>NC_090296.1:83701488-84004518 GCF_039906515.1 Pseudorca crassidens | reverse complement strand
TTTCCCATGATATTACGACTTTCTTTTGGAAAACCTGCTTAAGTTTGTCTTTCTGTAGAAAAACTAATGTAATTCTTTTTTCAATGTAAAAGGCCTTCCACAGTGATACAGGTAATGCTTCCTAATAATACTCTCAGAATCCGAAACACACTCATGCCCTATTGATGGTGCGCAACTTTCTTTTTTTGTTTTTGTTTTGTTTTGTTTTGTTTTTGCGGTACATGGGCCTCTAACTGTTGTGGCCTCTCCCATTGCGGAGCACAGGCTCTGGACGCACAGGCTCAGCGGCCATGGCTCACGGGCCCAGCCGCTCCATGGCATGTGGGATCCTCCCGGACCAGAGCACGAACCCGTGTCCCCTGCATTGGCAGGTGGACTCTCAACCACTGCGCCACCAGGGAAGCCCATCTGCTACTTTTTTATGGGTAAGATGACATATCTCATATGGATTTGATAATAGTAATCTGGGACTCTTAAATTCAAACAAAATACTTAAATTACACAAAAAGAGTTGAAAACTCTCTCTTAAGGGGCAGATGATAATAAAAGTTGCCCAAATAGCCTGGAATAAGTAAGGGAAGACCTAACAGCAGCACACCTTAATAATGCATCACGGAGCAGCTTCAGGATGGCGTGGAATCACCTTCCTCCACACAAATACATCAGAAATACATCTACATGTGGAACAACTCCTACAGAACACCTACTGAACGCTGGCAGAAGACCTCAGACCTCCCAAAAGGCAAGAAACTCCCCACGTACCTGGGTAGGGCAAAAGAAAAAAGTAAAAACAGAGACAAAAGAATAGGGACGGGACCTGCACCAGTGGGAGGGAGCTGTGAAGGAGGAAAGGTTTCCACACACTAGGAAGCCCCTTCGCGGGCGGAGACTGCGGGTGGCAGAGGGGGGAGCTTCGGTGCCACGGAGGAGAGCGCAGCAACAGGGGTGCGGAGGGCAAAGTGGAAAGATTGCCGCACAGAGGATTGGAGCCGACCAGCACTTACCAGCCAGAGAGGCTTGTCTGCTCACCGGCTGGGGCGGGCGGGGCTGGGAGCTGAGGCTCGGGCTTCGGTGGGATCCCCGGGAGAGGACTGGGGTTGGCTGCGTGAACACAGCCTGCAGGGGGTTAGTGCACCACGGCTAGGTGGGAGGGAGTCCGGGGAAAAGTCTGCAGCTGCCGAAGAGGCAAGAGATTTTTTCTTGCCTCTTTGTTTCCTGGTGCGCGAGGAGAGGGGATTAAGAGCACTGCTTAAAGGAGCTCCAGAGACGGGCACGAGCCACGGCTAACAGCGCGGACCCCAGAGACAGGCAAGAGACGCTAAGGCTGCTGCTGCAGCCACCAAGAACCCTGCGTGTGAGCACCGGTCACTATCCACACCTCCGCTCCCGGGAGCCTGTGCAGCCCGGCACGGCCAGGGTCCCGTGATCCAGGGACAACTTCCCCGGGAGAACACATGGCACACCTCAGGCTGCTGCAATGTCATACTGGCCTCTCGCCCCGCACTCTGTACCCCTCCCTCCCCTCCGGCCTGAGTGAGCCAGAGCCCCCAATCAGCTGCTTCTTTAACCCTGTCCTGTCTGAGCGAAGAACAGACGCCCTCAGGCAACCTACACGCAGAGGCGGGTCCAAATCCAAAGCTGAACCCCAGGAGATGTGTGAACAAAGAAGAGAAAGGGAAATCTCTCCCAGCAGCCTCGGGAGCAGCGGATTAAATCTCCACAATCAAACTGATTTACCCTGCATCTCTGGAATACCTGAATAGACAATGAATCATTTCAAATCGAGGAGGTGGATTTTGGGAGCAACGATATAAATATATATTTTTTCCCTTTTTCTCTTTTTGTGAGTGTGTATGTGTATGCTTCTGTGTGTGATTTTGTCTGTATAGCTTTGCTTTTACCATTTGTCCTAGGGTTCGGTCTGTCTGTTTTTTGTTTTTTTTTTTTTTAGTATAGCTTTTAGTGCTTGTTATCATTGGAGGATTTGCTATGTGCTTTGGTTGCTCTCTTCTTTCCTCTTATTTTTCTTTTATTACTTAAAAAACATTTTTTAAAATAATTTTTATTTTAATAACTTTTATATTTTATTTTATCTTCTTTCTTTCTTTTTTTTCTTCCTTTTATTCTGAGCCGTGTGGATGAAAGGCTCTTGGCGCTCCAGCCAGGCGTCAGTGTTGTGCCTCTGAGGTGGGAGAGCCAACTTCAGGACATTGGTCCGCAAGAGACCACTGAGCTCCGAACAGTGAAAATCTCCCAGAGATCTCCATCTCAACGCCAAGACCCACCTCCACTCAACGACCAGCAAGCTACAGTGATGGACATCCTATGCCAAACAACTAGCAAGACAGGAACACAACCCCACCCATTAGCAGAGAGGCTGCCTAAAATCATAGTAAGGCCATAGGCACCCCAAAACACACCACCAGACGTGGATCTGCCCACCAGAAAGACAAGATCCAGCCTCATCCACCAGAACACAGGCACTAGTCCCCTTCACCAGGAAGCCTCCACAACCCACTGAACCAACCTTAGCCACTGGGGGCAGACACCAAAAACAACAGGAACTACGAACCTGCAGCCTGCGAAAAGGAGACCCCAAACACAGTAAGTTAAGAAAAATGAGAAGACAGCGAAACACACAGCAGATGAAGGAGGAAGGTAAAAACCCATGAGACCTAACAAATGAAGAGGAAATAGGCAGTCTACCTGAAAAAGAATTCAGAATAATGATAGTAAAGATCTTCCAAAATCTTGGAAATACAATGGAGAAAATACAAGAAACGTTTAACAAGGACCTAGAAGAACTAAAGAGCAAACAGTGATGAACAACACAGTAAATGAAATCAAATATTCTCTGAAGTGATCAATAGCAGAATAACTGAGGCAGAAGAACAGATAAGTGACCTGGAAGATAAAATAGTGGAAATAACTACTGCAGAGCAGAATAAAGAAAAAAGAATGAAAAGAATTGAGGACAGTCTCAGAGACCTCTGGGACAACATTAAACACACCAACATTCGCATTATAGGGGTCCCAGAAGAAGAAGACAAAAAGAAAGGGACTGAGAAAATATTTGAAGGATTATAGTTTAAAACTTCACTAATATAGGAAAGGAAATAGTTAAGTCCAGGAAATACAGAGAGTCCCATACAGGATAAATCCAAGGAGAAACACACCAAGGCACATATTAATCAAACTATCAAAAATTAAATACAAAGAAAAAATATTAAAAGCAGCAAGGGAAAAACAACAAATAACATACAAGGGAATCCACATAAGGTTAACAGCTGATCTTTCAGCAGAAACTCTGCAAGCCAGAAGGGAATGACAGGACATATTTAAAGTGATGAAGGGGAAAAACCTACAACCGAGATTACCCAGCAAGGATCTCATTCAGATTTGACAGAGAAATTAAAACCTTTACAGACAAGCAAAAGCTAAGAGAATTCAGCACCACCAAACCAGCTTTACAACAAATGCTAAAGGAACTTCTCTAGGTAGGAAACACAAGAGAAGGAAAAGACCTACAATAACAAACACAAAACAATTAAGAAAATGGTAACAGGAAGATACATATTGATATTTACCTTAAATGTAAATGGATTAAATGCTCCAACCAAAAGAGAAAGACTGGCTGAATGGATACAAAAACAAGACCCATATATATGCTGTCTACAAGAGACCCACTTCAGACCTAGGGACACATACAGACTGAAGGTGAGGGGATGGAAAAAGATATTCCATGCAAATGGAAACCAAAAGAAAGCTGGAGTAGCAATTCTCATATCAGATAAAATAGACTTTAAAATAAAGACTATTAGAAGAGACAAAGAAAAACACTACATAATGATCAAAGGATCAACCCAAGAAGAAGATATAACAATTGTAAATATTTATGCACCCAACATAGGAGCACCTCAATACATAAGGCAAATACTAACAGCCATAAAAGGGGAAATCGACAATAACACATTCACAGTAGGGGACTTTAACACCCCACTTTCACCAACGGACAGATCATCCAAAATGAAAATAAATAAGGGAACACAAGCTTTAAATGATACATTAAACAAGGTGGAGTTAATTGATATTTATAGGACATTCCATCCAAAAACAACAGAATACACTTTCTTCTCAAGCGCTCATGGAACATTCTCCAGGGTAGATCATATCTTGGGTCACAAGTCAAGCCTTGGTAAATTTAAGAAAATTGAAATCCTATCAAGTATCTTTTCTGACCACAACACTATGAGACTAGATATCAATTACAGGAAAAAATCTGTAACAAATAGAAACACATGGAGGCTAAATAATACACTACTTAATAACCAAGAGATCACTGAAGAAATCAAAAAATACCTAGAAACAAATGACAATGAAAACATGACGACCCAAAACCTATGGGATGCAGCAAAAGCAGTTCTAAGAAGGAAGTTTACAGCAATACAATCCTACCTTAAGAAACAAGAAACACCTCAAATAAACAACCTAACCTTACACCTAAAGCAATTAGAGAAAGAAGAACAAAAAAAACCCAAAGTTAGCAGAAGGAAAGAAATCATAAAGATCAGATCAGAAATAAATGAAAAAGAAATGAAGGAAACGATAGCAAAGATCAATAAAACTAAAAGCTGGTTCTTTGAGAAGATAAACAAAATTGATAAGCCATTAGCCAGACTCATCAAGAAAAAAAGGGAGAAGACTCAAATCAATAGAATTAGAAATGAAAAAGGAGAAGTAACAACTGACACTGCAGAAATACAAAGGATCATGAGAGATTACTACAAGCAGCTATATGCCAATAAAATGGACAACCTGGAAGAAATGGACAAATTCTTAGAAATGCACAACCTTCCGAGACTGAACCAGGAAGAAATAGAAAATATGAACAGACCAATCACAAGCACTGAAATTGAAACTGTGATTCAAAATCTTCCAACAAACAAAAGCCTAGGACCAGATGGCTTCACAGGCGAATTCTATCAAACATTTAGACAAGAGCTAACACCTATCCTTCTCAAACTCTTCCAAAATACAGCAGAGGGAGGAACACTCCCAAACTCATTCTACGAGGCCACCATCACCCTGATACCAAAACCAGACACAGATGTCACAAAGAAAGAAAACTACAGGACAATATCACTGATGAACATAGATGCAAAAATCCTCAACAAAATACTAGCAAACAGAATCCAACAGCACATTAAAAGGATCATACACCATGGTCAAGTCGGGTTTATTCCAGGAATGTAAGGATTCTTCAGTATATGCAAATCAATCAATGGGATACACTGTATTAACTAATGGAAGGAGAAAAACCATATGATCATCTCAATAGATGCAGAGAAAGCTTTCGACAAAATTCAGCACCCATTTATGATAAAAACCCTCTAGAAAGTAGGCATAGAGGGAACTTATCTCAACATAATAAAGGCCATATATGACAAACCCACAGCCAACATCATTCTCAATGGTGAAAAACTGAAACCATTTCCACTAGGATCAGGAAAAAGACAAGGTTGCCCACTGTCACCACTATTATTCAACATAGTTTTGGAAGTTTTAGCCACGGCGATCAGAGAAGAAAAAGAAATAAAAGGAATCCAAATCAGAAAAGAAGAAGTAAAGCTGTCACTGTTTGCAGATGACATGATACTATACATAGAGAATCCTAAAGATGCTACCAGAAATCTACTAGAGCTAATCAATGAATTTGGTAAAGTTGCAGGATACAAACTTAATGCACAGAAACCTCTTGCATTCCCATACACTAATGATGAAAAATCTGAAAGAGAAATTAAGAAAACATTCCCATTTACCATTGCAACAAAAAGAATAAAATATCTAGGAATAAACCTACTTAAGGAGACAAAAGACCTGTATGCAGAAAACTATAAGAGACTGATGAAAGAAATTAAAGATGATACAAATAGATGGAGAGATATGCCATGTTCTTGGATTGGAAGAATCAACATTGTGAAAATGACTCTACTACCCAAAGCAATCTACAGATTCAATGCAATCCCTATCAAACTACCAATGGCATTTTCCACAAAACATTTCACAATTTGTATGGAAACACAAAGGACTCCAAATAGCCAAAGCAATCTTGAGAAAGAAAAACAGAGCTGGAGGAATCAGGCTCCTGGACTTCAGACTATACTACAAAGCTACAGTAATCAAGACAGTATGGTACTGGCACAAAAATAGAAATGTAGATCAATGGAACAGGATAGAAAGCCCAGAGATAAACCCACGCACATATGGTCACCTTATCTTTGATAAAGGAGGCAAGAATATACAGTGGAGAAAAGACAGCCTCTTCAATAAGTGGTGCTGGGAAAACTGGACAGCTACATGTAAAAGAATGAAATTATAATACTCCCTAACACCATACACAAAAATAAACTCTAAATGGATTAAAAACCTAAATGTAAGGCCAGACAATATCAAACTCTTAGAGGAAAACATAGGCAGAACACTCTATGACATAAATCACAGCAAGATCCTTTTTGACCCATCTCCTAGAGAAATGGAAATAAATACAAAAATTAACAAATGGGACCTCATGCAACTTAATAGCTTTTGCACAACAAAGGAAACCATAAATAAGAGAAAAAGACAACCCTCAGAATGGGAGAAAATATTTTTAAATGAAGCAACTGACAAAGGATTAATCTCCAAAATTTACAAGCAGCTCATGCAGCTCAATATCAAAAAAACAAACAATCCAATCCAAAAATGGGCAGAAGACCTAAATAGACATTTCTCCAAAGAAGATATACAGACTGCCAACAAACACATGAAAGAATGCTCAACATCATTAATCATTAGAAAAATGCAAATCAAAACTACAATGAGATATCATCTCACACCAGTCAGAATGGCTATCATGAAAAAATCTACACACAGTAAATGCTGGAGAGGGTGTGGGGAAAAGGGAAGAACCCTCTTGCACTGTTGGTGGGAATGTAAACTGATACAGCCACTATGGAGAACAGTATGGAGGTTCCTTAAAAACTAAAATTAGAACTACCATACGACCCAGCAATCCCACTACTGGGCATATACCCTGAGAAAACTATAATTCATAAAGAGTCATGTACCACAATGTTCATTGCAGCTCTATTTACAATAGCCAGGGCATGGAAGCAACCTAAGTGTCCATCAACAGATGAATGGATAAAAAAGATGTGGCACATTTACACAATGGAATATTACTCAGCCATAAAAGAAATGAAATTGAGTTATTTGTAGTGAGGTGGATGGACCTATAGTCTGTCACACAGAGTGAAGTAAGTCAGAAAGAGAAAAACAAATACTGTATGCTAACACATATATATGGAATCTAAAAAACAAAAAAAAATGGTCATGAAGAACCTAGGGGCAAGACGGGAATAAAGACGCAGACCTACTAGAGAATGGACTTGAGGATACGGGGATGGGGAAGGGTAAGCTGGGACAAAGTGAGAGAGTGGCATGGACATATATACACTACCAAATGTAAAATAGATAGCTAGTGGGAAGCAGCCGCATAGCACAGGGAGATCAGTTCGGTGCTTTGTGACCACCTAGAGGGGTGGGATAGAGAGGGTGGGAGGGAGGGAGATGCAAGAGGGAAGAGGTATGGGGATATATGTATATGTATAACTGATTCACTCTGTTATAAAGCAGAAACTAACACACCATTGTAAAGCAGTTATACTCCAATAAAGATGTTAAAAATTTTTTTTAAAAAATCCTTACAAAGAAACAACAACAAAAAAATAACACATCACTAGTTTTCCAGCTCAGTAATAGCTCGATAATAAAAGCCATCAAGACCATCTGGGGCCATTTCTCAGTTTGAATTCCACCTCTTTTCTAACCCTGTAACCCTCTTAGCTACAGCAATTGTAAAAGCAAGTGGGAGAAAAAGAGACCAATTTTCTTTCTAAACCAAAGCACACAAAAAGGTTCTTCATGCAGAGGTCTTAATTCAACCTGAAGTGCAGTTATAATCATGTGGTTTTCACGTTAACGCACTACATCAAGCAAGGGAAGAGGAATGATGTGTTCTTAATGTGTCTAGTGTAACTTTAAATAAAGCCTTTAACTCCACGAAGGGGAAGATTATTGTTTCAAATGGTCATATTCACTTCCCTCCCTACTCTCAAAACAGAAGTCCTTAAGTATGCAGAAATGGAACAGGGAAAGAGCTTTAAAAGGGACTGGCGACAACTATGTATCGCACCTTGATGACAGCTCCAAAAGCTCCTTTGCCAAGAAGCTGTAATTCTTCAAACTCAATGAAGTAGCGGGAAAATTGTCTCTGTGTCTCACTGAAGAACGCAGCACTGGGTAGCTGGTTGCTGGGAATAACAGTCTCCACGTAATCTTGTCCTCCAGAATCTGAGATAAAACAAAAGGTAAGAGGCAACTGAGGCTTTAAAAATAGAGGAAGAGCGGCAACATCCAATGACCATGCAAGCACGGGAGGAAAGGGCCCCAACCAGGGAGTTTTAAAAAGTACCTCTTACCTGGCAGACTCTTTAATACTTTCCTCACCCTGTCCTCCTTAAAGTAGGTAGAAATATACAGTTAGCCCACGTTTACAGGTAGGGGTAACTGACAGTAAAGAAATGACTGAACGACAGAGCCAGAAGCCAAACCCAGGTCTCTTGATCATCCCGGTCTCTGTTGAGGCTCCTGCATCTGCTACTTGAGTAACAGCAGGGAAATCTAGTTCCAAGGCAGTAATAAGGGTGACATGATGAGAAGGGTGACCCCACACTAAGAGGCTCCACCACCAGACACTCCATCAGAAGAGGCGGGAAAAACCAGGATGGCAAAACACTTCCACGTATACAGGACACACTGAATGAATGGATTTATGTATAGCTCAGCATAAAACAGATAAAATAAATGATCCATGCAGTCCTTTCCAGTCTTAAGTTTACGTATACCTTCAAAATAATTTATGTTAAATAGGCTATCAGAAAAGAACGGTAACAGACTCACCTTCGGGACTTTGTTCCAGTAAAGGTATTTTTGGCTGAGGATTTATAAAGCTGTGTTTTAACAACTGCTGAGGACTCCATCTTTCCTTGTCATCTAAGCAGACACACCTCAGTGAGAGGAAAAAAGAATCTCAGTGATGCACAAAATAAATGCTAAACTAATTAATCCAAGGCTTTTAACTATGGGTTTATTTTTAAAAGATACACATTAGAGAATTCATGTTACTATGGGCCAAAATGTGCTCATAAGTGAATTTAATAAACCTTCTTGCAGGATTTACATGCTGAGCACCAGGCTGCATATAAGTGGGGGAATTAATAAAAAAAAAGTACAGTCTCTAGAGGCAAGAAGACTGATGCTCACAGAACAATATTTTTAAAAGTCTAGGATAAGACAGCACAAGTAGGTCATGAATTTTCACTCCCACTAACAGCTTAATGAATTGCCATGCTAAGCTAAGCGTTTCTGGGGAACAGTCATAAATAAAAGTTCCCAAAGGAAAAGCAAATTAGATAGCTGATGCAGGGCTGGGGCCCATTATGATAAACTTCAGATGAAGCCTGCTCATCACAGTTTGAAGTATGTTGGGAACAATTAAGAACAACCTTTTAAAAGCCCCACATTTTATCACCTAGTTTCTTTTAATTATCATTCCTTGAGCCTACTAACTTTCTGTTTAATGTTCTAACAAACAATTTGTTTAATGAATGAAAACAAGCCATACCTTTAACCCAGTGTTTTTCAAAGTGGGGTCCCCGACCAGCAGCATCAGTATCACCTGGGAATTTGTTAGAAATACAAATTCTCCACCCCAGTCCTAGTAAATCAGCAACTCTGGGGGTTTTTGCAGTAATCTGTGCTTTAACAAGCTCTCCAGGTGGTTTCAATACACAAGAAAGTCAGAATCACTGTTCTAACTAATCTAATAAGCTAGTTGGCTTTCGTAACAATGAGCCAAGTAGCACCTGACCGTAATTATAAAAAGGTATTTAAAACAATCAACCATCACTGTGAATTATGGGCTTAAATCTACACCTATACATTGGTGACAGCAAGTATCATAAAGGGTAACATTTAATTTTTTCATGTCACAACGCTAGAAAGTAAAGCACTCCTAACTTCATACTTTGAGAGCGCAAGAAAAGACTGCAATAAAAGCATTTGTATAAGATACTGTATTTTCCCCTAAATTTAAAATTAATTTTTATTTATTTATTTTAACATCTTTATTGGAGTGTAATTGCTTTACAATGGTGTGTTAGTTTCTGCTTTATAACAAAGTGAGGGAGGAGCTTCAAGATGGAGGAAGAGTAAGACGCGGAGATCACCTTCCTCCCCGTAGATACATCAGAAATACATCTACACGTGGAACAACTCCTACAGAACACCTACTGAACGCTGGCAGAAGACCTCAGACCTCCCAAAAGGCAAGAAACTCCCCACGTACCTGGGTAGGGCAAAAGAAAAAAGTAAAAACAGAGACAAAAGAATAGGGACGGGACCTGCACCAGTGGGAGGGAGCTGTGAAGGAGGAAAGGTTTCCACACACTAGAAGCCCCTTCGCGGGCGGAGACTGCGGGTGGCGGGGGGGAAGCTTCGGAGCCACGGAGGAGAGCGCAGCAACAGGGGTGCGGAGGGCAAAGCGGAGAGATTCCCACACAGAGGATCGGTGCCAACCAGCACTAACCAGCCCGAGAGGCTTGTCTGCTCACCCGCCGGGGCGGGCGGGGCTGGGAGCTGAGGCTCGGGCTTCGGTCGGATCACTGCGAGAGGACTGGGGTTGGCGGCGTGAACACAGCCTGAATGGGGCTAGTGCGCCACGGCTAGACGGGAGGGAGTCCGGGAAAAAGTCTGGATCTGCCGAAGAGGCAAGAGACTTTTTCTTGCCTCTTTGTTTCCTGGTGCGCGAGGAGAGGGGATTAAGAGCGCTGCTTAAAGGAGCTCCAGAGACGGGTGCAAGCCACGGCTAACAGCGCGGACCCCAGAGACGGGCATGAGACGCTAAGGCTGCTGCTGCCGCCACCAAGAAGCCTGTGTGCGAGCACAGGTCACTATCCACACACCTCTTCCGGGGAGCCTGTGCAGCCCGCCACAGCCAGGGTCCCGGGATCCAGGGACAACTCCCCCGGGAGAACGCACGCCGGCCTCTGCCGAAGGCTCGCCCCGCACTCCGTGCCCCTCCCTCCCCTCCGGCCTGAGTGAGCCAGAGCCCCCGAAGCAGCTGCTCCTTTAACCCCGTCCTGTCTGAGCGAAGAACAGACGCCCTCAGGCGACCTACACGCCAATCCAAACCTGAACACCAGGAGCTGTGCGAACAAAGAAGAGAAAGGGAAATCTCTCCCAGCAGCCTTGGGAGCAGCGGATTAAATCTCCACAGTCAACCTGATATACCCGCATCTGTGGAATACCTGAATAGACAGAGTCATCCCAAATTGAGGAGGTGGACTTTGGGAGCAAAGATATATTATTTTTTCCCCTTTTTCTCTTTTTGTGAGTGTGTATGTGTATGCTTCTGTGTGTGATTTTGTCTGTATAGCTTTGCTTTCACCATTTGTCCTAGGGGTCTGTCCATCTGTTTTTTCTTTACCTTTTAAATTTTTTTTCTTATTTTTTATTTTAATAACTTTATTTTATTTTACTCTATTTTATTTTATCCTCTTTCTTTCTTTCTTTCTTTCTTTCTATTTTTTCTCTCTTTTATTCTGAGCTGTGTGGATGAAAGGCTCTTGGCGCTCCAGCCAGAAGTCAGTGCTGTGCCTCTGAGGTGGGAGAGCCAACTTCAGGACATTGGTCCACAAGAGACCTCCCAGCTCCACGTAATATCAAACGGCGAAAATCTCCTAGAGATCTCCACCTCAACACCAAGACCCAGCTTCACTCAACGACCAGCAAGCTACAGTGCTGGACACCATGCCAAACAACTAGCAAGACAGGAATACAGCCCCATCCATTAGCAGAGAGGCTGCCTAAAATCATAATAAAGCCACAGACACCCCAAAACACACCAACAGACGTGGACCTGCCCACCAGAAAGACAAGATCCAGCCTCATCCACCAGAACACAGGCACTAGTCCCCTTCACCAGGAAGCCTCCACAACCCACTGAACCAACCTTAGCCACTGGGGACAGACACCAAAAACAACGGGAACTATGAACCTGCAGCCTGCGAAAAGGAGACCCCAAACACAGTAAGTTGAGCAAAATGAGAAGACAGAAAAACACACAGCAGATGAAGGAGCAAGATAAAAACCCACCAGACGTAACAAATGAAGAGGAAATAGGCAGTTTACCTGAAAAAGAATTCAGAGTAATGATAGTAAAGATGATCCAAAATCTTGGAAATAGAATGGACAATATACAAGAAACGTTTTACAAGGGCCTAGAAGAACTAAAGAGCAAACAAAGTGAATCAGTTATACATATACATATATCCCCATATCTCCTCCCGCTTGCACCTCCCTCCCACCCTCCCTATTCCACCCCTCTAGGTGGTCACAAAGCACCAAGCTGATCTCCCTGTGCTATGCGGCTGCTTCCCACTAGCTATCTATTTTACATCTGGTAGTGTATATATGTTCATGCCACTCTCTCACTTCGCCCCAGCTTACCCTTCCACCTCCCCATGTCCTCAAGTCCATTCTCTACATCTGTGTCTTTATTCCTGTCCTGCCCCTAGGTTCTTCATAACCATTTTTTTAAATTAATTTTTAATTACATCAGTAACACATGAATACTTTCTCCTTCCAAATATTAAAACACTACTGGTAAGGATAAAGTCTTGGACAAACGTCCAAGCAAAAGATAAAGTTTTAATTTGTGGATACTGATTTTTTAAAAATGACATCATCCTGTACATATTATTCTTCAACTTGCTTTTTTCATTTGACCACAGACAAGGCTCTGCACCCAATTCTACTGAGGGGAGGGGCTGTTTCTCCACACCAACAGGCAATTCCCCAACACCAGTTGGGTGTCGTATGTTCAACTCAATTGTGACGCTATCTACCTGGAGAGAGCATCAGATCACACAGGTTAAGGGCTCAGTCTTATGAGACTGCCCTCCCCATCCCCACTTGGGACACCAATAGCAAGCCCAGGCTGTGACCGGATTCCAACGACCTTCTCCCTGGGTTCAATTAATTTGCTAGAGCAGCTCATAGAACTCAGAAACATTTTACTCACTAGGTTACCAGCTTAATGTAAAGGGCTGTAACTCAGAAACAGCCAGACGGAAGAGATGCATAGGGGTATGTGGGAAGAGCCTTGGAGCTTCTTTGCCCTCTCCGGGCCGCCACCTACCCAACACCTCTGTGTGTTCACCAGCCCGGAAGCTCTCTGAACCCTGTCCTGTTTGGCTTTTAATGGAGGCTTCACTACAAAGGCATGATTGATTAACTCACTGGCCACTGGTGATCATTCAACCTTCAGCCCCTCCCCTCTCCACAGAGGATGGGGGTGGGACTGACAGTTCCAAACCCCTTAATCACGTGGTTGGTTCTCCTGGCAACCAGCCCCATCCTTAGCCCAAATCCACCTCATTAATATAACAAGAGACAACTCTACTGTTATCCCCATTTTTCAGAGGAGGAAACTCAGGGTAGGGAGTTTAAGTCACTTGCCAGAAGGGATAAAGGTGGGATATGAACCCAGCTGTCTGGCTCTGAGTCTGGGCTCTTTTCCATCACAGAGACTGATGTGAAACAAAACCTTTCTCCAAAGGATGTTCACCAATAAGTAAAAATATAACTACAAATGAAATGCTGCTATACTTGTCTGGGAATGATTTTTTTTTCCTTTGTTAACTGGGGCTGGACAGCAAAGGTAGTAAAACAATCCTGTACAGCTGCTTCTAAACCAAGCACAGTCTATCAAACCACTCTATGAAGAAAGAAATATACTAATCAATCTAAAGGCAACCATATTATTAACAGAATAAGAAATAGTGCTGATCTCAAGTTCAAAACTGACAGAGTGGGCTTCCCTGGTGGCGCAGCGGTTAAGAATCCGCCTGCCAATGCAGGGGACACAGGTTCGATCCCTGGTCCGGGACGATCCCACATGCCGCGGAGCGACTAAGCCCATGTGCCACAACTACTGAGCCTGCGCTCTAGAGCCCGTGCGCCACAAATACTGAGCCCACGTGCCACAACTACTGAAGCCCGTGTACCTAGAGCCCGTGCTCTGCAACAAGAGAAGCCACCACCATGAGAAGTCTGCGCACCGCAATGAAGAGTAGCCCCCGCTCGCCGCAACCAGAGAAAAGCCCGTGCGCAGCAACGAAGACCCAACGCAGCCAAAAATAAATAAATAAAATAAAATAATAAAATAAATAAATTAAAAAAAAAACTGATAGCACAGAGTTTTTCTCTAAGAGGAAAACTAGGAAAGTTTTACCTACTGAGTCCTTCCTTTTACTGTTAAATGTGAAAAGATAGGTTCTACTTAAAGTTTGCAGTGTTGTATGTGAAAATACATAATGCTATTGCTAACCTCTACTAAGTTATTCTTGACCAATGAGGAAGGGCAGAAAGCTAAAGGTGACATTTTGAAGAAGGAAATCAGGGAATTCCCTGGCAGTCCATTGGTTAGGACTCCACACTTCTACTGCTGAGGGCCCGGGTTCAATCCCTGGTTGGAGAACTAAGATCCCACAGGCCAGGAGTCCCCAACCCCTGGTACCTGTCTGTGGCCTGTTAGAAACTCGGCCACACAGCAGGTGAACAGAGGGCAAGTGAGCGAAGCTTCAACTTCATTTACAGCCGCTCCCTACTGCTCACATTAATGCCCCTTAAGCTGTTTTCTAAATGGGAGGCCTTGTCTTTGACCCCTTAGGAACCAGCAGCAAAGGTGGACAGAGAGGTATTCCATTTGGAATACCTGGGGCATTTCTCCTCCTAGCAATCCCTATTGACTTCCTAGGGTATAACAGGCAGTCCCCAAAAAGTAGTTTGAAAACCTATTATTAAGAGCCCAAGTGAATTTAGAAGAATGTAGGAGTTATGGGAATGATAAATATAAGTGAGAAAACAGAACATATGTGGGTGGGAGAGGACTCGGAGAACAAAGAATTAACTCTAATACTGTTCACTTTTCAGCTTATACACATGACTTAGATGTTTAGCACACTCAAGCACAACCAAAAGTATAGGAGTAAAGTGCAATTAGAGAGAAATCTCAATGATACTCACTTCTTTAGAAAATCTTGAAAGTCAGCTGGTAAGTCACTAGGGATGGTCACAGGGTACTCTTCACACTCCTGTCCTTGGCTGAGGGAGAGCAGCAGAAGGCCAAGACGCCAAACATCCCCTTTCTTCCCCGTTTTATAAGGTAGGGCACTGTCACTAAAACGAACCCGCGTTTGCTCAAACACGTCCTCCTTGCAAATGTCCGCTAGGCGCTTAGAAATGCTGTAGTCTGTAATCTTGATGGTGCCCTCTGCATCCACTAAGACATTCGATGCACTCAGAACCTTGTGCACCACGGAATTGCTGTGCAAATAATCAAGGCCTGACAAGAGCTGAGTCGCGTACCTGCGAAGCTGATGCCCGGGGATAGGGCCCGAGTGGCTTAGGTGGGCAGAGAGGGAGACCCCATTAGTGTGCTCCGCTAAAATGTCCACCACAATGGAATCATCTTGCTCTTTGAGATTCATTGCAAAGTAGCGAACTATGTTTGGATGGCTCAATTTTACCAGTGAGTTGAATTCCGTTTCTGCCCCTTGAATCTGGTATGGAAAAAACCAGTAAGGTGATAACTGGGTTGGTAGGCATTAACTAGTGTTTCACTTTAGAAGTGAAATATTTAATAGAAAATGCACTTTCAAAGGAGAGGAGAAGGAATATATGCCCTGAACTGAGTCCTCTCCTAAACCACAGGGTCAACCTACAAGTTCATAAAGATGGACAAGTTTCAAAAGCAACTTCTTTTGCAACGTGGCCACCAGAAAAAAGAAACGTTAATTTAAAAATAAGTTTTCCTGATTATAAAGATTCACTGTCAAAATTTTAATAAGTACTAATACAAAAGAAAAACCCCACAATTTATCTTTATGGTCACTACCCAAAGACAGCTGTTAAGATTGCAGTGTCTTTACTTCCAGGGTTTTTTTTTTGTCATAAATACATACATTTCCAAACACAATGCTTTACCTACTGTTTTATAACCTTTATTATATAACACTGCAATATGCAATATTAAATGTTCTCCTTAAGCTCAGTATTATAAAGAACTATAAAATTCTCCAGTCCCCAAAAATTCAGTTGTGAAGCAGTATTTCAAAAAACTGAGAAAATGCAAATGATTGCAAATAGCACAGTTATGAAGTACTCTTTAATCCCAGTTGGAGAGACAGCTATTAATGGAATAATAAGGGCTCAGAAAGGAGGTCGAGAAGCAGCTGCAAAAGTTTTGACCGTGTTGTGAAAGTTCTGAAAGAGGCAGCAGGGGCTGAGAAAACTTATGGTCTTCCACCACCCTCTCTGGTTAAACAGATCTCATAGCATTTTGGGTCATCTTTGGTGGCCAATGAAATGCACAGCTATTTTGTTTTGTCACCGCCTTAAGCTCGAGATTAGTCCTTTTGCTCAGTGAGCCATCTTGGATGCCTACCTGCTTTTTGCACTTATCAATCTTCTCTTTTTCTTGACTGGTAAGGAATGGACCCATTTTTTTCTGCCATTGAAGAACCCACTCATACAACAAGACAAAGCCGCCAGTGGCTGTTTCCAAAGCATTGTAAACTAATTTTCCAAGCTGCTCATCACTGCCTGCACATTGAAAGAAAATATAATTAAATTTCACTGGTACATTTTCTGTGGGCATTTAAAAAAAGAGGGAATAGACAATCATTCATTCAACAATGGATACCACGTACTAACTATGAAAAATGTGATTTCATGTAATACATGTCTTTTGTAACCAATTTTTGGTATTTAACAACATACTCTGAACTCTAAAATATTAAATTTTACAAAGGGACAAGATTCGACAGTGAGATCTTAGTATTGGACTAATGTTTTCTTCTACTAGCCGTTATTGACGATGTTACTTTCATAACCAGTCCACCCCTGATGACCGCGCCTGCTGGTGTGGTAGAGTAACCCTCACACAGCTGCTAAATACCAACTAATGTAATAGAAGGTGTTTGGAACTAGGAACGCTCCATCAATGCAGATGAGTGTACACAGTGAGAACAGATTTTAGTAACTTGGAAATTTGAATACATCAATGATTTTCTAAACACAAAATGTGAATATGCTCAGTAAATACAAACTGGCCAATGGCTTCAAGGGAAGGAACCAGTCGTGACAGTTTAAATTTGAAGCGTGTGAGAGAGACACATTCATTTAGTGATAGGCATATGGTTTCAACCTATACCTGAGAGAGCTCAATTTTTGTAACACCGAAAATTTTCTTATAAAAATCTAAATTTTTATTAAAGACTATAATAGAAAATCACCAAAAAATTGGAAGTGGAGAAAAATATTACCCACAATATCACCATTTCGTTTTATTTCTCTTCTAGCTCCCTCTACCCGTCTGTTTTTTCCTAATTTACCAAATTGTAGCATATATAACAGGGTTTCTCACCCTGGGCACTATTGACATTTGGGACCAGATAATCCTTTGTTGAAGAGGGCTGACTTGTATACTGTAAGATATTCAGCAGTATCCCTGGCCTCTATCCACAAGATGTCAGTAGCACCCCTTACCCTAGTCTTAATCATCAAAAATATCTCTAGATGTCACCTAATGTCCCCTAGGGAAGAAAATCACCCCAATTGAGAAACACTGATATTCTTTTCTTTTTCTCATATTCTTTTTCTCTTACTATATAAATAATATTGACAGTTCTCCATGATGCTACATTATCTGCATAATGAAAAGTGAAGTAACCTGTATACATAAGACAAAGTGGTCTTGGCAAAAATACTTTGGAGAAATGTGGCTGAACTAACTCACCTAGAGAAGCAGTTTTACTTCACAGAAATGCTGACCATTTAAGAGATTTTATTTAAAATGATCTGTTATGCTAGTCATAATTCCTGACATTCTCAGCTAAGGGAAAAAAAAAAAACCTAATGTTTGAAAATGTGTCAATCAAAGGAAGCAACCTGTGGAATGTTGGATCTATGCGGCACACGCTGGAGACACACGATAGTAAACATTTATGGGACGGAATGTGATGTGATTTACATAAAGCCTAATTAAATTCGTGGATTATATGGCACAATGTCTTGCAATATTTATCTCCCCAACTGGGACTAAGTGGGTATTTCATAATTGCTGGTTGGGTTTTTATTTTGTATTATAGTTCTATTACTGCCACCCTCCTTTTGTCACTTTTGTGTGATGGGGATAATAAAAGGGACAAAAGAACACACTGCAGTGAGGCTGAAGGAAAATGTTACCAAAAGAGCTCAGACTGATACTCTACTATGTGCTACCAATGATCATCTATACAGAAGCCTCTATAATGCTGTAATATATAAGGAATAATATCTAGGGAAGTTCTTGATTCCCTCTAGTTCCAATAGCTTTAAAGCAAATGTTAATTTATTGATCTTTTACAAAAACATTTCTTAGAAAATTAGGACATATTTTAAAAACTAGACCCGTCATGAGAAAACAAAATAAATAATTTACTTGGTGGTTTTATAAAAAAAAAAGTTCAGGCTGCAAAAGTGTCTCCTCATGAGGGTATTAAGTAAGGTGAATCTGTCTAATGACTACCAGTGAGACTAGGAGACAAAGGTAAGGTAATAAGCAGTTGGATTAATTTGCCTTCCTGATTTCCCCAGATTATTAAAAGTTGTGAGTTTTATGTTGCCACTTCATGAGTCGGAAATGCCTCAGAGTCAAGGACAGTCTCAGAACCAAAGCCAAGCATCTCTAACAAGGTCTTAAGCCTGCCCAAACAGTTGCTGTGTCTGAACAGGGCAGGCTCCGCGTATGTGCAGAATCCTGCATGGTCCAGGCAGCCTCAGTCAGCCAAGGTTGAGTGTCCAGATCACAGACTCTTCAGATGCTTGATTTCTTCTCCCTCCACCTGCTGCCCTCTCCCGGGCAACTCCCTTGTTTATTTATACCTCCTCAAAGAGGAAGGGAAAAGATAACGAAAGAAAGCAAACTTGATCCAGGTAATTTAGCTACCTGTTAGCTCTGGTAAGAATACTCATGGGATTGAAAATTGAACTTAACTGTCAAATTCACCATATGCAAGTGATCCCTACACCAATTAGTGGCTGTATCTGTATGACTGATAAAAGATCATGTACATTTAGGGCAAAGGAAGTAGATATGAAAACTTGATTTTAATATAAACAATTCAAATAGCAAATTGCTGAATGAGATTCACTCCAAATATCCAACTGCTAAATAAGATGGCTAAACTGCTAAATAAAACACATAGAAAATAAAGTGGTTTTCCTGGTCTGGTACAGTATGCCAAGCAGGAAAACGCTAAGCAGGTGGACAGCAAATTAAGAAAATGAGACTTGACCATTAAAGATCATAGGCATTAGAACTCATCTTGTTACACATATTTTATCAGCAACAGATGCACAAGATGCAAAATTCTACTGATTCATAATATTTCAACCATTTTGGTTTTGAAAAGCTTGGCTAATTCTAACGACGGCAAATTTTAAATTACCTCTCTGCTAACGATATTGCCAAGAGCCTGGGTTTTTATTTCCATTTTACAGAAGGGGAAACCTGAGTGACTTCTTCTAGTCATCAGGAACAGGAGCTAGGTTGACTATCAGCTTAAAGAGTCTTCCTTGGACCGCGCTGGTCTAGACGACGCGGCATCTATTCTACCCCATTCCTTCATGATTAACTTTCGTCATCAGAATAATTTAAATGAGTTTAGCTAGTTTACTCACCAATACATTTCCCTTTGTGCACCATGAGTTGATCAGGACTACCCATAGAGAAATACAGGATTTCACAAGAGCCAGGAGAATCTTCACTACTACACACAGAATACTGACGTTCTCGCCTTAAAAATAAATTTGGACAATGATTTTTTTTCTTTAAGATTAACACAGGAAATTCTTGCCCCTCCATTTCTTCCTGCT
This sequence comes from Pseudorca crassidens, assembly GCF_039906515.1. Taxonomy (NCBI): domain Eukaryota; kingdom Metazoa; phylum Chordata; class Mammalia; order Artiodactyla; family Delphinidae; genus Pseudorca; species Pseudorca crassidens. The sequence goes on along the minus strand of NC_090296.1, from coordinate 83,984,436 downwards.
TACTAGCCCACTCACTGTCCAACATCTGTCTCTGCTGGGAACTGAGCTGAAGGTGCTAATGGGAAAGCTGTCCAAGCCCCCACTCACCACTGAGTCTTCCCCACATGAACTCTACAAACCCCTGCTCTACACCTGTGCTGCCCAGTATGGTAGCCACTAGCCACATGTGGCTACTTAAATTCAATTCAAACTCAATTAAATGAAAAATTCAGTTCTTCAACTGCAATAGGCACACTTAAGTACAGAGATACCTCATTTTATTGTACTTGGCTTTATTGAACTTCAAAGCATCTGTGGCTTTTTTTTTTTTTTAGATTGAAGGTTTGCGGCAACCTTGCATTAAGCAAGTCTATCAGCTCCATTTTTCCAACAGCATTTGCTTACTTCATGTCTCTGTGTTGTGGTAATTCTTGCAATATTTCAAACTTTTTCATTTTTATTATATTTGCTTTGGTGATCTGTGATCAGTTACTACTACGACTCACTGAAGGCTCAGATGCTGTTTATTAGCATTTTTCAACAAAAAAGTATTTTTAAATTAAGGTATGTACATTGTTTTTTTAAAAATATAATGCAATTGCACACTTAATAGACCACAGCATAGTGTAAACATGACTTTTATATGCACTGGGAAACCAAAAATTCATGTGACTTGCTTTATTGTGGTGGTCTGTTCCCACAACATCTCTGAGGTATGTTTGTACTCAGCCTCAAGTGGCTAGTGGCTACCATATTGGGCAGCATTGATCGAGAACATTTCCATCATCACAGAAGTTCTACAGCAGTGATTTAGCTCTATTCCATGTTGACCCCACATCTTGTGCACACACACATCTGGAGAAACCTGCAAAATGGCGGGCTTGGAGCACTACAAATTCCCGATCACCAACTGGGCTTCCCACTATTCAATGCTCATTCATTCTCTTTCTGGTCTCTGCTCTTCCCCTTCACGACTTCTTCAAAACACTCAAAGCCCAACCCCTCTTCTTCTCTTTCCCTTTTTCTACTTTTTTTTCTGAGTGGGAAGCAATAGCTGGGAAGCTAGATTATAATGCAAATACAACGAGTAAATTGGGAGAGCTTTGCAGGGATGAGGCAAGGGAGAGAGCCCTTGATGGTCAGGATCGGACACTTGGAAGAAATGCTTTGATCTCTAGGAAGCAGCCCTCTCACTCTGAGCGTGATATTGACCTCCACTTTCACTGAGAACATGAAGAAATGAGCAGTGAAGCCCACACTTTCTGTGGGTCCACCTAGAAAGTTACTTGGCATCTGCCCCATTTTTTCTTTTTCCCAGACTGTGAGGAAGGACAGCTGCCCTGTCCTCAGTTCCATCCCTACAGTCTCCTCTGGGACCCTGCACCATCAGTTAGTCCCTCTCTCCTGTATGTTCAATCTGTTCCTCTATATCGGCTCCTTCCCTCAGCCTATGTATCTTTCCCATGTCCATTCTACTCTCCCTCAATCCCATGCCCCGTCTTGTTTTTCATTTTCAAACTTCTACACTTTTTGTCTCCATGTCTGCCCCTTCTATTTACTCTTCATGGCACTGCGAAGTCAATAAAGCTGCCACCTCCCTCCTACCCACTTTCAATCTGATTTTTCCCCTTGGTTCCTTTTTTCTTTGTGGTTGGTGGCATAGTCATCCATTCTGTCTCACTAGTCAAAAATGCGCATGTCTCCCTGAGCTCCTAGACCTCCTGCATCTAACTGATCCCCAAGTATCAGCCTCTCTTCTCCAATTCCCCTGCCCTGTTCAGGACATCACCAAATTTCTCCTGGATACAAGAAATACCCCATTATTAACTGGTCTCATCACCTTCAATCCTATACACCTTCCCCCGCCAACACCTGCCCACACTGCTGACAAGACCTGTTATGACTTGAGTCTCTCATACCACATGTGTGTCCACAAATTCCAAATACCAGCGTATGACTAAATACACTGTAGCTCTGTTTAAATTTTGACTTCTCAAGTTATTTGTGCAGCCCTGGGCATACTGAAATTTATCGAGAAAACGGTAAGCGTGAGGGTTTAAAATGACGTGCTAGACTTATTAACATATAATAAATGATCCAGAAGCACCTCTACATGAGCTTTGCCCCCTCCAACAGATGGTGCTAATAGTCATTTTAGTCTAACCCCTCTATGTTCTTTAGTTTACAGTGTGTAAATGCTTTATTTTAAGGCAGTTTAGACTATTAATCACCCCATCATGACTGTTAAGTACAAACCCAATGAGAATGTTAAGAGTTCTAGTAAGAAAAGATGTATCATTAGGATTGAAAACAAACCCAGAGATCATTTTAAAAGTGAAAGTGTCAAGAAAAGGACAAATGTGGTACATGCCACATGGGATATACTGACAGCAGGAACAATTCTGAAGGATAAAAAGTAAATCACAGAGAGTTTGAAGAGAAGGAACAAAGAAGTCCAATGTCACTGATGTTTCCTGTTTTCACCCAAAAATGTGTACATATTGGAGGCTCATACTGTCTACTTTGGACTCATCAGAATTGGGTTCAGAACAACCTTCTGGAACCTAATCCATTAATAAGTAAAACAGCTCCTAAACTCCATCAGAAATAGCCATCCCAATGCAAGCAAATGGTATTTAGAAGCAATTAACACGGGTGCCATTGCCAATGATTTTTTTTTTTAAAGATTTATTTATTATTTATTTTTGGCTGCATCGGGTCTTAGTTGTGGCACACGGGGTCTTTCGTTGCTGCACACGGGGTCTTTCGCTGCGGCACATGGGCTTCTCTCTAGTTGTGGCGCAAAGGATCCAGGGCATGTGGGCTCTGTAGTTTGTGGCATGCGGACTCTCTAGTTGAGGTGTGCGGGCTCAGTAGCTGTGGTGTGTGGGCTTAGTTGCCCCGCAGCATGTGGGATCTTAGTTCCCTAACCAGGGATGGAACCCGCATCCCCTGCATTGGAAGGTGGATTCTTTACCACTGGACTACCAGGGAAGTCCCGTCATTGCCAATGATTAATTCTAGATTATGGAATGTTCATGGGGGTTTGCAATATCATTAGAAATATCACCCATGTTATCAGTTTTTCCCAGTAGCTGTGGCAGTACACAGGATATAGGTGTTTTAAACAAAACTGCCAAATAACATTAACTGGGTTTTATAAAGAACAGATAATTAGACACAGTTCAATTTTAGAAGACTAAATTAGGCATCTACGACCTTGATACCTCAAATAAGAAGAAAATATGATTTTTTAAAAAGCCAAGTAGCAAGAAAAGAGGAAACAATTTGTCTACTAGGGACTTGAGAATCAAGACTCCCACCCAAAAGACTGCTCTGCCAGCATGGTCAATGGTGTAGATGGTTGGGATGGGACAGAAAAAGGGAGATCTCAGATGAGACACAGGGGGCTAGGGTAGCCTCACCTTCCCGCCTAACTCACCAAGATGCCACAGAAAGCTCTAGCTCTTGGTCCCCCAATTTGAAACTCCAGGCAGCTCTGCGGACATAAAGTTAGTAAGAATTGCTGACATTGCTTAATTTGAAGTGAACCAGTATATGCCTCCATGGAGCCAACTGGAGAGACTGTGAACAGTGGAGGCTCACAAGTATGGAGAGATGTATCAAGGATTCCCTCTTCCCCTACCCACATCCTTAATACTTCAGCGGTTCCCCCGCCCATGTCTTATACTTAGGAGACAGGCTGGGACCTGGGACCCTTTGCTGCAGTGCTTTCACCTGGACAAACACGTCTCCTAGAGCAACAGAATACAAAGAAACTATAAGGGACTAAAAATAACTGTGTGCATGCCCCCTTGGGGCAAATTATGAACAACAAGATACAAAAAGACCAAAAACCCAACTGCCACTTCTGAGGTGTTGGCAGCAAAGCAGGGCACTGAGCATGCACCCTGCACACAGCACCACCAAGGGGGTGGGGCCGACCACCCAGGTCACCCCTCCGGCCCAACCCAGGGGTCTGCCCCTACCCTCACCCCATTTAAGGCACCAGCTTGACCCCCCCATCTCAGAGACAGAGCAAGGGCACCTGTTATTTGTTTTTGCTCCCATGTGCTATATAGCACGAGTCCCAATAAAGCCTTGCCTGAATTTCTCATCTGGCCTCGTATCAATTTCTATTGATTAAAGAGTCCAAGAACCCAGCTGGGTAACACTTATACCCTTAATTATCTCTTCTCTGTAAGGAGGAATAGCCAGCAGTTACCACACCTGGTGTCAAAATCAGGAAAACAAACTACCAGACAACCTGATGCTGTTTCCTGGTGAAAATGGGTGATGTATCCTAGATTCTGGGCTACACTTTAGTAACCTGCACAGAAGGCAAGTCTGAAACGATGAAAATAATCCTCTACCACGAACTACTTTATAGAATTTTTTTTTCTTTTTTTGCTTCTCCTAAAAAGTTCAAAGTGCCCATTTATGAGATACAACATCCCTGGGAAGAAGGCAGGAGAGAACAATGTCTGCATTTACAAAAGACAGCTTGACACTGAATGGTTAGTTTAAACTGACACTTTAAAATGGTTAGTTTTATATTATTTGAATATTACCTCAATTTGAATGTTACCTCAATTTGAAAAAAAATAAAAGGTAAATCCTTCAAGGGAGAAAAAAGACAACCTTAAGGACACAGAAAATAAAGCTGTTCAACAAAGACAAAAACACATCCGTGAAAAGCTGGGCCAAGGGGGCTGGCCCTTGAATATCAGGCCTTTAAGCTCTTTCCACTTGAGCAGTGAGTGGTTTTCTGTTCTCTTTCTCTTGTTTTACGCAGTGGAAACCTTTCATTAAATAAAGCCTTACTGATTTTTGATATGCCCACATAAAAAGAAAAGCTGAGTCACCCTGGTTGAAGAGGCTGCAGACCCTACAAGTGCCAAAAAGACAGTCTGTCCCTTTCTATCATCCTTCCTGACTCCCTCCCTCCCTTCATCAGACGTTTACTGAGCACCTACTCTGTCTCTCCCAGGCACTGTTCCAGGACCTGAGGGAAACACAGATGAGGTCCTTGCTCGCATGAACTTGACATTGTCATGAAAGGATAAAGACAATAAAAAAGCAAACAAATGTATATGAAGTTCAGTTAGCAGTAACTGCTATGGAGAAACTTAAAACAGGGAAGTGGAGAACAAGTGACTAAGCAGGGGAGCGGGGTGTGGGGGGTGCTCAGGGAAGGCGGCTGAGGTCACTTGTGAGCGGAGAACCGAAAGATAAGGAGTCAGCCATGCAAAGTGCCCCAGGGAGAGCGTAGCAGGCAGTGACTGGAAGAGGCCCTGAGATGGGAAGGAGCTTGGTGTGCGCGAGGGACTGGAAGATGAGCGTGGCTGCCGTGCAGAGGCTAAGGGAGGGGGAGAGTAGCATGAAGCATGATGTGCAGACTGTTCCTCTACTGTTGCTCTCCTGTTCTCCGTTCTCCACTGGCAGCCAGGAAGAACTTCACTCAGCGTGGATCAGATGGTATCTTATTCCTCTTTAGAACCCCGAATGGCTGCTCATTACACCTAAACTCCTGACCCGACCAACAGAGCCCTCCGTGACACACCCCTGCCGCCCCCTTGAACCACTGTCTCCATGCCCGCTCATTCTAGCCACGCTGCCCTGTTTGACGAGGTCTGGGCAGCACAAGACCAGGCTGGCTTCGGGTCTTCTGCACCGGCTGCTCTTTACCCGAACAGCTGGCTCCGTTCCATCATCCAGATCTGGTATCTGTGCCCCCCCAGTCGAAAGCCACCATCCTTCTGTCACTCAGGATCCAATCCTTGGACTCCAATCTAAAGTAGCCATCCAGTCTTTCTTCAAGACAGCCTATTTAAATTCTCTGTAGAGCGCTAGTCACTATCTTACGTGTTCTTGCTTGCTCGTGGACAGTCTCCTCCAACTAGAATATAAGCTCCATGAAACCAGCGTCCTTCTTGATCTTGCTTATTGAATCCCCAGGACTCAGAACAGTGTCTGACCTTTAGTAAGTGCTCATTAAGTATCTGGTTCTAGATTGTATTGTTTTTAGTCACAGCCCATTCGAATAATGCCTGCTGACAACAGTGATGACAAGGCCATCTCTACTAACTCTATCAAATGTATCTACTAACTGAAAGAATAAAATGGAACACTCTGCTTATTTCCTTTGGCTTTCCAACTCAAAGACTAGTGAATAGCAAGGAAGAAAAAGAATCATGAGTATGCCATGAGGTACTTCAGTATATCAAAGACTTTTTTTGTTTGTTTTTCTGCGGTATGTGGGCCTCTCACTGTTGTGGCCTCTCCCGTTGCGGAGCACAGGCTCTGGACGCGCAGGCACAGCGGCCATGGCTCACGGGCCCAGCTGCTCTGTGGCATGTGGGATCTTCCCGGACCGGGGCATAAACCTGTGCCCCACCCCTGCATCGGCAGGCGGACTCTCAACCACTGCGCCACCAGGGAAGCCCTGAAAGACTTTTTATTTCTTAACTGAAGAAGCATGTAAACTATATTTTAAGAAATATTCATTCTTTTCTAGTCGGTAGCCAACACAGTGCCAGAGTTCATGCAGGTTTGTACAACAACGTTGGCAAACGATACATAAAAATGATTTCTTGGGCTTCTCTGGTGGCGCAGTGGTTGAGGGTCCGCCTGTCGATGCAGGGGACACCGGTTTGTGCCCCGGTCCGGGAGGATCCTGCATGCCGTGGAGCGGCTGGGCCCGTGAGCCATGGCCGCTGGGCCTGTGCATCCGGAGCCTGTGCTCCGCAGCGGGAGAGGCCACGGCAGTGAGAGGCCCACGTACCGAAAACACAAAAAACAAACAAATAAACAAACAAAAAAAAATGATTTCTTCTTGGATGCTCATGGAATGTCACATTTTATCCAAGACATACAAATGGCCCTCTACAAGCACTACATGAAAAGTTCTACCTATGTCAAGGAGGGAGAGAAGTTCCCATCCTTCCTTGAATAAACTTGCTAATAATCTCTGATCTCAAAAGCCAAGTCTAATCTTGGACCCGCTGTCTACAGTTAGCCGCAAAAATGGAAATGTTTAAACTAAAAAAATTGTTTTTTATACATCCTTATTCATGGCATTGATTTATTTCCACTGTTTCTAACACAGTAGGAATCTGTCAATTATTTCCTACTGAAATACCCTGACAACTTCAAACTATGTTGGAAGCCCAGTTGCAAAAACAATCTAAATTGGTGCAAGGAGTTATAACCTTAAAAAGGAATTGTTACCAGAAACTGCATTCAAGAAAAGACTTAGTTCACCTTAACAGTAGGTGCTTAAATGTTAATATCAAAATAATTTCTGAGCTGATTTTTTTTTAAGTAGATAATTAGGGAAAGAACTGAAATGATTCCTTCGTATAAACAAACTGTAACCCGAAAGATTATATAAGCTTTTAATTTGGTACCTAAAATGTTTCTTTTTATAGAAGAAAATGTTGGTTTTAAGTGCTGCTTAGATTCTCACAAGAGATAGTTTAAACACATAAAGAAGCTGAATTATAATACCTATACTACTTCATCACCCACCTACTCACAAATGGATTCTGTACTAAAATTCCTTTCTGGTCCACAGCGGGTCACAGCAAATAGACAGGGAAGTCTCAATTCTTTGGTGGAAAAGGATGTGGAGGAAGAGATAGTACCTTTCATATCATCTCTGGTGACAGGGAACAACCCAGGAGCCCACCTGCAGTAACAGGGAAGCCCAGTGTCCTCAGTAGCAACAGGGAGGGAAGCCCTGACAGCAAACTGGGGCTCCCATCCTCATGTAAAAGATCTCCCACACCCGTGCCTGTTTTGGAGTATCCCCCACATCTGTGGTGGGACCTAGGGAGTTACAGGCTGCAAACACACACAGTGTGAAATCTGACTGGATGATGATTCTGACAGAGAAAAGTTTTTAAATCACTTACTGAATAATTAGATCATAAAAAGTCAGATCAAACTGCACTGGAGGCAAGACTGTGAAGTGTTGTAACTGTTATAAAAGGGAATGAACCCTAAAACTGGTTTCATGAAAGATACTTGGAAAGTGTTAAATGAAAATTTCATTTCATATTGCTAACTAATATATTAAGATATACAGGCGCTGCAAAAGTTATTAAAACTATCATGTGACAATTCCACCAAATTTTGCTACAAGTTGTTTTAATTCTTCTACATCTTTCATCCCTTCAGATCAGAAACCTCAGGGACTTACCTAGACCTTCCAGATGAGTTGGTCCGATGTTTACCATTTCCTATAAAGTCAGGAGAGCCTCCATGTAGAATGGCAGCTGTTCTGTGTCCTCCTGGGTCTTTCCTAGAGGTATGATCTTGGTTTGACAAACTAGCTATTTCTAAACGTTCCTTAAAAGAAGAAAAGTAAAACCTACTTTAGATATGTCATAAGTGGAAGACAATCCTGGTACATAATTATAAATATGTAGAGAATGCAAATCTTATTTAAGCTGAATGTTTTCAAGTATAATAAAGTTGAACTCAACTTTTAAAAGTTTAATGTCCAAATATATACTGGTTTAAGAACTGAAGGCCAGGTTACCGTTTCAAGAGAATGTGAGTTTTATAAACGAAAATGCTTAGAATCGTGGAATATACATGAAAAGTTAGGGAGAAGAGCAAGAGATGAACAGAAGGAGACATTCAAAGACAGAGCAGATTCAATATCCTATAATAAACCATAATGGAAAAGAGAAAAAATGTTCTAGTACCGTTTGCTGAAAAGGCTATCCTTTCTCCAGAATTATCTTTGTACCTTAGTCAAAAAATCAGTTATATATACATGGGGTGGAGGGGGTCTATGTTTGCATTATGTCTTCTGTCTATTGACAGAATTAGTATTGTTCTGTTATCTATCTTGACTCCAATATTAAACTATTCTGAACACTGTAAAAAACAAACAAACAAACAAGGAGAGAGCAGAGTGAGTGACAGGAAGGCAGATCAGATGTAAGATAGGAGAGTTGGTGGGAACAGTAATATCACCTTAAATTTGTATACAGCTTTGTACGTTCACAAAGGGCAGTACATTTATCTGTGGGAATAATTACATAAGACAGAAAGGAAGGCATTATCTGTGCCGTCTTAAGGGGTGAGGAAAATGAGCCTCGGAGAGTGTCATCTGTCAAGGTCGCAGAGCCAGGCAGTAAAAAAGCCAAAGCTTTCAGCCAGGTGCTGCTTACCTGCACCTCAGTGCCTCCACCCACTGCACCTCACTGCTTCCCTTAAGTTTAATGCCATATTTCTCTAAAAGAGAATGAGCAAAATTGTCCCTGGATTTCTCCAAACATGTGTAGCTGGTTTTTGATTGAGTTGGACTCAGGAAAAATATAGGAAAAAGGACTTTATCCTTTTCCACCCCTGCTTTTTAAACCAGCTCTGTTGAATCCTTCTTTTCCATCACTGAATGAAATCTAAGGGAGATCCATGTGGTTTCCATTCACTCTTCTGTATGAACAAATAGTTTTGTTTTCCAAGTATTAATAATTCCAGTCTGGGTTGATTATCAAAACTTCAATCTCCTCTGTCCTTCAACTCTTTTGATAAACTACTGTAGTTATGTAAGCCAAAGACATCTACAGATAACATACAACTCTAAGTTTTGCTACTTATTTGGAGAATCTAAAATATATAATGAATGATATTTGGGGGACTTTTTAGTGCTTCATTTTAAGCTTTACTACTGATACTAACAATGGAGGGGAAAAAGAATAATGAAGGAAAAAGAATAATGAAGAATGAAGGACAGGGGTCCTGACTTCTCAGATATTCAAACATTATAAAGATACAATAATTCAAATATCATCAATGGAAATAAAAAGGTTTTATGTTTAGCAGAATGTAAACTATTCGAGTATGGCAGAATTGCTAGAGTACCTGCTTAGCCATTTCTTTCCTTTTTTTCTCTTCTTTTATCTCTTCTTTCCTTCTCTGAATCTCATGAAGGATTTCACGTTGCTGAAATAAATCATACTGCCATCAAATGCTGATCTCTGAAACCCATACAACATACGAATTCTGTAATCACAAAAAATCTTTTGAATTTCAGTAATTCAAGCTCTCATCTCCTAAGAGATCTGAATATCTAGAACCTTAGTACAAACTGTAGTTACGTCAGTTTTATTAGAGTTCTTAGGCAATAGGCTTCCCACTTAAATGTGTGTGAAGACTGTGGGGAGGGACACGTACTCCCCATTTCTATGTGGACGGACTTCTTTTGGAAGCACGGAGTCCTAACCACTGGACCGCCAGGGGATTCCCAATGTGGAGGGACTTTAACTGCAGCAACACCATGGGCCGCTCACTTCTCCCCACACTTGACTGAGACCCTCCTCTTTGATACCTGCCTGTCTGCAGAGAACATGCACTTGCGCCTACTGTCGGCCAGGCCGCTGGGTGGAGGTGGGCTGAGCTGGGTGCACACCCACAAGCCACAGACCTTCAGGTGCATTCCCCAATCAGTTTTCTCAGTATTAAAAGTGGCATTTTGATCTCTACCCATTTGACTCATGTAGCTATTACTCAAATGATTCTGAATTTTAGGTAGAGAAAAATAATGTTTTTTATGAGCTGCCTAAAATTCCAGGTTTTAAATATCAAAACTATTGAGAAACTCACCAAAAACTATTACAGCAATAATATAAAGCATACCCAAAACTTACAGGTAGTTATAGTAGGACACCAAAACAAGTCTGTTAAATATCCTTATCTTCTAGTAAAAATGTGTCTGCCTAAGAACAATGACAACAATAAGGAACTTTAAACCCTAAATGGTAACTAGGCTACGCAATTAAATAGGAGATAAGCAGTAACAAAATGAATGGAACCGGGATTTCCCTGGTGGTCCAGTGGTTAAGACTCCGTGCTCCCAGTGCAGGGGGCCCAGGTTCGATCCCTAGTCAGGGAACTAGATCCCGCATGCTGAAACCAAAAAAAAACCCAAAAACAAACAAACAAACAAAAATCCCTCATGCCGCAACTAAGACCTGGCACAGCCAAATAAATAAATATTGAGAAAAAAATGAACGGAACCCACAAAGACGGTGTTAACATAAGTAAAGGATGAACAAAATGAAGCAGGAAAAAAGAACCAGGAATAAGAACCTAAGAAAAGCAGGAAAAACAAAACCCTACAAGTAATTGCAACACCTAAGGGAAGAAAACTAAAAAGCCTCACTGAGAGATAAAAATAAATGGAAAAACATTCCTGGATAGGAAGTCTGAATACTGTCATAATGTTAATTCTTCCTAAATGAATACGTAAGTTTAGTGCAATTTTACTCAAAATCCCACAGGCTTTGTTTTGTTTTGATTTTGAGAAAGCAATCCTATAACTTATCTGTGAGAATAGCCAACAGAAAAAAAAAGAAAGAATGAAGGATGAAGGGACAGGGGTCCTGACTTAGACAGTCAAACGTTATAAAGATACAATAACTCAAAGAGTGCTGTAGAGACTCAAGAAAAAAACATGAATTGAACAAAAGAGACAATTCACAAGTAGAACTTAGTATAAATGAGTAGATAAAATACACTTTAAAGGAATTACTACAAATCACTTAAAAATGAATGATTACTTAATAAATGTGTTAGGAAAATGACTGGGAAAAAAGAAAAACTCACACCCTCATTTTTACAACCCACACCAAAATAAGTTCTAGGTAAGTTTATTAAAAGACTAAATAGAAGGAAAAAAAAACTTAAAAATCAGGAAGGAAATTTAGATACATGTATTAACTCTGATTAAAGGATTTTAAAAATAACACAGCAGTATACATCCGTATGCAAATTAAGAAAAAGTAAAAATGGTTAATGAACAAAAAAAAACCTTCAGTCTCTGGCTTTGGCTACTCATTTGGGCATGAGATACTTGTCCCACAGAGGGAAGAAGATAATAGCCTCTGAACTCCTGCACAGCTTTACAAGCGCAGAAAGAGCACCAGAAGTTTTGGTTAAGCCAACTTCCTTTTTCTCTTATTTAAAAACCTGGACTAAGCGTTCTAGGGGTAGCATTGATATCTGTTGGGAGGGAATCACTCATAGTATTTATTTCTTGGTTACTCTTAGGGCCTTCTTTCACATGAATCCATGATTCTTGGATCAAATGCTGAGCAAAACTTAAAAGAAATACCAGTAAGTGAGTAGGTAGAGACGGAGGAAAACCTATAGGAGCTCGCAGTCCTCCGGGCCGGACACCGCGGCGACAAGGGTCTCACCTCCTCTTCCTCTTTCCGCTTGGCCTCTAACTGCCTCCGTTGCTCCTCCTGAGCCCGCCTTTCCAGCATTTCTTCATGAAAAGACTTGGGAGGGGGCTTGTTGTGCTCACAGAGGAATGACTGCACATGGTAAGCCAGTTCAAATATCATCACCTAAACACATGGATGGAAATCAACCACAAATGGTCAAATGGTCAAGCAAAGCAGGGCCTCAAGGTGAGACTACAGAAAAACATGCAGGCCATCCGAGACCCACTCACAATGGTGATATTCATTTTGATGTGACACGTTCTAAATTAGGTCTAGGATGCAACCACAGGAGGAAAAAGCTTTTATAGCACTCACCTCATTGTGTTACCATCAAGAAAAATCACTATCTAGATAAATAAAAAACTTCACTTTTCTTTTGCAATCCTATTCAATTTACTAGCATTTTCTGTATAATAAATCCGATAAAATGTTTTTCTGTATAAATAAATCTGGTAAAATATTTAAGACTGCATAAAAGTAAAGACTACCTTCCCAGCTAGAAAACCTGCCTACATAATGACAGTTGAGCAGAGAATAATCATTGCTAACATGAGAGCTTTCATCTATCCATACAGCATCCTGAAAACATCCTACTGGGGTACAGAGGCAAATGCTTAAAGGCCTCACTCTCTCCCTGCTAGTAATGGACCAGTAGGAGGCTAATTAATACTTAGAAAGCATTTCATTTCCACTTAGGGAAGCATTCACAGTATCAGAAGGAAAAAGGCCCCCCTCTCAGACATCCTATGTGAATGTAGGAAGCCACTTTCCCCAACCCCTAAATCATAAACCATAGCTTGGTTGGTAAATCAACAGAGCAAGGGTTTCTGGGACCCCACACTGACCAACTATTCCAACCCCAAAGAGGTCAAGAGTGCCAAGCTCCTTCTGCAGATGAGGACCACCACTCTGAAATTTCTTTTTCCTCAATTACAATGAAGCACATTAAAAATTATTGTTCCTAAAAGGACTTAGGGTGGTAAAAAGTAACAGAATTCATTATACACAAGAATATATAGTTTGCCTGGTGTTCACCTTTCTTTTGGGGAGAAACCACAGCTATTGTTGGGGGAAGCTGTATTTTTTATTGTACTAGAAGCTGTGGTGTTCACTAGAAACACTAGTTTAGAGTCTAAGAGGCAAACTATTCTGTGAAAAGCTCTTTTAAGGAAAGCTGGTTAAAGAAGGCAGTTTCCATCACGTCAAAGAGAAACCATTTCTACACCAGAAAGGAGCCAGGAGCCAAGCAGTGGAGGGATTTTCTTTTGCTAATCTGTTTAATTTACTAGCATTTTCTGTATAAATCTGATAAAACATACAAGACTGGATGTAAATAAGAGCTAGTCTCCAGACTGGCTCTTGTCCCCCTCTCCCCCAAATGTACACAGTCCATCGTCTTGCTTCTCTCAGCCTCTGCTCACATGTCACCTGGTGGGGCCTCTCCTGACCTCCTTATTTACAACAGCCGCTCTGCCTCACCTCGCAGTACACATCTGTATCAGTCAGGGTTCTCCCGAGAGACAGAACCAAATAGAAGGGGTATGTGTCCATATATATACATATATATATATATATATGGTATAGTATCTGCACATAACCTATGTGCATCCTCCCACAGTATACTTTAAATCATCTCTAGATTACTTACAATACCTAATAGAACGAAAATACTATGTAAATAGTTGTAAATACTATGTAAATGCTATGTAAATAGTTGTCGGCATGCAGCAAATTCAAGTTCTGCTTTTTGGAACTTCCTGGATTGTTTTTCTGAATATTTTCCATCTATGGTTGCCTGAATACACGGATGTAGTACCCAGAGATACGGAGAGCCGACTGTGTATGTCGAGAGAGAGAGAGAGAGAGAGAGAGAGAGAGAGAGAGAGAGAGAGAGAGAGAGAGAGAGAGAGAGAGAGAGAGAGAGAGAGGGAGAGAGAGAGAGAGGGAGAGGGAGAGAGGGAGAGAGGGAGGGAGGGAGGGAGGGAGGGAGAGGGAAAAATTGATTGAGATTGATTTTAAGGAATTGGTTCACATGATTACAGACGCTGGTAAGTCCAAATTCTGCAGAGTACGCCAGCAGGCTGGTGACCCAGGGCAGAGTTGATGTTGCAGTTCAAGTCCCAAGGGCATCTCCTGGCAATTCCTTCTTCCAGGGAGGCCAGTCTTCTTCTTTTAATGCCCTCAACTGACTGGGTAAGGCACCCCCACCTTATGGAGAGTAAGCTGCTTAACTCAAAGTAGACTGATTTAAATGTTAATTTCATCTAAAAAATACCTTCACAGAAACATATAGAATAATGTTTGGCCAAATATCCAGGTACCATGGCCTAGCCAACAGACACATAAAATTAACCATCACAACTTCTATTAGAATGGATAAAATAGAAAACTGACAACATCAAATACTGACACGGACGTGGAGAAACTGGGTCACTCACATATTGCTGACGGTAATGTAAAGTGGTCAGCTAACCTGGAAAATTCGGGCAGTTTCTTAAAAAACTGAACACACGGTACCATACACCCACAACTGCACTCCTGAGCATTTACTTCAGAGAAATGAACTTGTGTTCACACCAAAAGCTGTACATAAATGTTTACACAGCTTTATTTTTTATTTATTTATTTATTTTTGGCTGTGTTGGGTCTTCGTTTCTGTGTGAGGGCTTTCTCTAGTTGCGGCAAGCGGGGGCCACTCTTCATCACGGTGCGGGGCCTCTCACTGTCGCGGACTCTCCTGTTACGGAGCACAGGCTCCAGACTCGCAGGCTCAGTAGTTGTGGCTCACGGGCCTAGTTGCTCTGCAGCATGTGGGATCTTCCCAGACCAGGGCTCGAATCTGTGTCCCCTGCATGGGCAGGCAGATTCTCAACCACTGCGCCACCAGGGAAGCCCAGCAGCTTTATTTTTAATAGCCCCAAACTGGAAATAATTCAGCTGTCTTTCACCTGGTGGATGGCTAAACAAACAGTGGTGCACCTATAAGATGGAATACTACTCAGCAATAAAAAGTAACAACTATTGATACATGTGACAGTCTGATGAGTCTCCACAGAATCATGCTGAAGTGGTGGGGGGAAGGGGAGTAAATCCCAAAGGTCACATACTGTGACTCTACTTATATAACATCCTTGAAATGAGACAATTACGGAAATGGAGAACAGATTAGTGGTTGTCAGGTATCACGGAGGGCATGGGGGTGTAAGGAGGTGGCAACATTAGGGATCTTGTGGTGATGAAACTATTCTGTATCTTGACTGTATCAATGTCAATGTCCTGGTTATGATATTACACTACAGTTTTGCAAAAATGTTACCATTGGGGCAAACTGAGTAAAGGGTACTTGGGCTCTCCTGGTATTATTTCTTACAATTGCATGTGAATCTATAATTATCTCAAAATAAAAAGTATAATTTGTAATAAAGCCAAAAAAGGCAGGGGGGTGGGGGGACAACAAAAGCAGAAATAAACAAGTGGGACTACATCAAATTAAAAAGTTTCTGCACAGCAAAGGAAACCATCAACAAATGAAAAGGTAACCTACAGAATGGGAGAAGATATTTGCAAATCATATAACTGATAAGGAGTCAATATTTAAATACATAAAGCATTCATACAACTCAGTAGCAAAAAAAAGAAACCAAACAATCTGGGACTTCCCTGGTGGTGCAGTGGTTAAGAGTCCGCCTGCCAGTGCAGGGGACATGAGTTCAATCCCTGGTCTGGGAAGATCCCACATTCCACATGCCACGGAGCAACTAAGCCCGTGCGCCACAACTACTGAGTCTGCACTCTAGAGCCCGCAAGCCACAACTATTAAGCCCGCATGCCACAACTACTGAGCCTGCGCTCTAGAGCCCATGAGCCACAACTACTGAAGCCCGCGTGCCTAGAGCCCACACCCCGCAACAAAAGAAGCCACCACAGTGAGAAGCCCGAGCACCGCAAAGAGTAGTCCCCACTCACCGCGACTAGAGAAAGCCCGCGTGCAGCAACAAAGGCGCAGCGCAGCCAAAAAGAAACAAAAAGAACAAAACAATAAACCCCCCCCCAAAACTCGCAAACAATCCAATTAAAAAATGGGCAGAGGAACACAACAGACATTTTTCCAAAAAAGACATACAAATGGCCAATAGGCATATGAAAAGATACTCGACATCACTAATCATCAGGGAAATGCTAATCAAAACCACAATGTGTCATCACCTCACACCTGTCAAAATGGCTATCATCAAAAAGACAGCAAATAACAAGTGTTGGCGAGGATGTGGAGAAAAGGGATCCCAGGTACACTCTTGGTGAGAATGTAAATTGGTGCAGCCACTATGGAAAACAGTATGTAGGCTCCTCAAAAACTTAAAAATAGAAATACCATATGATCCAGGAATCCCACTTCTGAGTATATATTTAAAGGAAATGAAAACAAAGGATCTTGAAGAGATATCTGTACTCCCATGTTACTGCAGCATTATTCACGATTGCCAAGCTAGGGAAACAACCTAAGTGTCAACGAATAAGTGAATAAAGAAGACGTGATACACACACACACCAGAATATTGTTGAGCCATGAAAAAGGACATCCTCCTGTTTGCAAGACACAGATGGACCTTGAGGCATTATGTTAAGTGAAACAAGTCAGACAAAGACAAATACTGCACGATATCACTTACAGGTGGAATATAAAAAAGCTGAACTCACAGAAACAAAGACTAAAAGTGCTGTTGTTTTAAGCTGCTACATTTTAGGAAAATTTGTTAGACGGTAATAGATAACTGAATTCGGACAGAACTGAATACTGAACACTTCCTTACTTGAACTTATAAACAAAGTAAAGTATTTACACATAATTATTCGTTTTTCAAAGTAGAACAGCTTTGTGGTATTTGTTGTCTCCACGGCCTAGGAGCCAGAGGTAGTAACTAGAGTGTTAGGGACCCCTAACTTTCAATTTTGGCTCAAGTTCCAAGAAAACATGTACTCTTGAGATATAATTTGGTGGTTTGATATTTTGGTTTTTCTACCTGTAAGACAGCATTGACATACATTAATTCATTTGTTAAATTTAAAAAGTATTAAACTAATATAAACAGAATAAAATATAATAACTTAAACAAAAAAGAAACACAGACTAGAATGGTGGTTACCAGGGGCCAGGGGCGAGGGGGTGGGAGAAAAGGGGAGATATGTTGGTCAAAGAGTACAAACTTCCAGTTATAAGATAAATAAGTTCTGGGGATCTAATGTACAGCATAGTGATTATACTTAATAACACTGCATTGTAAAAATAAAATAAAATACAGCAAAAAATTTTTCAAAAAAATCACAAATCATGAATCCAAGAAACCAGAGGATTCTGTAGCTGAATTTTCAATATAACTCCATATTATTTTTCAGCTAGACATTAGACTACACTAGAAATGACTTAAACTAGAAAGAACTTTGGAATAATTCCCAAGGCCTATTTTTTTGTCCAGACTGTGCTACAATCACTTTCTTTCTTTCTTTTTTTTAACACCTTTATTGGAGTATAATTGCTTTACAGTGGTGTGTTAGTTTCTGCTTTATAACAAAGTGAATCAGTTATACATATACATAAATCCCCATATCTCCTCCCTCTTGGGTCTCCCTCCCACCCTCCCTATCCCACCCCTCTAGGTGGTCACAAAGCATCGAGCTGATCTCCCTGTGCTATGCGGCTGCTTCCCACTAGCTATCTATTTTACATTTGGTAGTGTATATATGTCCATGCCACTCTCTCACTTTGTCCCAGATTACCCTTCCCCCTCCCCGTGTCCTCAAGTCCATTCTCTACATCTGTGTCTTTATTCCTGTCCGGCCCCTAGGCTGTTCAGAACCTGTTTTTTGTTTTTAGATTCCATATATATATGGATTCCATATATATGTGTTCGCATACGGTGTTTGTTTTTCTCTTTCTGACTTACTTCACTCTATATGCAGACTCTAGGTCCATCCACCTCACTACAAATAATTCAATTTCGTTTCTTTTTATGGCTCAGTAATATTCCATTGTGTATATATGCCACATCTTCTTTATCCATTCATCTGTCCATGGACACTTAGGTTGCTTCCATGTCCTGGCTATTGTAAATAGAGCTGCAATGAACATTGTGGTACATGACTCTATGAATTATGGTTTTCTCAGGGTATATGTGCAGTAGTGGGATTGCTGGGTCGTATGGTAATTCTATTTTTAGTTTTTTAAGGAACCTCCATACTGTTCTCCATAGTGGCTGTATCAATTTACACTGCCAACAACAGTGCAAGAGGGTTCCCTTTTCTCCACACCCTCTCCAGCATTTTTTTTTTTTCCCCAGCATTTTTTGATGATGGCCATTCTGACTGGTGTGAGGTGATACCTCATTGTGGTATTGATTTGCATTTCTCTAATGATAAGTCATGTTGAGCATCCTTCCATTTGTTTGTTGTCAGTCTGTATATCTTCTTTGGAGAAATGTCTACTCAGGTCTTCTGCCCATTTTGGGGTTGGGTTGTTTGTTTTTTTGATATTGAGCTGCATGTGCTGCTTGTCTGTTTTGGAGATTAGTCCTTTGTCAGTGGCTTCATTTGCAAATATTTTCTCCTATTCTGAGGGTTGTCTTTTCGTCTTGTTTAAGTTTTCTTTTGCTGTGCAAAAGCTTTTAAGTTTCATTAGGTCCCGTTTGTTTACTTTTGTTTTTATTTCCATTTCTCTAGGAGGTGGGTCAAAAAGGTGCTTGCTGTGATTTATGTCATAGAGTGTTCTGCCTATGTGTTCCTCTAAGAGTTTTATAGTATCTGGCCTTACATTTAGGTCTTTAATCCATTCTGAGTTTATTTTTGTATATGGTGTTAGGGAGTGTTCTAATTTCATTCTTTTACATGTAGCTGTCCAGTTTTCCCAGCACCACTTATTGAAGAGGCTGTCTTTTCTCCATTGTATATTCTTGTCTCCTTTATCAAAAATAAGGTGACCATATGTGCATGGGTTTATCTCTGGGCTTTCTATCCTGTTTCATTGGTCTATATTTCTGTTTTTGTGCCAGTACCATACTGTCTTGATTACTGTAGCTTTGTAGTAGAGTCTGAAGTCTGGGAGCCTGATTCCTCCAGCTGTTTTTCTTTCTCAAGATTGCTTTGGCTATTCAGGGTCTTTTGTGTTTCCATACAAATTGTGAAATTTTTTGTTCTAGTTCTGTGAAAAATGTCATTGGTAATTTGATAGGGATTGCACTGAATCTGTAGATTGCTTTGGATAGCAGAGTCATTTTCATAATGTTGATTCTTCCAATCCAAGAACATGGTATATCTCTCCATCTATTTGTATCATCTTTAATTTCTTTCATCAGTGCCTTATAGTTTTCTGCATACAGGTCTTTTGTCTCCTTAGGTAGGTTTATTCCTAGGTATTTTATTCTTTTTGTTGCAGTGGTAAATGGGAGTGTTTCCTTAACTTCTCTTTCAGATTTTTCATCATTAGTATATAGGAATGCAAGAGATTTCTGTGCATTAATTTTGTATCCTGCTACTCTACCAAATTCATTGATTAGCTCTAGTAGTTTTCTGGTAGCATCTTCAGGATTCTCTATGTATAGTATCATGTCATCTGCAAACAGCAACAGCTTTACTTCTTTTCTGATTTGGATCCCTTTTATTTCTTTTTCTTCTCTGACTGCTGTGGCTAAAACCTCCAAAACTATGTTGAATAATAATGGTGAGAATGGACAACCTTGTCTTGTTCCTGATCTTAGAGGAAATGGTGTCAGTTTTTCATACAATCACTTTTTTTTTAATTTTAGAATTTTATTTATTTTTTATACAGCAGGTTCTTATTAGCTATCCATTTTATACATATTAGTGTATACATGTCAATCCCAATCTCCCAATTCATCACACCACCCCCACCACCTGCCACTTTCCCCACTTGGTGTCCATACATTTGTTTTCTATATCTGTGTCTCCATTTCTGCCCTGCAAACCGGTTCATCTGTACCATTTTTCTAGGTTCCACATATATGCATTAATATACAATATTTGTTTTTCTCTTTCTGACTTACTTCACCCTGTATGACAGTCTCTAGATCCATCCAGTCTCTACAAATGACCCAATTTTGTTCCTTTTTATGGCTGAGTAATATTCCATTGTATATATTTACCACATCTTCTTTATCCATTTGTCTGTCAATGGGCATTTAGGTTGCTTCCATGACCTGGCTGTCATACAGTCACTTTCTATACTACAACAATCACTGAAGTTCTTGGAAACGCAACTTAGATGGCTGTGACTCAATGTGTTATAGAATGCAAGTAAAAAACTGTCCAGGCGCTTTCCTAGAGGCCCAGCATAGACATGGAGGCCTAGGGTTAGCCCTTACCTAGCTCTTCTCAATTTTTATAGGATGGGATAGTTAAGCATGAGCTACCTAGGCAAAAACACTGAGTGATCTTATACAAAAGTGAGGAAATAGATTATATTTAAGAGATAATAATACTCTCTGTAATTATACACACAGTATACACAGAGTTAATACACACAGTAATACTCTGCCCTAAGAAGTCACCTAGCGTAGCCCTCCAGAGAGAGAGTTCTGCCACCCAAGGGGGAGCTCATGTAGACTGTGATGTCATAGAATTAAAAAAGAATCAGTATTGAACTAGGTGTAAATGCTCAGGTATAAAAGGGACATTGATGGAGGAGAGTGTATTGTTAATTGTTGAGAAGAAAAAGTCCTTCTGATATGAAAATTGGAGAGGTGGCAAAGTTTGGTGAGATATCACTTGTCTGCAAACATTTTCCAGCATAAAGGTTGAAGTCAAGATGAGGTCATGATGTCAGGACCAAAGTGTGCAAAAAGAATGCCCAGGTTCATATAAAGTGCTTCCAGAAGAATTCTTAAGCAACAGTACTATCTATATATACTCCACAATTTGTAATTCATAAATACCATTAATTAAAAAAATACAAACAGCAATGTTCCCCTTTGTAGATACCAATAAAACCCAAAACATCCTAGTGAAATTTAGATTTGAGGTGCAACGGGAAAGCCTTTAACCCAAAGAAAACGCCAGAAGGCAAACACTGTTGAACATGACGAGATTTTTACCATCCTCTCATAATTCCAGTTTAACAAATCATACCTCGCCACAATGTTTTTTGGCCACTTCTTCTAGGCGGGACTTTAACAAATTAACAGTTTCATTTGACAGACCTTTGGCATTCATTAATGCTATTTCAGGGACTCTGGAAAAGAAAAAAACAAAAAGGAGTTACTCGAGAAAGTACAGATTATTTGCATTAATATTTGCTAAGTTCCAAGCTCGGGGCCTGGGGATTTCATAAGGGCCTCATTTGTGAATCTCTCTGTACCCCCAGCAACATTTCTTTTCATCTCAAAAGCATTTTAACTTTACCCCAGCAACTCTGTTGACACAGTACTCAGCATGGAGGCACCTGCAGCCTGTGGGGGCAGCAGTGGGCTGGCTAGTTGTCAGTGTGGGCAGTCGGGTGCCCTGATCCCCCAGAGGACCAGACATACATGATTGGGGCTCGATCAGGGGTCTCCCCAACTCCTCTGTGTGATTTCAGCTTTACAACCTGATTTAAATTTTTAGCATCAATTACTGTCTATTGCCTTTTAAAAAAATCACTCCAGCTCTGTGTGTGATTCTAGCCTAGTAACTTCACCATGAGCTCCCTTGTATGGTAACGCTCCATCCTGGCTTGCCCCTCAACGTCAGTTTCCTCAGACAGCTCACCTGCCAGAGTCCAGACGCTCTGTGCTCATTAGTGCACTCCAGCATAAAGCAGGACAAGAATACTAGGCGAGATGGAGCCACAGTGATCTATCTAGTATTCCTACAACATGCTGTGTCCCAGGCACTCATTCTGCTGTAAATGAGCTCACTTACTCATACATAAATCTAGTCATGCACACTCTGCAAACTCTGCTCTTCCAAGGATGCCTACCACACTCTCCTCTCCATCCCTACAGAGCGCAACTAAGAGTTAACACTTTCTACCCAAGGAAAGTACAACCAGCCCTTGGGGTTCTTTTATTTCCAACCAATACACATCTAATAACAACTCTGAGATTAAGTAGGCTTCATTTGAAGAGAAGATGATTCATCACTTCCCACCAAGCATTTCTGAGTAATTCATGGCGTTTTACCTTGGCGAAGCCTTTACTCTTCATTTACCTATGGATTCTCTCAATGCTTCAGTATGATAGATTGCTACAATCATCAATCTAGTTGGATAGATGGAAATCGGAGAGAGACTACTGAGTCTATGTGTGGTCCAGCCAATCCAGGATTCTCTCTCTCACAGTGGCATCAAGGACTATTTTGCAGAAAAGGAAAGTTTTCCTGCCCCATATCATCTCAAAAGATAGGAATGTTTCCCCAAGTCAAGACTTACATAATTTTTTTTAAAAAAAATCAAGCAGTCATTATATAGCAATATTAACAAAATGGTGAAAAATTCAACTGCAACACTAATTAAACTTGCTTTAAAATTTCCAGTGTTCTCTTTATGCCTTTGCTACATAATTCATAATTTTATGTAGCTGATATTATGATGTTTACTTTTTAACTTTTTGTTAAGCATTTGCATGCTGTTTCTTAAATAATATTTTTACCAAGTAGACACATCAAGATTTACCTGACGAGTTCTCTAAAGTAGTGGTTCTCAACCAGGGGTGATTGTGTACCCCCCAGAGGACATCAGTCAATGTCAAGAGGGCAAAGAAGCTCTGCGCCCCTCCCCGCATTCCTTGCCTAAGCATCTCTTCCATCTGGCTGGTCCTGAGTTGTATCCTATATAATAAACCGGTAATAGTAAGTGAAGTGCCTTCCTGAGTTCTGTGAGCTGTTCTAGCAAATTATCGACCATGGGCATTATGGGAACCTGCAAATTTACAGCCAGTTGATCAGAAGTACTGGGACTTGCAACTGGCATCTGAAGTCTTGTTGTGGGACTGAGCCCCTAACCCAGCTATCAGTTTTAGTGTCAGAATTGAATTGAATTGTCTGGACACCCTGTTGGTGTCAGAAAAGACACAACCTATACAGTGTCAGGAAAACTAAAACCTAGAGAGGCACTGTCTTATTTTTCTTTGATAAAATTCATCACCCTTCAATTAATGCATAAATTAACTTTCTGAATACCTACTATATCTACTCTAGGCATAGAGGTTGGGCAAAAAGTGGGTTACTAACTTTGAGGAACTCAACTTGACCTATCTGTATTTTCACATTCTCTATCACCTCTTAAGATAACAAGTTCCATACATTTACCACCCACTGTGTAAGGCAGGACTTCCTTCCTTTTATTTGTCACGTTCCTTCACTGGCTTCCTACACATCAAGCTCAAACCACAAAACATCATCCAGGCCAATCTGCTTTTCCACATGGAATGTCTGGGGAAAGATTACATGGAATATGCATGGTACTTTGAAAAAAGAATACTCAAGTCCTGATAGCTAATGCTTTTGTTTTACAAGTGAATCTCAGCCAGAGGGAGTATCACCTTCAGTGGGAGTTTAGAAATACATGAGGTTTTCGGCTGTCTCACTGACTGGGGAACTCTCTTGGCATTAGTGGGTAGAGGCCAGTGATGTTACATGTCCTGCAGGGTGTGGGAGTGCCCAGTGAAAACTCGTTAGCAGTCCCCCCACAGAAACAGGGCAACTCTAAATCCTCCTTTACTCTAGGAAGTAAAGGTCCCATTGGCCTGGAAGGCTACTCTAAGTCCTAATGCCTATCATACTTTAAAACTAAGTCCACAAGGCTTTTATAGTCACTGCACCTTTATCTTTTTCTTCTAGATTGTTCCTCTTACTTGTTTATGAAGAGTTAAACAAACAAAAGTTAACATATCAGAGGAAACAAACATTAGTCATGGAGCAAACATTACCATCCATAGAGACTACTAACTATAAGCTGACTTAACAGGAGACAGGTTTCATGACAATGTCTATTGCTGATGTAGCTTTGATGAAATGCAAGTGATAGGAAATAAAATTTTAAATGGAATAGGGGCAGAAGGAGAAAACACCATTAAGTTCAAATGGTTCTTATGTTTTCAAAACAGAGAACTGAAATCACATCAAAGCTATTTCTAAATGTACTCACACATCTGGATAGGTGGGTGGGCATTTCACTCTCAAATCCACTTTCACATATACTTCTTCACCAGTCAAGCCCTGAGGGTATAGAACTAAATTGATTTCAGGAGGCTCTTTGACCTAAAAGAGAAAAAGAAAATCTTTTTTCTCTAGAGAGCCAATCATTAAAGATTAAGATAAAAATTATTAATATTTTAGCCAAAGTTCTACTTTTTAAATATTACACATAATTTTATTTTATATAGGTGTTGGTCACATTTTCCTAAAGCATGGTTTAAAAACAAAACCTGGACGGCAGACAGCAGAAGCAAGAAGAATGACAATCCTACAGCCTATGGAACAAAACCCACATTCACAGAAAGATAGACAAGATGAAAAGGCAGAGAGCTATGTACCAGATGAAGGAACAAGATAAACCCCCCCCAAAAAACTAAATGAAGTGCAGATAGGCAACCTTCCAGAAAAAGAATTCAGAATAATGATAGTGAACATGATCCAGGACCTCAGAAAAAGAATGGAGGCAAAGATCAAGAAGATGCAAGAAATGTTTAACAAAGACCTAGACGAATTAAAGAACAAAAAAACAGAGATGAATACAATAACTGAAATGAAAACTACACTAGAAGGAATCAACAGCAGAATAACTGAGGCAGAAAAACGGATAAGTGACCTGGAAGACAGAATGGTGGAATTCACTGCTGCACAACAGAATAAAGAAAAAAGAATGAAAAAAAATGAAGACAGCCTAAGAGACCTCTGGGACAACATTAAACGCAACAACATTCACATTATAGGGGTGCCAGAAGGAGAAGAGAGAGAGAAAGGACCCGAGAAAATATTTGAAGAGATTATAGTCGAAAACTTCCCTAACATGGGAAATGAAATAGCCACCCAAGTCCAGGAAGCACAGTGAGTCCCATACAGGATAAACCAAGGAGAAACACACTGAGACACATAGTAATCAAATTGGCAAAAATTAAAGACAAAGAAAAATTATTGAAAGCAGCAAGGGAAAAACGACAAATAACATAAAAGGGAACTCCCATAAAGTTAACAGCTGGTTTCTCAGCAGAAACTCCACAAGCCAGAAGGAAGTGGCATGATATATTTAAAGTGATGAAAGGGAAGAACCTACAACCAAGATTTCTCTACCTGGCAAGGATCACATTCAGATTCGATGGAGAAATCAAAAGCTTTACAGACAAGCAAAAGCTAAGATGATTCAGCACCACCAAACCAGCTCTACAACAAATGCTAAAGGAACTTCTCTAAGTGGGAGAAGAAAAAGACCTACAAAAGCAAACCAAAAACAATTAAGAAAATGGTAATAGGAACATACATATCAATAATTACCTTAAATGTAAATGGATTAAATGCTCCAACCAAAAGACACAGGCTTGCTGAATGGATACAAAAACAAGACCCATATATATGCTGTCTACAAGAGACACACTTCAGACTTAGGGACACATACAGAATGAAAGTGAGGGGATGGAAAAAGATATTCCATCCCCTGAAGTAGCTATACTCATAATAGATAAAATAGACTTTAAAATAAAGAATGTCACAAGAGACAAGGAAGGACACTACATAATGATCAAGAGATCAATCCAAGAAGAAGATATAACAATTATAAATACATATGCACCCAACAGAGGAGCACCTCAATACATAAGGCAACTGCTAACAGCTATAAAAGAGGAAATCGACAGTAACACAATAATAGTGGGGGACTTTAACACCTCACTTACACCAATGGACAGATCATCCAAAATGAAAATAAATAAGGAAACACAAGCTTTAAATGACACAATATACCAGATAGATTTAATTGATATTTATAGGACATTGCATCTAAAAACAGCAGATTACACTTTCTTCTCAAGTGCGCACAGAACATTCTCCAGGATAGCTCACATCTTGGGTCACAAATCAAGCCTCAGTAAATTTAAGAAAATTGAAATCATATCAAGAATCTTTTCTGACCACAACGCTATGAGACTAGAAATGAATACAGGGAAAAAAATGTAAAAAACACAAACACGTGGAGGCTAAGCAATATGTTACTAAATAACCAAGAGATCACTGAAGAAATCAAAGGGGAAATAAAAAACACCTAGAGATAAATGATAATGAAAATGCAATGACCCAAAACCTATGGGATGAAGCAAAAGCAGTTCTAAGAGGGAAGTTTATAGCTATACAAGCCTACCTCAAGAAACAAGAAAAATCTCAAATAAACAATCTAACCTTACACCTAAATAAACTAGAGAAAGAAGAACAAACAAAACTCAAAGTTAGCAGGAGGAAAGAAATCATAAAGTTCAGAGCGGATATAAATGAAATAGAAACAAAGAAAACAATAGCAAAGATCAATAAAACTAAAAGCTGGTTCTTTGAGAAGATAAACAAAATTGATAAACCATTGGCCAGACTCATCACGAAAAAGTGGGAGAGGACTCAAATCAATAAAATTAGAAATGAAAAAGGATAAGTTACAACAGACACCGCAGAAATACAAAGCATCCTAAGAGACTACTACAAGCAACTCTATGTAATTAAATTGAAGTAATGAAATTGAAACTGTGACTAAAAATCTTCCAACAAACAAAAGTCCAGGAGCAGATGGCTTCACAGGTGAATTCTATCGAACATTTAGAGAAGAGCTAACACCCACCCTTCTCCAACTCTTCCAACAATTGCAGAGGAAGGAACACTCCCAAGCTCATTCTATGAGGCCACCATCATTCTGATACCAAAACCAGACAAAGATACTACAAAAAAAGAAAATTACAGACCAATATCACTGATGAATATAGATGCAAAAATCCTTAACAAAATACTAGCAAACAGAATCCAACAACACATTAAAAAGATCATACACCATGATCAAGTGGGATTTTTCCCAGGGATGCAAGGATTCTTCAATATATGCAAATCAATCAATGTGATACACCACATTAACAAACTGAAGAAGAAAAACCATATGATCACTCAATAGATGCAGAAAAAAGCTTCTGACAAAATTCAACACCCATTTATGATAAAAAATCTCCAGAAAGTGGGCATAGAGTGAAACTATCTCAACATAATAAAGGCCATATATGAGAAACCCACAGCAAACATCATTCTCAACAGTGAAAAACTGAAAGCATTTCCTCTGAGATCAGGAACAAGAGAAGGATGTCCACTCTCACCACTATTATTCAACATAGTTTTGGAAGTCCTAGACACGGCAATCAGAGAAGAAAAATAAATAAAAGGAATACAAATTGGAAAAGAAGAAGTAAAACTGTCACTGTTTGCAGATGACATGACACTATACATAGAGAATCCTAAAGATGCTACCATAAAACTACTAGAGCTAATCAATGAATTTGGTAGAGTAGCAGGATACAAAATTAATGCACAGAAATCTCTCGCATTCCTATATACTAATGATGAAAAATCTGAAAGAGAAGTTAAGGAAACACTCCCATTTACCACTGCAACAAAAAGAATAAAATACCTAGGAATAAACTTACCTAGGGAGACAAAAGACGTGTATGCAGAAAACTATAAGACACTGATGAAAGAAATTAAAGATGATACAAATAGATGGAGAGATATACCATGTTCTTGGATTGGAAGAATCAACATTGTGAAAATGACTCTACTACCCAAAGCAATCTACAGATTCAGTGCAATCCCTATCAAACTACCAATGGCATTTTTCACAGAACTAGAACAAAAAATTTCACAATGTATGGAAACACAAAGGACCCTGAATAGCCAAAGCAATCTTGAGAAAGAAAACCAGAGCTGGAGGAATCAGGCTCCCAGACTTCATACTCTACTAAAAAGCTACAGTAATCAAGACAGTATGGTACTGGCACAAAAACAGAAATATAGATCAATGAAACAGGATAGAAAGCCCAGAGATAAACCCATGCACATATGGTCACCTTATTTTTGATAGAGGAGACAAGAATATACAATGGAGAAAAGACAGCCTCTTCAATAAGTGGTGCTGGGAAAACTGGACAGCTACATGTAAAAGAATGAAATTAGAATAGTCCCTAACACCATACACAAAAATAAACTCAAAATGGATTAGAGACCTAAATGTAAGACCAGACACTATAAAACTCTTAGAGGAACACATAGGCAGAACACTCTATGACATAAATCACAGCAAGATCTTTTTTGATCTGCCTCCTAGAGTAATGGAAATAAAAACAAAAATAAACAAATGGGACCTAATGAATCTTAAAAGCTTTTGCACAGCAAAGGAAGCCATAAACAAGACGAAAAGACAACCCTCAGAATGGGGGTTTGCAAATGAAGCAACTTACAAAGGATTAATCTCCAAAATTTACTAGCAGCTCATGAGCTCAATATCAAAAAAACAAACAACCCAATCCAAAAATGGGCAGAAGACCTAAATAGACATTTCTCCAAAGAAGATATACAGATTGCCAAGAAACACATGAAAGAATGCTCAACATCATTAATCATGAGAGAAATGCAAATCAAAACTACAATGAGATATCATCTCAGACCAGTCAGAATGGCCATCATGAAAAAATCTACAAACAATAAATGCTGGAGAGGGTGTGGGGAAAAGGGAAGAACCCTCTTGCACTGTTGGTGGGAATGTAAACTGATACAGCCACTACGGAGAACAGTGTGGAGGTTCCTTAAAAAACTAAAAATAGAACTACCATATGACCCAGCAATCCCACTACTGAGCATATACCCAGAGAATACCATAATTCAAAAAGACACATGCACCACAATGTTCACTCCAGCTCTATTTACAATAGCCAGGTCAAGAAGGCAACCTAAAATGCCCATCGACAGACGAATGGATAAAGAAGATGTGGTACATATATACAATGGAATATTACTCAGCCATAAAAAGGAATGAAATTGGGTCATTTGTAGAGATGTGGATGGATCTAGAGACTGTCATACAGAGTGAAGTAAGTCAGAAAGAGAAAAACAAATATTGTATCTTAACACATATATGTGCAACCTAACAAAATGGTACAGATGAGCCAGTTTGCAGGGCAGAAATAGAGACACAGATGTAGAGAACAAACGTATGGACACCAAGGGGGGAATGTGGCAGGGAGTGGTGGTGGTGGTGTGATGAATTGGGAGATCGGGATTGACATGTATACACTGATGTGTATAAAATGGATGACTAATAAGAAACTGCTGTATAAAAAAATAAATAAAATTCCAAAAAACCCCGAAAACCTCCAAGACAGAGTACATATTCCTTTTCAAAGTTTCTAAGGAGTGACCTGAAATGTCCCATGTAGCCTCCATTCATTCAAATGTCACTGAGCGCTGATGACCTTCTGAGTGCTGCCCTAGAGACTGAGAGTTCAGAGGCAAATCTACACAGACACGAACCCAACTAGCTGGCACAGAGTAGAAGACGAATGCTTTCAAAAAGTGATGAGTGCTGTAAAGAAGACAAAGCCAAGTCATGGAACATAGTGATGGAGGAGAAGAAGGTACGCAGACACGCAGGTCAGGGGAGGCCTCTTGAGCAGGGGATACTTCGAATATTGAGATAAGTGAAAATCTTGACATGAAGAAATCTGATAGCTCTTCTAAAATTGTGTATGCTTTCAACCAACTGCTTTTCACCAAATACTCCATTCTTCTTTATTTATGTATGCTTTTTCCAAAAAGGATTTGAGGCAGTTTATATTATCTATATATCATGAGAAAGGGGAGGTTGAGGGAACATATACACATATGGTCCAGACACTTGACCAACCTTGCAAGGTAGGTGCAATCTCCTTTGTACAGACATTTTACAGACAAGGCGGCTCAGGCTCAGACTTTCAGTTTCTTGCCCACCAACACACAGCAACAAATCTGGACTTCAAATCCAATTCTGACTCCCAAACCTGTCTTTTCCATCAGCCCTCCCTTGTTAATGCCAACCCTGAGTTGCTGTGACTTTCCCTTGGAATGTCCAGGCAGCCAGGGCAAAAAGAGAAATGCGGCATTATCAGAAAAGAAAAAAGATAAAAATTCTTCTAAGGGTAATAAAGTACTTAGCAACATTAAATTCTAATAGAAATTTATAACATGAACCTTACATGTGGCACCATGAATCACACAATCAGCTATGTATACAAAATACGTAAGCTTGGTTTTTATTTCTTTTTAATAGAATCCCTGATTTTTTAGCTGGATACATTTCCCAGACGCCTTTGCAGCTCAATGTGGCTACTGGATTAATTTCTGGCCAGTAAGATGAAAGAACTGTAATATGCAATTTCCAGGAAGTGAACTTTATCAAAGGAAAGGGATGAAACTTCTTCATCCCCTTCTCATTCCACCTAGCTGGAATGCAGATGTGATGACTGGAGGTCAGACAGTCATTTTAGACCACGAAGGGCACTTTAAGGATGGCAGAACAGCAATTCAGAAAAAGCCGTACTCCAGACTTTTACATGTAAAAAAATAAACTTTGTTATTTTAAGTTTTCTGTCATATGTAGCTAAACCTAATCCTAACCAGTACAGGCTCACTGGAAAAATAAAAAATAAAGTCAGGGAACAGTGCTTTCAGAGGTAAGAACAGAATATTTGCCAGCCTTCTCTCAAGTGAACTGAGAGGCTTCCCAACATGTGAAGATGCTTTTATGCAAAACATGTTTAGGATACCAAGTGTTAGCTCATATTAGGGCACTCAAGGACTCCTGGAGCTGAACAGGACTTGATTAAAAAGTTCAACAATCAAGATGTTCTAAAGATTAGGATTGGGTAAGACCTCCTTCATGCCTTTAGAAGATAAATGGTCATTAGAATTCAATGTTGATAAAATCTTTGATTTAACCTGCACAAGGAAATAATGAATTCCTGGAATATTTGTAGGTAAAAAAACTCAAAGTAAGGGGTAACCAAAATTTTTTGAGAGCACCTAATGAGAGGAAAACACAATGCAGAATGTATAGCTACAAAGTGTACAAAATTCTACATGAGAAAAAAGATTTGTTTTGAAGACTGAAAATGCAAGTGACATGAAGGCAGCATAATAAGTAGTCATGGAGAGAAGGGCACGCTACAATGAGAGATGAGTTAAATTTGCTTCTCAATGAGATCGTGAAGTTGGAGACTCTCCTGAAGTACCATCAAATAACCAAACAAATCTTCAAGGTATAAAAAGTGAAAGAATAACAAAACTCAGTCCTAAAACATAAGAGAGGTAATGCTCATTTGGACTAATCCCCCCTAGAATTAAAAAAATTAAAAACACTAGCTCTTCAAGAAACAAAACCCAAGGATCTTAATAAACCCCACAGGATGAGGAACACTGACCAAGGGGACCCTTTTTTTTTTTTTTTTTTTTGCGGTACGTGGACCTCTCACCGCCGCGGCCTCTCCCGTCGCGGAGCGCAGGCTCCGGACGCGCAGGCTCAGCGGCCATGGCTCAGGGGCCCAGCCGCTCCGCGGCATGTGGGATCTTCCCGGACCGGGGCACGAACCCGTGTCCCCTGCATCAGCAGGCGGACTCTCAACCACTGCACCACCAGGGAAGCCCGGGGACCCTCTTTTCAGCCCAGTGCACAACACCTGGAAGAGCGCCCGGCCAACACTGGCAGAAACCCCAGTTTCTCAGTCTGAATGTGGTTTTCTTGGGCACTTCCTCACACTCAGGCCCCCAAAAATAAACTGATGTAAGCATGTGTCTATTTCTGTTAGAAGTACTGGAGTGAAGGATAAGACTATAAAAAACTGAGAATTTTATCAGCCATTCCACATAGGAGCAAATCTTTTGGTTCCAAGGCATGAGGGTTAATGACAGCCTGCGATTAAACTTTACTGGTTTACAAGATGAGCAGCAGAGTGAGGATGAGGTTTGGGAAATTAATTAAAAATACTAACACAAAAGGGAGAGGGATGGACTGGGAGTTTGTGGTTGGTAAATGCAAACTATTACATTTCGAATGGCTAAACAACACGGTCCTACTGTATAGCACAGGGAACTATATCCAATCTCCTGGGATAAACCATAATGGAAAAGAATATTAAAAAAGAATGTATCTATGTGTAAAACTGAGTCAATTTGCTATACAGCAGAGACTGGCACAACACTAAATCAACTATGCTTCAATTAAAAAAAAATACTAGCACAATTCTTCCTTTACACAGCCATGTAAATATACTTGACATTACTGAACTATACACTTCAAAATTGTTAAGCTAGTATATTTTATGCCATGTGTTTTTAACCACAGCACATAAAAGAAAAAGTTACACAATTCAAACCACTTTCAGGTGTTTGGTCTAGAATTGTTACCTAGATTCTGCTCATCACATCCCCCTTACATTTTGATGGCAAGACTTCGCTCAGCATGGCCTCTTGTTTCTTACCTGCCTCCATTCTCACATGCTGTAATGTGGGGAAGAAACTAGTCTGCGTGAAAAAACAACAAATCTAGAAATAAAGTAACATGTGCAAGCTAGATAATCTGGGCAAGTCTTTGGTTTTAAGTCTGTGAAGATGCCCCTCCCCGCAAAAAAAAATGATGACAGTAAAATCTAAGAAATTAGATTTTATGTCAAATGCCTTAATCACTGACTTCCCCCCATATCTCTTTTTCTAAATAGACCCAAATACATTTGGGAATTATTTCAGTTAATAAAAAAATTTTGAGAGCTTTTTACCAGGCACTAGGCATGTACATGTGAACAAATACAGAGACTCTGTCCTTATGAAGCCAGCCTACTCTCATACAAAGTAAAGGTGGCATTTCAAATTAGTGGAAGAGACTGAAAAAAATCATCTGTGTTAGTCTAACTGGCTAGTTGGGCGTGAAAGTGGGCAGCCTAGATTCATACTCAGACAGAGGTAAGAACTTTAAAAAATAAAAAGCTATTTCTATATTTATTTGATGGAAGTTTAAAAACAAAGTCATGAAAGAATTAAAAGAAAGTCTTGAAGAATTCAATCTTTTGGTAACACTGGAGCAGGGAAAAAAACAAACCACAGGGATCATGTAACAACAATAAAATGAAAAAAACAAGGTCATTTTGACTATATTAAAGTTTTAAAAAATTGCATAAATTACCTAAATATCAAAATGCATAATGGTTAATTAGGGAAAAATATTTGCAATATATGACCCCAAATGCTAATTTTCTTAACATATAAATTAACATCTAAATAGCTCTGACATATGAATAAGAAAGAAGACAATAGAGTGTAAAAATAATCCAAACAACATTGAACAGTTCACAGAAAAAAATCCATGGCTTACAGGCAAAGGTGGTCCTCATAATTTACAACTAAAGAAGTAAAAATGTTTCATCTATCTACTGGCAAAGATGAAAAAGTCTGACACTACAGTGTTGGTGAAGATGTAGGAAAAGAAGCACTCATACACTACCGGTGGGCCCAGAGACAAAAGCAAGGCTTTAGGAGGGAGGTTTGCAATAGCTATCAAATTATAAATGAGCAGACCTTTGGCTGACAGAAAATTAGCCAAGATAATTAAGTTAACAATAAATTTATAACTCTAGAGGAAATTATATTTTCAACTAGTGGTGTCCAAACTTTAGTATGTAAAATAATTTTTAGCATGTACTCCCAAAATGTTATTTATAAATAACATACATATGTTACTAAACCAAAATCTACATTATAACACATCCCCCAAAAAGAAGTTTAAAAAACTTCAGATGCTTAAAAAACCTAAAGTTTACTCAGGTCAATAATTCTGAGCTGAATTTACTGGCAACAAATTTGGCCTGAATTGACATGAGGCTATTGATTGTCTTTATCCATCCCACTGAGTGTGAATATTTGAATATTCACATGGTTTGCTGTGTTTGATTCTGCATGCTGCTCCAGACACTGAGTGAGGTATTAGGTAAGTATGGAATGTGCACATGTGGCCATGAACACAAACACTTCTGAATTCTGAAATGTATCAGGCCTCAGGGTTTTGCATAAAGGATTGTGGGCTTGCATAACCTTTCCCTAAAGAGTGGCGAGTAATAAGTATTTGTTGAATGACTACATTTTTTTAAAAAACGTTTTTAAACTTTTTTTTATTGAAGTATAGTTGATTTACAGTGTTAATTTCTGCTGCACAGCAAAGTGACTCAGTTATACACATATATACAATCTTTTATATTCTTTTCCAATATGGTTTATCCCACGATATTGAATATAGTTCCTTGTGCTATACAGTAGGACCCTGTTGCTTATCCATTCTACATGTAATAGTTTGCATCTACTAATCCCAAACTCCAAGTCCATCCCTCCCCCACCCACCCCCCCTTGGCAACCACAAGTCTGTTCTCTATGTTGAATGACTACATTCTGATTCATCCTTATGACCACCAATTATTTGCCTAGCAAAGTGTTAAGGCTATTTGCCCATGTACCTCAGGGTACAGCTATCTGAATCCTTCTACCTGCCTATTACAGTTTTTGATTTTGTTTGCTCTACTATCTTGTTATAAAGACCACCAGCTATAAATTCTGAGTCTATCAGTATCCCTACCTACAGCAGTACCTTTTTCTTTTCTGTTTTCTTGCAGTCTTAGGACCAGATAATTAAGCTGTGTAAAGTAAATAAACTGTCTCTGAATGAAGTCTTAGGAACTTTGTACTGAGCCCCCGTGTACACTTTGCAACAGGTATTTTGGCTTCATGAGCCGAATTCCTGGTTCTCAATGTTTGGGAACAGAGAAGTTAACCAGATAACCAGAAAGTTACATTGTTATTTTATTACAAGCTTGTATAAGGGGAATATTTACATTTTTACTATTTCAGCTTAAAAATAACTCTTGAAATTAAGCACTAGAAAAGTAAGCTCCCTGAGGGAAGGGGGTTTGGTTTGGTTTGTGCTTGACTGTATTCCCAATACCTAGAACAATAAATAGTTAATGAAGGAAGGAAAACATTGGGTGAGAAGGAAAATGTTTTGCCCTGACAGCTCCCGAAGATCCTATTTCTTGAGAAAATATCGGATGTGCTGATAAGGCACATGTTGTAAAATGCCAGAATTAAAGGTAGATGAAGGGGGCTTCCCTGGTGGCGCAGTGGTTAAGAATCCACCTGCCAATGCAAGGGACACGGGTTCAAGCCCTGGTCCAGAAAGATCTCACATGCTGTGGAGCACCTAAGCCCCTGTGCCACAACTACTGAGCCCGCACTCTAGACCCCACATGCCACAACTACGGAGCCCACGTGCTGCAACTACTGAAGCCGGTGCACCTAGAGCCCATGTTCCGCAATAAGAGAAGCCACCGCAATGAGTAGCCCCCACTCACCACAACTAGGGAAAGCCCGCGTGCAGCAGCAAAGACCCAACACAGCCAAAAATAAATAAAATAAATAAATTTAAAGGTAGATGAAAGAAGGTACTACTTTTTAAATAATACTATAAAGAGTTTGGTAGATAATTCTTCAAGGATGATGAGGGAAAGACTGTCAGTATCAGCAGCTTATAATGTGCCTTAACTTACTTCCAGACAAAAAGGAAAATAATATTTTAAGTCAAATGCCATTTTAAAAGGGTGGACTCAGCACACTCCCTCTCCATTACAGCTAAGAAGACTGTATTCCATACTCTCTAAGCGCCTTGGAGAAAGGTACAGAGGAAAGTTGCTCCACACAGCACAATACAGGGAGGATACCTGAGGAGTACAATGGGATTACATGGTTAATAGTTTTGAACACAAACGGGAAGGTAAGACTTCTGACTGAAGGCATCAGTAAGATCTGTGCAAGAGCCCCCAAAGCGTTCCCAAAGTTGCAGTGGGTCCCTATGGATGCGCTGTTGTATCAAACTCAAGGGCTGTCAGGGAGGAAAAAAGGCAGGACAGTAAGGAGGCAGGGAAGTTATGGAACGTCAGTGGGAATAAGAAACAGGGCCAGGTAAGACTGGAGCCGACGGGGGGGAAAGGCTGTAAGAGAATTCGTCCCAGTTGGGGGTTCTGGAGACCCGCCAAGCGGCTGCGTGCGCAAGGACAGAAAGTGAGCGTGGGTGGAATCGCGAGGGATTAAAGGACTCCAGAATCCTAAGCTGGGGTAGGCGGTTCGTTTCCGGCAGAGCCGGGCGGGCCTGGCCGGGGTAGATCGAGCCAGGGGAGCTGGGCCGCAGCACGCCAGCCCCGACCAGACAAGCCACGTTCCTACCCGTCCGCACGCGTCCGGCCGCAGGTCCTGGAAGTCGGAGCCGTAGATGGCCTCCAGGGCCTGCAGCTCGTGGTCCTGTCGCTGTGGGTAGCTCTCCGGCGGCTCGTCCCGGCCACGCCCGTGGGCCCCGCGGCCCCCAGCCATGGTAGTGCGGTGGGCAAGGCAAGGCAAGGCGGCCTTGCGGAGGTGGGTGGGCCTTAGGCGGGCTTCGCTCCGGGGACGGGACCGTGGGCGGGGCTCCAAGCCGGAGGCGGGGTCAGGGATGGGGAGAGCTCCGCGCTTGGGGGAAGGATCGCAGCCGGAGCTCCACGCCGGGAGGGGGCGTGGGGGCGGGGCGTCGAGCCGGGGGCGGGGTCACGGTGGGGGTGGGGCTCGGCGCCCAGCAGGATCCCCGCCGGAACTCCGCGCCCCTGGCCGCCTCTTGAGTGAGAAGCGGTGTCATGAACGCTATTAGCGCGTGAGCAGCTTCGGCATGGGAGCGAGACTGGGGGAAGGTTTAGCCCACATTCTGCTGGGGGAACTGAGCGGGGGAACCTGAAGGGACGTGGGAGATCAAATCCATCAGAATGGAATGATAATGCCAAGGGGTATGGTTTTCACGAAGTAAGTCTCTCACAGAAGTGCCTGCTGGAACTCCTTCACTCTGGCATTGGTAGGAGACAAAACTCTGAAGGGCAGACTTTGATGGGTTTTCCAGCCGCTTTGACTCCCCTTAAGCCTTCCCAGAAGACGACCAGGAGTAAAAATCGAGACCACTACTCCCCTCCCCGCCAGTTTTTTACCCTCGAACTCGTCCCCTTAACCATAGATTCAACATCCCAGTGCATGTTCTCTGTTCCTACATGTTGACCCTAGGGGTCAACAGTACCACCATGCAATTTCAACTGAAAAATGTCTTTCCACTCAGGCATCTTATGAGCAACACTCCCATGAAGAGAATTATGTTGCATGCCCAGTTTACTTAATGTGAATTGAGGAGGTCTTTCTGTTATATCCTGTCTCCAATCATATTTTTTCAAGTTTATAAAATAACCTATCTACCCAGACATTGTCATTACATTTCATTTTCAGTTGGCTACTAATGCTGCATGTTGATTTAGAATAATCATATCGTATTATCTCAAGTTAAGTTTAAGTGACATTTCCTTCTGTCTGCCTTGCTTACCCCTATACTATTTGCTTAATAGTGATTATTTATACTATTTGCTAAATAATGATTATTTAAGTATCTTGCCGTCATCTATCTACTCAGTTGTGGCCAGATAACACAAAGGCACTAGTTTGACCCAAGGCCCCTTCAAACCATCTCCTCTTTCCCTCCCCTAGGGACCTGTTCTTTTTCCAGTGATGCCTGTCTAGGTAAATGGCACCCCCCCCCCTCCCCATTGGCCCAAGCCAACTAAGAGTAATCCTGGATTCCCTCTCTCTCATCTCTCACATCCAGATAGTTACCATTTCTTCCATTCATCCACTTCACTCCATCCCACTGCCACTAACTTGGTTCAGGTCACCATCATCTCTTCCCTGGATGACTTCAACAGCTGGGAAACTAGTCACTGCTTTCATTCTTGCCCCACTTTAAGCCATTCTTCCTATTGCAGCCAGAGTAATGTTTCTAAATTTAAAATATGATCATATCACCCCAGTTCTTAAAATCCTTCCATTTCTCCATTTTTTAAATTAAAATACTGTAGTTATGGAAAAATTTCACACATACATTAAAAGTAGGGGAAATATTACAATACCCCCCTGTACTCACCACTTAGCTTCAACAAATTTAGAATCTTATTCAATCTTATTTCATTTCTCCCCTCTCCCCACCCCTCAACACAGACACAAACATGCACACACACACCTCCTTAGGAGTGAATCTTAAAGAAAATCTAAGACATCATATTCTTTTTATAAACACTTAAGTACATATCTCTAACAGATAAGGACATTTTATGAACATAATACTGTCCTTATACCTTAAAAATATAACAGTTGCTTAACATTATTTAATACCCAAATTATGTTCAAAATTCTCCATCTGTCTAAAATTAGAATCTGTAGTGTATGCTGGACCTATAAAGGATATAATGAAAACAATCAGCAAAATTTGAAGGGGGTCTTGTGGATTAGACAGCATTATTATATCAGTGTTAACTTCCTGAGTTTAATGATTGTACTGTGGTCAAATAGAAAGTGTCCTTGCTATTAGGAAATTTCCACTCAAACCGTAAGGGGTAATAGGGTATTACATATACAGTTAGCTCCCAAGTGATTCAGAAAATAAAGAGAGAGATGATAAGTCAAACATAGATGTCGACCATTGGGGGGAATTTAGGTGAAGGATATGTGAGAGTTCTTTGGATAATTCTTACAACTTTTATGTAAGTTTGAAGTTATTTCAAAGTCAAAATTTCACAACAAAAACCCTGGCAAACTGTTCTCCAAAGTGTTGTACTATATTATATTCCCACCAGTTTAGGAGAGTTCTAGTTACTCTGCATCTTTGTCAGTAATTGTTATTGTCAATTTTTAAAATTTTAAACATTGTAATTGGTGTGTAGTAGTATCTCACTGTGCCTTAATTTACATTTCCCTAATGATTAATAATGTTAATTAGCTTTTCATGTGCTTATTTGTCATTCATATATCTTCTGTCTTTTCATATCTTTTGCTCATTTTAAAAATTGTATTTTTTTATTATATTGAGTTTTGAGAATTCTTTATATTCTGAAGTAAGTCCTTTATCAGATATGTAATTTGCAAAAATTTTCTCCCAGTCTGTGGCTTGCCTTTTCATTCTCTTTTTTTTTTTTTTTTACGGTACGTGGGCCTCTCACTGTTGTGGCCTCTCCCGTTGCGGAGCGCAGGCTCAGCAGCCATGCTCACGGGCCTAGCTGCTCCACAGCATGTGGGCTCTTCCCGGACCGGGGGCACAAACCCATGTCCCCTAGCATCAGCAGGGGGACTCTCAACCACTGCGCCACCAGGGAAGCCCTCTTAACAGTGTTTTACAAAGAGCATAGTTCTTACTTTTGAGGGAGTTCAATTTATCAGTTTTTATCTGTTATGAATCGTGTTTTGTCATCCTATCCAAGAAATTTTTGCCTAACTCAAAGTCACAAAGATTTTCCTCCATGTTTTCATCTAGAAGTTTTATAGTTTTCAGTTTTACATTTAGGCCTATCATGAGTTTTAGTTAAAAAGTTAAACACATACCTACCATATGACACAGCTGTTCACTGCTAGGTATTTATTTACCCAAGAGAAATGAAAGCATATGTCCATAAACAGACTTGTAAATGAATGTTCATAAGCCCTTAATCACCAAACTGAAAACAACACAAATGCTCATCAAAAGTGATGGACAAACTTGTTTCTTGGTAAAAACAAATTGAGATGTATCAATACAATCAATGGAACACTATTCAGCAATAAAAAGAAATATGCTATCTATATAATAATAACATGGATGAATCTCAAAATAACTATGCTGAGTGAGAGAAGCCAGACAAAAGAGTACATATTGTATGATTCCATTTATATAAAACTCTGAAAATACAAACTTAGTAATAGAAGATAAGCCATTGCCTGGTATCAGGATAACAGAGATGAGCCACAGGGAGGGATTCTGGAGGGATTCCAGTGGGACAAGAAGAAACTCCTGGGAGTGATGGATATATTCATTATCTTGATTGTGGTGGTAGTTTCACAGGTGTTTGCATATATCAAAACTGATCAAACTGTAGAATATATGCAATTTATTGTATGTCAATTATACTCTAATAATCTGTTAAAAGGAAAAGGTTGTTGTTGTTGTTTTGTTTTGTTTTACAGTGCTTTGTTTGCATTAGGATCCAAACAAGGTCCACACATTGCATTTGGTTGCCCTACATGAAATAACTCAGCAGTCTTGGATCATTCGAAAGTAAAGACTGGTACTTGCCTGGCTTCCGGCAGATAACCTCTAAACTCTTGGAGCATCCAGACTGGTAAGATTGTTTTTGTGTAACTGGGGTTCACAAACAATTTGTCAGGACACTCCAAGATTTCCTTATTCTCCAGGCCCTCCCTAAACCCTTATCAGTTCTCCAAGGAAGAGACTCTACTTCCTCATGACCTCCCTGCTCCCCAAAAGTACATCTCCTGGTCTTGCTGTTTACCCTCAACTTCCCAAAGAAAAACTTCCAGACTGTTGGTCGTTGTGCCCAAATTTTAAAACTATATTCCCTTTCATTCCTGAAGGATATTTTCACTGGATATAGAATTTGGGGTCAGTGGTTCTTTTCTTTCAGCCCTTGAAAATGTTATGCCACTTCTTTCTGGCCTTTGTGGTTTCAATTAGAGCTCTGCTATCATTCACATTGTTTTTCCCCTATAGGTAAAGTGGCATTTCTCTATGGCTACTTTTAAAGATTTTTTTCTTTGTCAGTGTCCAGAAGTTTGATTATGATGTGTCTTGGTATAGATTTCTTTGGGTTTATCATGTTTAGCGCTCACTCAGCTTCTTGAATCTGTAGGCTTATGATTTTTGCCAAATATGGGAAATTTTCAGCCATTACTTCTTTGAATACTTTTTGGGCCCTGCCCTCTCTCCTGTCTCCTTGTAGCAGGTAAAAGCACTTAATTGTTCTTACAGCTCTCTGTGGCCTGGCAGGAGTAGGAGAGGCAAGGTGGCTCCTGCTGCTCAAGAAATTATGAAATAAAAATTGCTTTTTTTATTTTGCATCAATTTGTGGGTATTTGTATGCATTTACATATTTATATATCCAAATGAGTCTTGTCCTTTAAATTCTGGAATAAGTTAAGTATATATTTTTATTCCAAAGCTGTGCCATTACTTACAAGTCAGACTGTGAGTCGTAGTATTTTATAGTCATATCTCATCTTTTAGCAAAGAAGATACTGTCTTGATCACTTAATTCACCAGAATTGGTCCTAGATAACTTTTGGCTCTATCAGAAAATTCAAATTTATTCTTAAAGGACATATTTGTTACCATCAGCAAAAGAATGTTTCCTTTTATGATACAGGAAAGAATATTCCAACTTCTGAAGTTAGTTATAAAAGAGAGTCCCAAATAAGTGTTAAGATATTCTTCAACAGTTAAACACTTCCCAAGGTGACTCCTTTAAAGGTGATAATATTCATGGATATTTTAGTTTTGGCATACTTGCTATTAAAAAATTAGTCAGGTTTCTTTATAATCACTATGTGTAGATGTGTGTGTGCATGTGTCTATGTGTCTGTGTATATGAAATTACTGAGGCTTTCTGGGGGAAGGGGTATTCAATCTCTCACCTTCCAGATATTTTTGATGAATTTAATAGCAATCTATAGGTGCAAGGACTATTACAAATTAGGAAACTGCATTAGGAGTTATAGATTCATATCAGTAGAAAACCATTTCCCAGTCCACATATTGAGATAATTTGGAATATGCAAATTATTAGTAAATATAATTAGTAAATTATTATACTAATTACATTACTTACGATAATTAGTAAATTATTAGTATTAGCTTTTTTAAACAGATAATTTCTTTTTTTGTTGTTTGGTTTTTTTGTTTTGTTTTTTGTCTTTTTGCAGTACGTGGGCCTCTCACTGTTGTGGCCTCTCCTGCTGCGGAGCACAGGCTCCGGACGCGCAGGCTCAGTGGCCATGGCTCACGGGCCTAGCCGCTCCGCGGCATGTGGGATCTTCCCGGACCGGGGCACGAACCCGTGTCCCCTGCATCAGCAGGTGGACTCTCAACCACTGCGCCACCAGGGAAGCCCAACAGATAATTTCTTTGATGGTAATTTAACATACCCCAAACTAAGAACCATAAAGTAAACGTATTTAGCCCAATAGTGTAAAGGTTAAATTGTAGACTTCTAAATCTTTAACCAAAAGCCATTTTGTCCTTTGTTAATTGCAAAGTAAGTGGTTCTTCCATTTTTTGAAATACAGGACTTGTTAGGCAGTGCTTTATTTATATCTACAAAGAGAGAATTCTTTAAAATGTTGAAAGATGATGCTTTTTTTCCCTTTTGATATTTGTTGTCTTTAAGCATCAATAAACTGGAATCAATCTTATATAGTTACGTTTCATTGATTTCCTATGATGTGCCAGGTACTGTTAGAGATTTTCATTAATTTGGTATTTTATTGTCCTCTAAACAGCCTTGCAATATAGGCGTTTTTATCACTATTTGGTAGAGGAGGAAACTGAGCTTAGAGAGGTCATGTAACTGCCCAGTGTCACAAGTGGAA
The DNA here is from genome assembly GCF_039906515.1 of Pseudorca crassidens. Lineage (NCBI taxonomy): Eukaryota > Metazoa > Chordata > Mammalia > Artiodactyla > Delphinidae > Pseudorca > Pseudorca crassidens. The sequence goes on along the minus strand of NC_090296.1, from coordinate 83,941,681 downwards.
ATAGGGGAGCAGGCATTCAAACCCAGGTCAAACTGACACCAACATCATACTGCCCACCTTCCCTGTGCCCCGGATACTAGACTCTTTATCTTGAGGGAGTTGGTAGGTTTGCCTGTGTAAAGAGACAATCTGAGTATACTAAGCTTAAGTACTCCCCCAAAAAAGTTATTTAAGTGACATAAATTTATTGGAGACCAGTATGTTTTTGGACATGAAATATTCCAGTAGTTCAATTCAAAGATGCCCAGAGACTTTATTATCAGCTACCACTTTCATTTTACAAGGACCTAGGATATCCTTATTGCCACCAATATACACAGAGATTTTTTTTTAAGCCCTAACTCAATATCTTCCATTCCCAGGAAATAAAGTCTATGCTGTCTTAAATATTGCAGGCCCCAGTTTTCATGACTCTATCTGCCAGGATAGGCTGGGTTATACTGTGATAATGAGCAGCTCCAAAAATCTTGGTTGTTTAGTATAATAAAGATTTATTCCTTGCTTATATAAAATTTGTTGTTATGTCTGGGTGGTCTCTAGGGCATCCGCAACCCCCCCCCCCCGCCACAATATGGTAGCTCAGAAACACAGGCTGCTTCAATATTTCAACTCTTCAACACAAGTCCCCTTCCACAATCACAATGGCAGGGCAGCAGAGAGACTTGAAAATCACAACAAGCTTTTCACTGCCACAGCTCAGAAATGACTCGTCACTTCTGATCACATATCATTAGTCATTATAGTCACATAGCCCTTCCCATTTGCAAGGACAGCCAAGAAAAATAGTCTTCTGTGTGCCCGGAAAAAGAGGAGAATGAGATACCATTGAACACTAGTAATGTTTACATAATAACCTGCATTGTCTGTGTCTTTTGTATAGGTATAGAATTAGCCATTTGGAAATAGAACTACTTATTCCAGATGCGTAGCCTGGGGCCATAAGGATCCCTCTTTCCTCAGCACACTGCTGCTTTGGCTTACCAACTCAAAACACTTCCAGCTTTTCTCTTCTCTCCATCTTTAGTGAGAGGCCATGCAGGGACATGTGAGAGTGTAGTGTTGGGGACAGGAGGCAGGAGGAAGAGACCTTCCATGATGAAAAGGAAGAAGGAAGGGGAAATAAACCCATAGGCTCCTCCTTACTTCCCCCCACCTTCCCCTTGGGCTTTGCAATTATCCCAAGTCCTATTCCATCTCTTCTGTCCCCTACTCAGCTCCCTTCCTGCTCTTCAATAAATGCCCAAGAAAGTTGGAATCCAGGAATTCTTTGGAACATAAATGGATCCTATTTCATTCTATAGGTTTGGAAAGACGTTATTAGCACCTACACGTAAATTTTGCCTATCACCACACCATGGGAGTGTAAGAGAAAAAACAGAGAAGGAAGTAGGCTTTTTTTTTTTAATTTTTAAAATTTTTGTTTATTTATTTATTAGTTTTGGCTGTGTTGGGTCTTCGTTGCTGTGCGCGGGCTTTCTCTAGTTGCCACAAGCAGGGGCTACTCTTTGTTGCGGTGCACGGGCTTCTCGCTGTGGTGGCTTCTCTTGTTGCAGAGCACGGGCTCTAGAGTGCGCAGGCTTCAGTAGACATGGTGCGTGGGCTCAGTAGTTGTGGCTCGCGGGCTCTAGAGCACAGGCTCAGTAGTTGTGGCACAGGGCTTAGCTGCTCCGCGGCATGTGGGAACTTCCCAGACCAGGGCTTGAACCTGTGTCCCCTGCATTGGCAGGCGGATTCTTAACCACTGTACCACTAGGGAAGCCCGGAAATAGGCTTTTAAAAGTTACCACAGAGATTTATCATCATGCAGTTTTGGAGGCTAAGTCCCAAGATCGGCAGTTGGCAAGCTGGAGACCCAGGATTGTAGATGGTGTTGTTCTAGTCCCGTCTAAAGGCCTGAGAACCAAGAGAGCTGATGGTGTCCTTCCAGTCTGAAGGCCACCAGGCTTAACACTCAGAAAAGCCAATGTTTCAAGTTTGAAGGCAAGGAAAAGCTTATATACCAGCTTGAAGGTTGTCAGGCAGAGGAAATCCTCTCTTACTCAGCTTTTATGTTCTAGCCAGATCTTCAACTGATTAGATGAGGCTCACCCACAATAAGGAAGGCAATCCTTTCACTCAGTCTACAGATTCAAATGTTAATCTCATCCAGAAATATCCTCATAGACACACCCAGAATAATGTTTGGCCAAATATCTGGGCAACCGTGGCCCTATCAAGTTGACACATTAAATTAACCATCATACCTATTTTCCCATGGTTATAAGAGGTAAAATCCCTAAGCAAATCCCAGGAGGTATATGATTAAGGAACAGGTGATTGGAGAAAGCTTCGAGAATCTGTTCTATTCCACATTTCTGTATTCCTGCCTTCCCAGCACAGGGCATTAACATTAGTTAAATGAGTGGACTGCTGGCACAAGGAGAAGAGTAATTCTTTCAAACACTGTGAAGAAAGTAGACCTTTGGAGAGCTAGGTAGACCTACAGACTGAGTAGGACCTCCCTGGGAGTCCTTAATCCCCAGAGCCTTTCCTTCTTTTTGCCCCACTCTGCCTGGGAACCCTATCATCCTGTTTATTATTTCTATAGGGAAATGGATCCTGAGCACTACACAACTAACTTTAAAACTCTGGGAACGCAAAGTGTTTTTAAGCTGGGAGAATGCCTTCTTATACTATTCATTATGGGAGAAAAATGTAAGGAAAAATTACTAAGCACTATCTAAGAGCCAGAGGTTGCCCATTTTTTTATTCCATTTTCTATTATTTGCTTTTAGTGTAGCTCCAGAAAGTTTTGGATAAAAATTAGCTAGCACATAAATATGTGGGCTGGTGGTCCTAATCACCTGCCTTCAGCTATGGCTGTGTACCAGTTTGCTGCCAGGTGTTAATATTGGCTAGCTCATATCCCTGTAATACCTGTACACGGTCAGTAACTGAAGAGGACTGTAATTAATTTATGTGGTTTTTTACCTCTTCTGGTTTCATTCCAAAAAAAAATATCTAAAAATGAGACCTTTGGAAGGATTTTTTTGTTAAAAGGAAAACAGATGTTATGGCAGATTTAATTTTCCTTAAATGACTGCAACAATCTCATTCCACCTGCTGTTCTTACAATATGATGGACACTGCCTCCACTGAGAGGTGTAGTCTCTGTCCTTTCCCCTTATATGTGGCGGCTTTTGACTGCTTCAACAAATAGAGTACAGTGGAAGTGATGTTCTGTGACTTCTGAGATGAGTCATAAAAGTCGGCCACCTTCCTGCCTTGTCCTCTTGGGACTCTTATCTTGAAATGCTCACTTTTGGAACATAGCTTCCACGCTGTAAGAAAGCCAAGCAGCCACAGGAAGAGGCCACATATAAGCATTCCAGCTGACAGGCCCAGCTGAGGTCCCAACAACAGCCAGCATCAGCTGCCAGACATGTTAGTTAACAAGCCTTCAGATTCCATACCCTGGCTGTGACTTTGAGCTGGTCCAGTTGATATCATGTGGAGCAGAGATAAGCAGTCCCAATGGGTCTTGCCAGAATTGCATATTTGTGAACAGAATAAGTGATTGCTGTTGTAATTTAGGCCACTAAGTTTGTGATGAGCAGACAGGTATAAATAACACTACTATAGACATTTGACATATATTTAAATCATGTCCAATCGCTTACATCAATCTTACTTTTTTATTAGAATATAGTTGCTTTACAATATTGTGTTAGTTTATACTCTACAGCCAAGTGAATCAGCTATACGTATACATATATCCCCTCAATTTTGGATTTCCTTCTCATTTTGGTTACTACAGAGCACTGAGTAGAGTTCTGTGTGCTATACAGTAGGTTCTCATTAGTTATCTACTTTATACTTAGTACCAATAGTGTATTTATGTCAATTCCAATCTCCCAATTCATCCCACCGCCCCCCCTTTCCCCCTTCTTACATCAATATTAAATTATCTCGTAATCAGTGAAAATTTCATATAGCCCATGGCCATAAGAAGTATACCACTCTGATCTCATCCTTGGTCCTATATTGTCACAAGGCAATCCTTCCTCAAGTCTGAGGATCATGGTGACCCCTCAGTTTATCAGGTTCTTTTTTTTTTTTTGGCTGCGATTGGGTCTTCATAGTTGCGTGTGGGCCCTCTCCAGTTGCAGGGAGCTGGGGCTGCTTCTCGCTGTGGTGCGTGGGCTCCAGGTGCACAGGTTCAATAGTTGTGGCTCTCAGGCTCACTAGTTGTGGCTCACGGGCTGCAGAGCGCAGGCTCAGTAGTTCAGGGGCACAGGCTTAGCTGCTCTGTGGCATGTGATATCTTCCAGGACCAGGGTCTGAACCCGTGTCCCCTGCATTGGCAGGCAGATTCTTAACCACTGCGCCACCAGAGAAGCCCCTGTCAGGTTATTTCTTGACTCAACTAACCCCAAACCCTAACACCAGTTTAGGGGCTGGAGAGAATTTACTGGTATCTTCTCGGAATATAAAATGAGAGGTTTCTTGCTTTATTAAACACTCTTTACATCTGAAAAATTGAAAAATGTTTTCTACACATTTATCCCAATCCTTTTTAGTAGTATTGAATAGGGATGGCAGGTGACGGTGGGTAAAGGGGTATTTTTACAACTGTCACTACACAACTCATTTACACATCTTCCCTAACCTTTCCTAAGGAGTGTGCTGGATATTGCTGAATTATTATAAATTATGTTTTGTAGTGACTACAGTGTAAGGGGTTTCATCTTGAAAAATATGTTTGGACTCCCAGAACAAATTTTAACTGCTGGAAATGATTTTTTTTTTTTTTTTTTTTTTGCGGTACGCGGGCCTCTCACCGTTGCGGCCTCTCCCGTTGTGGAGCACAGGCTCCGGACGCGTAGGCTCAGCGGCCATGGCTCACGGGCCCAGCCGCTCCGCGGCATGTGGCATCATCCCGGACCAGGGCACGAACTCGCGTCCCCTTATTGTTAGGCAGACTCTCAACCACTGCGCCACCAGGGAAGCCTGACTTATTTTTTTTTGAAAATACAGTTTATCATTAATTTTCCTTCCATTTCTCTTTTTTTTTTTTGTGGTATGTGGGCCTCTCACTGTTGTGGCCTCTCCCGTTGCGGAGCACAGGCTCCGGACGCGCAGGCTCAGTGGCCATGGCTCACGTGCCCAGCCTCTCTGCGGCATGTGGGATCTTCCCAGACCGGGACACGAACCCATGTACCCTAAATTGGCAGGTGGACTCTCAACAACTGCGCCACCAGGGAAGCTCTCTTTTTCTTTTTCTTTTTGTCTCCAAAATGTTCAAAATACCTGCTTACATAGAGAATTATGTGCAGGTATTTTGAGAATCCAAAGATGTACAAGACATGGACCTTCGCCCTTTCAAGAAGAATAAGTAATAAGGGTTAATAGGGAAAGTGAAGTAGCCCTATGGTAGCACGATCAGCCTTGAGATAACCAAGAAATAACTCTGTAATTTTAATCAATTCGTAAGAGTTATTGCGGTGGGACCTAGTCCTACCCGTCCATTTGTCAAAGCCCTCTACCGTGTCCTTCACTCATTAAAAAGAAACAGTTCTCATAAGGTCAAACCAGGCAAAATTTTAGTTGTCTTTTCTTCTAATTTCTCCTGTTCTCTTTTCCCCTGATCCTCTCTCTGGATGCCATCCATACCTGTTCCTTTTCCCATTCGGCTTCTCTTTACCATTTTTTCTTGTTTACTCGCTCATCCCGGCCTCCCAACCGTTTGCATCAGCCCACAGGAAGTTGCTCCCTCCCCAACTCTTCATTCCCAGAATCCACCCAACCGGGTTGTATCGTGTACATTTTAGAAATGAGACTCAATGAAAAGGCCCAGGAAACCGGGCACTGTATTTCTAAATCCCATCTTTCTTAATTGCTTCAGCTACACCCAAGGCCCGATGGAGGAGACTGGGCTCCTTGCCCAGGTGCCAACGATGTGGAATTATCAGCCTCAGGCAGCCCCAGCTGACGAGATAAGGAGCAGTAATGACAGCGGTAAACGAGGCGAAGCCCCGGAGGAGCCGCGAGCTTCTACACCGCAGCGAGACGTGGATGCTCCGCCCCTCCCACGCTCTCCGCCCTGGCTATCACGATCGTGGTGGGAGGGGAGCAAGATGGCGCCGTCCCTCCCCGCCCACGGCAACCTGGGCGTAGGGGCGGGGCCACGCGTGTCACGTGATCGCCCCGCGGGCCGCGCGCCCTCAGCCGCCTCAAGCGCGCGCAGGCTGTTTGGCGATATCGCAGATAGTGCCTCTTCCCTTCTAGCGGTGTCTTCTTGTGTCCCCGCAAAGTCTGGAGGCTCTCTCCCTGCAGCCGAGGGCCGGAGCGGGGCCAGGAAAGGAGGCACTGGGCCGTGCAGAGGCAAAGGGTCTGCGGAACGAGGCCCGTGCATCCCGCGCCGAGGCAGGAGGTCGGAACCCCCAGCGAGGGGCTGGGCCGGAGAAGCCCTCGCGGGCGTCTTGGGGGACTATCGGGCGCTGACGGCGAGGCTATTGGGGAGGTTCGGGGCATTCCACCCTGGCCATGGGCGGCGTGGGGACCAGCAGGTCCCTTCGGGGCTCCGAGCATTTGACTTGGGCATTTTCCGGGTTTCCCATCGCCACGTAGCCTCGAAGCCAGCAGGACTGAAAAAAAGGCTGCAGTCCAATGTTCTCTTCCCTCTGAGGAGCGGGGCTGAGCCCGTCCGCCGGAGGGGACTCGAGAGGGCTGCCCCGGGGGTGGCCAGAAGCAGAGGTTGAAGAGGGCGGCGGGAGCGGAGAGCGCCCTCCTTGACCATCAAATGCCTCTCGTGTTTCTCTGTCTGCTAAGTGGGCTTGGACGCGCTGACCACGCGGGAGGAGGGACGGACGACGCTCGGCGGGCTGTGACCGTGCCGCCTTCATGTGGCTGCTGACGGAGACCCCGGAGGGAACGGGCATGGGGCGAAGCCTCGCCCTCTCCGCTCCCCGCCTCCCGGGCGCCGGGGCTGGCGATGTGGAGACGTGAGGGGACCCGCGGCTGTTCCGGGTTCTCCAGATATCCACCAGGCGCCCGCGTGTTCCTCCGCGCTCGAGGCAGGAGAGTGGCGCGGAGGTCCGAGGCGGGCGCACGGGCGGGCTAAGACGGAGCTGGAGCTCCAGCCTCGCCATGGGGCATAACGGCAGCTGGATTTCCCGAAACGCCAGCGAGCCGCGCAACGCGTCGGGCGCCGGGGCTGAGGGCGCCAACCGCAGCGCGCTCGGGGAGTTCGGCGAGGCGCAGCTGTACCGTCAGTTCACCACCACCGTGCAGGTCGTCATCTTCATAGGCTCGCTGCTCGGTAAGCCGCCCCCGGGGGCGCCTCCCGGGTGGGCTTCCCCGAGGGCGCAGGCTCGGAGAGCCGGGATCGGGGGTCGCCAGAGCCGCCGTGGGTTTCGGGGTGCGTGGCAAAAGTGCAGATAGTTGAAGGAGGTTTAAGAACGTCAGGGTATCTGCAGGGAAGTTAAGCAGGGAGGGTCGACTCCAGCCCCCAAGCTGGAAGCAGAATTCCGGTAGGGCTTGGTCCCGGCTGGAGGGTAGGTTGCCTGGTCTTGGGCCCCAGGCGGCCCTTGCGGAACGCTTAGGGATGGGCACGGGGTTGTGCCTATCACATGCCTTACCTCCCAGGTGCCAGGACGGAGCTCTGGCCCGACCTCTTGTTTACAAATAGCGAGCAATGAAGCTTCTGTTTTGTTGCTGGTGACTGATGTGTTTTGCGCTCCATCTATTCCCTGTATATAATTTTTTTTTTTTTGCGAGCCTTATTTTGCGCGTTTTTTAAATGGCTGGCTTCTTTGGAACAGCAACCTGCTGGTAAACAAACCTGTGGAGTTAAACTCTATGTTGCCTTAGATATTTTTAAACCCGTAAACAAAACAAATCCCAATCTACTTCTTTCCCTATTTTTTGTTTATTCTGAAGTACAGCATAAAAACAGGATAAAAAACACAAAATGCCACACACAAGAAATTTAGGAATACTTGTTAGGGAAAGAAAAGATCAACGAACTGAAATGAGTGGTTAGTAAAAGTGTCCACTAGTGTGAGAATTACTTGTACTTCTGGTAGCTACTCTTTATATGATAAATGATACAATGAATATAAATTCTTGTTGACATTTGTTGAACATGTTGCATATTACTTGTAAATATGTGGCTTCCTTTAAAATATGAATTCTCTGATGTGCCGTTTATAAGGATGTAAAAAGATTGTTCGTAATTATGTGCGATATTATGGCCAAGAGCAGTCCTAAAGTTTCATAGTAGGAATAGATTACTTTTTTGTAGACACCTGTGAATTATCATGGAAACGAAGATACCCGACATCAAAAAGACTATAAAACATCAACTATACTTCAATTTTAAGAAAGAGAAAAAGAAAGAATAAATAACACAATGTAATACAAAAAAGACTATGGAAGAATTGTGTTTAGAATTTTACTTTCGCAGCTTCTCTAATTGTCATCATCCTGTCCCACTCTAGCATAATATTTATCTTCCATTTTTTGTCATGAGGGCATTTTCAGGAGTTGACATCAGTGGGGCTATGTGTAGACTTGTGTGTGTATGTTACAATGTGTTTTTATGAGTGGAATGTAAATGCACATTAACAAAGCGAAAGCTTGTGTCCCAGATATTTTCAGTATTCATTTAACAAGCAAACACTGAACGCCTACTGGGTACCAGGCACAGTGCACCGTAGATTTTTTTTTTTTTTTTTTTTCCGGCATGCGGGCCTCTCACTGTTGTGGCCTCTCCCGCTGCGGAGCACAGGCTCCGGACGCACAGGCCCAGCGGCCATGGCCCACGAGCCTAGCCGCTCCACGGCATGCGGGATCCTCCTGGACCGGGGCACGAACCCATGCCCCCTGAATCTGCAGGCGGACTCTCAACCACTGTGCCACCAGGGTAGCCCTGCACGGTAGATTTTTGAGAGTTAAATTCTAGTATTGTCACATTTACTTAAAGAGTAGGTTATTGGGGAGGCAGTAGAAGTGGCTGCATTTTTATGTCTGCATTTGTTCTGCATATATATATATATATATAGAGAGAGAGAGAGTTTGGTTGTTTTGTTTTGTTTCTCCCATTGGTAACTTTAACCCTGAAGAACGATGGTGCCAGGAGAAATTTTCTCATAGTTTGACTAAAAATTTGAATACTATTGAAATAGAACAGCATGTGTATACAGGGCGGAGTAAATAGTGCACATTTAACAAATGTTCTGCTTCCCATGTACTTTCTTTTGTGGTACGCGGGCCTCCCACTGCTGTGGCCTCTCGCGTTGCGGAGCACAGGCTCCGCTCCGGACGCGCAGGCTCAGCGGCCATGGCTCACGGGCCTAGCTGCTCCGCGGCATGTGGGATCCTCCCGGACTGGGGCACGAATCCGCGTCCCGTGCATCGGCAGGCGGACTCTCAACCACTGCGACACCAGGGTAGCCCCCCATGTACTTTCAATTCTGGTAACTTGCATTGGATACAGGAATTCCTAGGTAAATCTACCCTTAATTCAACTCTTTTTCCACACAGCACTTTAATTGACACGGAAAAACTGCTTCTGTGGATGTCTTCAAAGAGGAGACTGATTTTTGCCCTTGATCTTTGGTTATGCTTGACTTGGCCTAGCGAGGATTCCCCCTTACCCATGACTTAGGCCCTCCTAAGAGACTTTCATTTGCTCCTTTTTATTTTCAGAAAAAGTATAAATATGGTTAAATTTCTAGAAATCAAAAGTCAGAGAACTTGTGCAAAATTGAAAGGCATGTCTGGTTTTCTTAAAAGCTTAACTACGTAACATTGCACTGTGCACTTGTTTCTGGTATTCTTGATTCATTGTTCTCTGAGGATTTGACCCATACAGACATATCTATGTCATCAAATCCTGGTAATGCCAGTTGAGGCTCAGAGCTTAAGTACCAAAGCCATGTGCAGCCAGTTGCAAGGCAAATAAACTTGGGAAGCCTAGTTTCATGAAGCCCAAAAATAGAGAAAAATTATCCCAGAAGAATCTAGAAGGCTGAAAAGTAAATGGAGGATGGAATAGTGTCTAGAATAGCATATGACACTGGTTTAATCTACTTGTTTCCTCTGTGCCCAAACATGGACAAATGAGTTTTTTCCCTTTACATAAATTCAAACATACTTCCCATATTCTCTACATAGAATTTTTCATTGGGATTTCCAGAGGCCTACTATTATGTGAAAATAATTTCTTTGTACTGTTGACATCTTACAGCTCTTTTTGAAAAGTGTTTTAGTGCCCTGTATGAGGGAGAATCCCCAACAACTTTTAATAACTATAATATATCCAACCATAGGGGACGTTATTTGCTGTGTTGAAAATGAACTTGAGAATTATATATAATATTGTTCAAATAATGCCTTTTGAAGGTTTGTGTGAGCTAGTGTCTCAGCCTTCTTTATGCAACATCTTGGAATATCTTCAGATATACCATAGATTTTGAAAGAGAGTCAAATAATTTAGATTGCCCTTTGATAAATATATGGCGCACACCACTTTTAGTAGTGACCAATGTGAAATCAAGGACTCAGAAAGAATTGGAACCATCATTTCCAATAAATGTTTTGCATTTTACTCCTCAGAGTTGATCTTTCTCTTTCTTTTTCCCCACTGCCTTTGGATTCACAATCCAAGTGCCTGGAAAGCTGGACCCCTCTCTGGTGCTTTGACTTGAAAAAGGTCAGTGGTTGTGACCTAGTCTGTTACCTCTAAGCTCCTTCTGGACAAATTGCCTGTTATCTGTTATTATCATCATTGGAGGCATTTAGGAGATTTTTATAAATGCATTTCCTCTTATTTAAAGAAAATCAGCACTGTAGACAACAGCCAAGAAGTATGTCTCCTACCCTGAAATTTATTTTAAAATAGAGAAATCGGCCTGCCTTCCTCTTGCCAAACCACTGTATGTATGGTCTCTGTGTTTAACCTGTGTCCCCTTTCCTTAGCAATAGTCTGTAGTGAACCTTTGGGAAGTTGATGACCCCAAGTAAAGGTCCAAGTTGTCTGTTGTCTGATTCCTTGAGGTGGTTATTGAAGTAATCATTTCAGAGGAAAGGGGGGGGGCGGTTACTTGTTGAATTGATTTCACAGGTGATATGGAGAAACACCATTTTTGCTCATGGTAGTCTATAATATTTCAGCTAAGTTATATTGGGCACCAGCAGTGTTCATGGTACTTGTTTGACAGAGAAATATACTTGTGCTTTTGATACTAGTTGAAATTAACCAGATAAGAGCTGGATAATTCTTGGAGTTCCTTAGTTAAATGTTTGATAGAAACAATGTTACTACCAGTTTGTGCTCATAATGCATAATTACTAGGATGTTTTTCATAATTATATAAATAATATGTTAGCTATAATTATAGCCAATAGTAATGTAATGTCAACAGTCTATATATATATATATAACAATATATGATAACAAATATATTGGCCATAATTATAGCCAATGATAATGTAACTATCAACAGCCTTATTATACCTGCTTTTTCTGTTTCTGGTGTGCCTAGAAATGTAGTAGACTACATCAAGAATAAGGTGTCCTGAATTGACCTAAGGAGTTTGAAATGGTGAGGTCAATAGTTATCAGCCTGAGTAGATGAACTCCTAATATACTGACTCAAACTGCCTCATGTTGCCATTGATTTCCATATGCTGTATGCATTCTGCCACCCCACTGTTTTGTAATGTAATACGTTAAGCACAGGAAAGCAGTCTGGCCTCCATGTGAATGAAATACTTTTGGTAACCCTTTGCTTCTCCTTTCTAGGCCTTCAATGGACAGCTTCTACTTTCCAATTCTTCTGGAAATTAAATTCTATGAAAACTTAAAAAACTTTATCAAGATTAAAATTCATATATTACACATTTCAGCCAATTATAGTATACAGGTCAATGGTTTTTAATATATTCACAGAATTATGTAACCATCACCACTATGGAATCCCAGGAAATTTTTATCACCCCCTCCAAAGAAATCACATTCACATTAGTAGTTGCTTCTCATTTTCCCTAAGTACCCTGAGCCCCAGCCAACCACTAATCTACTTTCTGTCTCAGTGGATTTGCCTCTACTGGACATTTCTTATGTATGGAGTCATAAAATCAGTGGTTCTTTGTAATTGGCTTCTTTCACTTAGCATAATGTTTTCAAGGTTCATTCATGTTGTAGCAGATACTTCATTCCTTTTCTGAGGCTGAATAATATTCCATTGTATGGATATACCACCTTTTCTTTATCCATTCACCAATTGATGGACATTTGGGTTGTTTCCAGTTTTTGGCTGTTATTACTAATGCTGCTCTGAACATTTGTGTAGTTTTTGTGTAGACATAATATTTTCAGTTCTCTTGGGTATTTAGCAAGAGTGAAACTTCTGGGTCATATGGTAACTGTAAGTTTATCCTTTTTTAGGAACTGCCAGACTGCTTTCCAAAGTGGCTGTGTCATTTTCTATTGCTACCAACACTGTATCAGGGTTCTAATTTCTCCACATCCTTGCCAACGTTTGTTATTATTTGTCTTTTTGGTTATAGCCATCTTAGTGGGTGTTAAGTGGTGTCTCATTGTGGTTTTGATTTGCATTTTCCTAGTGACTAATGATGTTGAGCATCTTTTCATGCTCTTATTGGCCATTTGCATATCTTCTTTGGAAAAATGTTTGTTTAGATCTTTTGCCCATTTTTAACTTGGGTTGTCTTCCTGTCAGTGAGTTGTAAGAGTTCCTTCTACAGCTGACCCTTCAGCAATGCGGGGGATAGGGCCATCGACCTTTGGGCAGTCAAAAATCCAAGCATAACTTTAGTCAGCCCTCTGTATTCATGGTTCCAGCATCCGTAGAATTAACCAACCATGGATCATGTAGTACTGTAGTACGTATTTAGTGTAAAAAAAATCTGCATATAAGTGGGCCCACGTAGTTCACACCTGTGTTGTTCAAGGGTCAGCTGTGTATTCTGGGTACTAGACCCTTATTGATACATGATTTGCAAGTATTTTCTCCCATTTTGTGGGTTGTCTTTTCATTTTCTCACTGGTATCCTTTGAGGCACAAAAGTTTTAAATTCTGACGAAGTCCAATTTATCTAAAATTTTTTGCTGTTGCTTGTGCTTTTGGTTTCATTTCTAAGACACCATTGCCTAATCAAAAGTCATGAATATTTACTCTTATGCTTTCTTCTAAGTGATTTACAGTTTTAGCTCTTACATTTAGGTCTTTGGTCCATGTACATTAATTTTTGTACATACTGTGAACTAGGTGTCCCAACACCATTTGTTGAAAAGATGCTTCTTTTCCCATCGAATTGTCTTGGCACTCTTGTTGATACTGTGAAAACTTTTGTTACCATTGTCCCACTGAAGGATTTTCATAAACCTTTGACAAGGAATAAGTAAGAGGAAAATAAATATTTTCCCCCACTGGCAATTTACTTTATGTGCTGTAAAAACATGATCTAGAGACTTCTCTGATGGTCCAGTGGTTAAGACTCTGTGCTTCCAATGCAGGGGGCACGGGTGGCATCCCTGTTCAGGGAACTGAGATCCCACATGCCATGCAGCGTGGCCAAAAAAAGAAAAAAAAAACAAAACCAAAATCTAGAAACAGACTTTCCCAGAGGCAGGGAGATGAATGACCTATCCAGTGTATTAATAGAGACATACTTAAATATAATCAGTTAATTGCTTTTTTCTGTGTTTCCTGGATTCTTCTACCTAGTCTATCAATTAGACCCCTTTCATGTGTGCTAATGTGCCTTGTCTCTGTTAGGGCTCAGTCATTTGTAACTGCTAGGATGTTAGTAAATGATCTGGCTACATCATAACTCTGCTACACTGCTGTCATCTAAAGCAGCTAACTCCAAGAATAATTGCAACAATTTCACCTTTACAAAGGTTTCTACAACAATGAGCTCATTGGAGCAGAAAGACTAAAGTTTGGTCCACTGTTTTTTCTTTTATCTGATCCTGTTTCGTTCTGGACCTCAGTCTGTGGTCACGTGCTAAGGAAATACAGAACTCCTTTGTTTAGGATTAGAAATGTAACCCTCTCCAATCAGAGCAGTGTTTATATAATGTTATAATATTCTTTTACAGGTATACCTTGTTTTATTGTGCTTCACTTTATTATGCTTCAAAGATAATAGAGTTTTTTTAACAAACTGAAGGTTGTGGTAACCCTGTGTTGAGCAAGTCTTTTGGTTCCATTTTTCCAATTGCATTTGTTCACTTTGTGTTTGTGTGTTACATTTTGGTAATTCTTACAATATTTCAAACTTTCTCACTATTATTATAATATTTGTTATGGTGATCAGTGATCTTTGATGTTACTGTTTTAATTGTTTGCAGATGCTACGAACTGTGCCCATGTAAGTCTGCAAACTTAATCCATAATGTTGTGTGTGTCCTGACCAATATACTGCCTGGCCATTCCCGTCTCCCCCCCTCTCCTCGGGCCTCCCTATTCCCTGAGACACAGCAATACTGAAATTAGGCCAGTTAATAATCCTGCATTGGCCTCTAAGTGCTCCAGTGAAAGGAAGAGTTGCATGTGTCTCACTTTAAATCAAAAGCTAGATGATTAAGCTCAGTGAGGAAGGCATGCCGAATGTTGAAATAGGCCAAAAAAAAAAAAAAGCCTCTTGTGCCAAACAGTTAGCCAAGTTGTAAATGCAAAGGAAAAGTTTTTGAAGGAAATTAGAAGTGCTACTCCAGTGAACACACAAATGATAAGAAAGAGAAGCAGCCTTATTGCTGATATGGAGAAAGTTTTGTTTGGATAGACGATCTTACCAGCCACAACATTCTCTTAAGCCAAAGCCTAAGCCAGAGCAAGACCCTAACTTTATTCAATTCTGTGAAGGCTGAGAGAGGTAAGGTAGCTGCAGAAGAAAAGTTTGAAGCCAGCAGAGGTTGGTTCATGAGGTTTAAGGAAAGAAGCCATCTCTATAACATAAAAGTGCAAGGCGAAGCAGCAAGTGCTGATGTAGAAGCTGCAGTAAGTTATGCGGAAAATCTAGCTAAGATAATGAATGAAAGTGGCTACACTAAACTACAGATTTTCAATGTAGAAAAAACAGCCTTTGGTTGGAAGAAGATGCCATCTAGGAGTTTCACAGCTAGAGAGAAGTCAATGCCTGGCTTCAAGCTTCAAAGAACAGGCTGACTCTCTTGTTAGGAGTTAATACAGCTGATGACTTGAAGTTGAAGCCAATACTCATTTACCATTCTGAAAATCCTAGAGCCCTTAGGAATTATGCCAAATCTATTCTACCTGTGCTCTGTAAATGGAACAACAAATCCTGAATGACAGCACATCTATTTACAACATGGTTTACTGAATATTTGTTTTTGGGGGGGAGCTATCTTTTTATTTTATTTTTTAAATTTTTATTGGAGTATAATTGCTTTACAATGTTGTGTTAGTTTCTGCTGTACAATAAAGTGAAGCAGCTATAATTTACTGAATAGTTTAAGCCCACTGTTGAGATCTACTGCTCAGAAGAAAAGATTCCTTTTAAAATATTACTGCTCATTGACAGTGAGCTCTTGGGCACCTAGTCGCCCAAGAGCTCTGTTGGAGATGTACAATGAGATTCATGTTGTTTTCATGCCTGCAAACACAACATCCATTCTGCAGCCCATGGATCAAGAAGTACTTTAGACTTTCAAGTCTTATTCTTTAAGAAATACATTTTGTAGTGTTATAGCTGCCATGGATTGTGATTCCTCTGATGGCTCTGGGCAAAGTAAATTGAAACCTCCTGGAAAGGATTCACCATTCTAGATGCCATTAAGAACATTTGTGATTAATGAGAAGTCAAAATAACAACAATTAACAGAAGTTTAGAAGGAGTTGATTCCAAGCCTCATGGATGGCTTTGAGGGGTTCAAGACTTCAGTGGAGGAAGTGATCGCATTTGTGGTGGAAATAGCAAGAGAACTAGAATTAGAAGTGGAGCCTGAAGATGTGATTGAATTGCTGCAATCTCATGATAAAACTTTAATGAATGAAGAGTTGCTTCTTATGTATGAGCAAAGAAAGTGGTTACCTGAGATGGAAGTTACTCCTGCTGAAGATTCTAGGAAGACTTTTGAAATGACAACAAAGGATTTAGAATATCACACAAATTTAGTTGATAAAGCAGTGGCAGGGTTTGGGAGGATTGATTCCAGTTTTGAAAGAAGTTCTGTGGGTAAAATCCTATCAAATGGTATTATTACGTGCTACAGAGAACTCATTCATGAAAGGAAGAGTCAATCGATGCGGCCAACTTCACTGTTGTCTTGTTTTAAGAAACTGCTGCAGCCCCCCCAGCCTTCAGCAACCACCACCCTGATCAGTCAGCAGCCATCGACGTGGAGGCAAGACCCTCACCAGCAAAAAGATTATGGCTTGCTGAAGGCTCAGGTGATGGTTAGAATTTTTTAGCAATAAAGTATTTTTTTAATATATCTGAACACCTATTAAATAGATTTTCTCTTTTAGACACTATTTTACAAACACCATTAGGTATAATTAGTAAAGTAGTATGAACAATAAAGTTTGTAGATATTTTTTGGGGGGGTTTTTTTTTTTTTTTTTTTTGTGGTACACGGGCCTCTCACTGCTGCGGCCTCTCCCGTTGCGGAGCACAGGCTCCGGACGCGCAGGCTCAGCGGCCATGGCTCACGGGCCCGGCTGCTCCGCGGCATGTGGGATCTTCCCGGACCGGGGCACGAACCCGCGTCCCCTGCATCGGCAGGCGGACTCTCAACCACTGCGCCACCAGCGAAGCCCCGTTTGTAGATATTTTTAAAGAGTTTGGAATAAAATGTACCCATTGAAAAATTTTGAAATATGGCAATAAAGTATTTTTTAAATTAAGGTATGTACATTGTTTTTCTAGACATGCTATTGCACACTTCATAGTCTACAGTATAGTATAAACATAACTTTTATATGTACTGGGAAACCAAAAAATCCATGTGACTCGCTTTACTGCAGTATTCCCTTGATTGCATTGGCCCAGAACTGAACCCACAGTATCTCTGGGGTATGTCTGCATATGTTGACAGTTAAGGTATAGTAGAACATTTTTGATGCTGGTAGACAAAGCAACTAATTTATTGTTTGGAATTTTCATCTTTAATTAAATTTTTTTTTTTTTTGGTCCTAAAGTCTCAACTCCAAATATTCACGGTTCTACAAGAAATATCCTTTTTACTGGGTGGAATTTTTTAGGAAGGGAGGAAATTTGTTTCAAAATGGGAACAAACAGATGTGGCTTTGTTTTTCTCGGGTGTCCAAGTCTCTGAAATTATCTCTTCTGCAGAGTTTGCCAAAGAGTTTCTCTACGTGTCATTTTTCTGAACACACCATTTAGATTGGTTGTGACTGGAAGCTATTGTGAAAACCATTTTATTGTCGAGGAACTTCCAGATTGGCTGGGCGGAAAGTCTTTATCAGTCATAAAGTGTAAAAACTTAGAGGAATTTTTGGCTAGGCTGAAAGGCATGAGTGACTCTAGGTGAAATTTAGAAGTAAGGATTTACCCTAGGCAAAACTAAAAAGTAAGAAAACTATCTTCGGAGAATCAACACCCATTTTCAGAGTTTTAATGTTCTCGTATTCACTCCATCTCTTTTCAGATACCTCTTGGTTTCTTCTTGTCCTTGTGGGTGCCCAGTGACCTTGTCCTGAATTACTTACTTGTCCTCTCTCTTCCAAACTTAACAGAAATTGAATTCCATTCCTTCATGGTGGCATGCTAAATAAATAAACCACTTTCGATGTACATGTTAACAGATGTTATTGCATTAATACATTGACCATTAAGTGTACTTTAAAAAAAAGAAGTTTACTATCTTAAGCAAAAAGGGTGACTAAGTTGAGCATTTCATATATTTGACAGGTGTTGAGGAGAAATGGGTGGAGTGGATCTTTTTGGAGCCTCTAGTGACATTATCATATAGGCAAGCCTGTTATTGCATGTAGGGCATTTAGAAAAGTTGAGGGTATAAGCATACACCTGGCATGTAAAGGAGCAGGAGGGTATCAGTTGATACTAGTGTCTTATTCTTTTTTTTTATAGTTTTAATTCCCTCTTTTATAATTTAAAATGTATTATTTCAGATCGTTATCTTGGGATGCTTATTGTGTCTGCTGATTCTCTCTTATGGTGGATCATTTCCTTGAATGTTTGTAAGTTTTTGATTGTGAGTCCATCTCCTTTTTCTGAAAGGGACTGTGAGGTCTTGGCTGCAGAAGTGGCCTCCAGAACAGTCTCACGTTTGCTCCTACCAGGTGTTAACAGGGTTGTCACTAGCCCAAGATCTCAACCACAGGAACAGGCACATTTCCTTGCCATCTCTCTGAGGTAGAGGATACAGTTTTCACTCTCTCTTTCACTGAGGTGGCCACTCTTTGAGGATTCTGGATTTATGCAGGGCTTTCCATTCCAGCTACCTGCTTCAGGGGGGTCCAGGCTCATTCAGTCTGTGTGTGGGTGTTGAAACCCAAAGTTAGCTGTGAGGGCCTAGTTCCTGGTCTGAAAATCACTCCTCAGTGCAAGCTCTCAGGTCTCTCTTTTAGGCAACTGGGGATTTCCTTTTATTTCTTATAAACTCAGCTATGAACTTAAAGATGTCTTTTGTTTTATCCAGCACTTCTAGTTGTTTGTAGCAGTGTTCTAAGTTCTGCCACGTTGCCAGAATCGGAAGTAGGCGAATAAGCAAAACATATTAAAAAGAAGGTGGGATGATTGCTAGATTTGATTCTAGGAGATATGCCACCATCAAATGGGGTGGTGGCATCAGGTCAGAATAAGAATACCTTGAAAGATTAAGGAAAATAAGTTAGAAAGTGGATGAGGGAAGTGAGCTCAAGTAAGTTTAGGAATCTAGACTAATGAACATTAAGAGTATGTCAGCCATAAAAAGGAATGAAATTGGGTCATTTGTAGAGACGTGGATGGATCTAGAGACTGTCTTACAGAGTGAAGTAAGTCAGAAAGAGAAGAACAAATATTGTATATTAACGCATATATGTGGAACCTAGAAAAATGGTACAGATGAACCAGTTTGCAGGGCAGAAATAGAGACACAGATGTAGAGAACAAACGTATGGCTACCAAGGGGGGAAAGTGGCAGGGGGAGGGTAGTGGTGGGATGAATTGGGAGATTGGGATTGACATATATACACTAATATGTATAAAATAGGTAATAAAAACCTGCTGTATAAAAAAATAAATAAAATTCAAAAAAATGCAAGTAAGACTAGAGAAAAATATAACAAAATATTAATAATGTAGATGGGCTTTATGGGTAAATGAACATGTACTATATTCATATTCATAATAAAAAATAAAATGAGATAATGTATGTAAAAAATAAGAACATTAAGAATATGTATATTTGTTTATATATTGCTGATATTTGACCATTTCAAACATTTGACCTTTTTTTTTTTTACTACAACTTCATATGGTTCAAACTGAGTTGTTTTTGTTTAAACATTTGGGTCAACATAAATTAGGGTTAATAGCATATTTTTAAAAATTTATTTATGGAAGAGCTACCTGATTACAAAATATTAGAATAGAATATTTATGATATACAAATTCAAGTTGGATATGAAGAATGGAATCCCTGTTTTGCGGGCGGGGGGTTACCTGGGGAGTGTAAAGCAGTCTAAAGTTAAGTGGGAGATTTTGAAAGAAGAGTGTTGAAACCCATGTATATTAAAATACCTGTTTCTGATAAACAGTGTGGGACTTCCGTAAATTTTTATTGAATGGATGAGTGAGTAAAATTTGTGTTTTTGTTATTTTACACTCATAAAACATTAAAATTTTTTCTCTTTCCTTGTAATCCCATAGTTCCTGGGTGTCTGAGAATGTAGCTCCTAGGTTAAATGCAGAACCCACAACTTTGAGGGTTAATAGGATAGAGGTTGGGGGCACACTTGGGATTTTTAACCAAAATAGTCTTAAACCTAGTTTTAACCATTATACTTGAACTAGTGCTATACCTGTTGTGTAACTGACTATGTCCTGGATGACTCCTTTTCCTAGACTTAGGTCAATTAGTAATTGCAGGACTTAATTAATTATGCAGTCTTTTTTGTTTTGTTTTTGCGGTACGCGGGCCTCTCACTGTGTGGCTTCTCCCATTGTGGCGCACAGGCTCCGGACGCTCAGGCTCAGCGGCCATGGCTCACGGGCCCAGCCGCTCCGCGGCATGTGGCATCTTCCCGGACCGGGGCACGAACCCGTGTCCCCTACATTGGCAGGCGGACTCTCAACCACTGCGCCACCAGGGAAGCCCAATTATGCAGTTTTGATTTGTGTTAGTTTAATTCTACTAAAATTCTACCATGAGGCTAGGGCATTATAAAGGATTACTGACAAAGGGAAAATAAGCAAAATAAAGCTTCCTTTAACACACTGTAAGGCATGGACAAGACTGAATAAGCCAAGGGTGTAGCCCTGAACCCTCTTAATTAACATCCCCCTCCCTCCAATATGTACACACACACACACACACACACACACACACACACGATTTCTTTCAGGAGGCCTCTAGAACCAAAAACTCTTGAATGTTCCTGTTCAGGAATTTTGTTGTTTTCTTTTGCTTTTGCATTTACAAGCAGTTTCCAGGGAAATGCCTTCAAATGGACTCAAGCAATATTTTCATTGGTGGCCACACTTGATTCTGAGGAATCTTGGAAACTTCTTTTGGGCCTACGTTGAAAACTTGCTTCACCAAATCTGAGACACCTGAAAAACTTTCAGGTTAATTTGAACCACTAATGTCTAGGCACCTTAGCACTTAAAATAAATTTCTAGTAATGGTTTAACATCAGTTTTAGAACTCATTTTTTTAAAAAAAATTATTATTTCTGATGAAAGGTTTCTCCTGAGGGGCAAAATTACAGAGGTAGAGGCAAAGCATGAAACCTATAAGGTTTCTCTTTTGGGCTTCTCTTTCTTCTTTTTTTTTTTTTTTTGAGAGGTTTTAAAAATGCAGAAAAAATATTAACAAATTACAAGCCCACCTTCAGAAATAACAAATGGCAACATTTTGTCATATTTGTTTCCTATATTTTTTATTTTATAAAAATAAAATGTTATAGGTGCATTTGAATCTCCCCTCGTGCCTCTCCCTAGTCCAGTTGCCTCCTTCTCTTCCAGCGCTGATGGCTACACTGAATTGGGTATCTAGTGTAAACTTCCTCCCTGTCTGTGTCCTGGTGGTGCTGCCTGATGCTGGCCTGCAATCAGGTTTTTGCCAGTTGATGCTTAGTCGGCACCTGTGGCAGGGATAGATGACTCTGTGTGCATTGTTGATTTCCAAGTAATGGTCACCTTATCTAGGAAGACAATATATGTGGGCAGTTTAGGACCTTCATAGAGGGTCTTTAATAGGGAAAGACAAGGAGGGTTTTGCTAATGGGAGATGGATGCTTCCTGTGCAATGCAGGTACCCTTGACTCACCTGCCAAATGGTAACTACCAATCAGAATACTGCTTTAGCCTTACCTTTACACTGGGTTTTGTAGTTTATAACAATACCACATTATTCCGGTCAATCATAATATGAATTATGAAATAATGTAGGCACAAATTTTGCGTTTTTATTTTCTCAACGCATCCTTTCCCTCTTAACAGCACTGCCCTCCCTCAACAACTCATGTTCATACACTGGGGAGCCTCCCTTCCAGTATTTATCAGGGCTCTTAATTGCAAACAACAGAGCCTATTGTCAAAAGAAGACAGCTATAAAAGCATTCAGGAAAGGAAAACATTTTATTTACAAAGACGGATTGCAAGGGAGTTCAGGTTTTTGAAGGAGTGGCTTGACAAATGAAATATACAACAAACAGTTATTTTAAAAGAAAGCAACCACAAGATGACCACATTTACAGTTCCTATGTTCAGTGTTGGGGAAAAAAGCAGTTATCTCACGTGAGTGTTGTAACCTCAAAGATAGTGTCATGTCTTTGGATGGCAGCACTGTAAAAGTCAAAGTTGCAATACAATAAAGTTGTTTTTATCAGGAGTCAGTAAGTTACAGGAAAGGTTCATTATTTCAGTTATTTTGGGGACCAGAGCTAGATAGTGTGATCCTGTGTCTTTTTACTGTTTTTATTTTGGGGGAGGGGTGGGGCTCAGGGAGCAGGTGTATGTTTGTTTTCTCCTGACCAGGGAACCTAAAGTGCACGTTTTTGCATAATGTAGCAGGGCAAGGTGCTTTACTTCTACACCAAACTAGCCAGTTGATGAAGAAAGAAATTTCTTTCAGGGTATTAGGTTGCTTACAGAATTTATGGGATTCAGGGAACCAAGCCTGTATGCTACAGAGCTAGGGGCACAGTTAGGAAATATGCACAGCCATACCACTAGTTCTAGCAGAAATGAAGCTGTTGTCATGTACCACCAGTGATGTAGGGATTAGACTCTAGAACCCTACGACATAGCTGGCCCCGAAGAACAAAAGCTATCTGTAATCCTCCTGTACTTACGAGAAAACTTGATGACTGCACCAGCCACCACCTCACATTAATCATGCCTGCTTTTCTCGGGAACATGTGCTGGGCAGAACTTGGATATAAGCCTGCGCTCTAACTGCAAGACAGTCTGCGAAGTAGTAATTTTAGCTTTCTAGCCTTTGTAGCAGAGGGTAGCAGATGGTTGGAGGATTATGGAATGAATATTTAGTGAACCAAACTGTAGTATTTACTGCTTTCTACTTTGTGTGGTTCCTTATATGACTGCCCCTCACAATACTCTGCTTAGCCCCACACCTACCCTGGGAGGTAGTGGTGGGCACATGACCCAGGCCTTGCTGGTCCCAGGATCCTATTTACCTGTTTTCAGTGATTAGTCCAGGAATGGGTCGTGGGAATCTAAGCTTGGTCAAAGCCCTTGATATAGAGATGCTGGTAGAGAAGCCCTCTTTTTCAAAGGGGCTGCTAAGCAGGGATAAAGGAAGCC
The DNA here is from genome assembly GCF_039906515.1 of Pseudorca crassidens. Lineage (NCBI taxonomy): Eukaryota > Metazoa > Chordata > Mammalia > Artiodactyla > Delphinidae > Pseudorca > Pseudorca crassidens. Next base: position 83,918,686 of record NC_090296.1, on the reverse strand, counting down.
CAGAACCATCTGGTCAGTAGAGAATGAGGGCAGAGGTGAGGGTGAGAGGAGGGTGAAGGGTGGAGGGAGACAGAGAAAGTATTCTGATGATACTGTGTGAGTCCCTCGAGGTCCTGAACCTGTGTTCTCCAATTACATGAAGCAAAAAAACCCAACATCTCCCTTTTTGCTTAAACTTTCGTGAGTTGGCTTCCTGTCACGCACAGCAGAAATATCCTGACTAATTTCTATAGTATTGTTGTCACCATATCCTGCATTTGTGTAAACATGTTCAGAGGGGGAGTGACTTGCTCGTGAGCACACTCCCACAGCCAGGCAGGGCCTGATGCCGTGAACGTCTGATCCCCAGGAAAGAAGAGTGGCCGAAACCCAGAGCCCTGAGTTGACCAGGAACCAGAGACGGGCTGGCAGCTGGAGAGATGCTCATGGACACTGAGGGTGACTATAAGTCTGGCAGTGCAAGAGGTCAGGAGTGGAAAGTCGTCCAGGAACGTAGAGGAGGCTGGAAGCTGCATGTGCACGTGCAAGGGCAGAAGCCCAGAGGAGACTCTACTGGACCAGGAAATCAGTGACATTGGTCCTGAATCAGCACAGAGCTTCTGATGCTTTTTCTCTCTCAGTTAAACATTGTTTAAAAAAAATGAAGTTACTTACACATAAATAGTTATTAACAGTTAATTAATATAAAAATTTAGAGACCAGAAAAAAAAATCTATCTGTGTTAGAAAAAGGGAAAACTGCCATTGTTAGATGCAGCGTCCCAGGAGATGATGAGCTCACCAGACTCTGGGTCATAAGCTGGCTTCTGTTTCCAGAGTGTTTATAGAGCTTCTGGGGAGGTCAGCGGGCAAGGCTGTGGCTGAGTCCTGGGAAACACAACCCTTATCACAGTCAGTTGTGGGGTGTGGATGACGTCCACAGACGCCTGGCAGGTATATGGTTGGGGAAATGAGCTGCTCCCCGTTTTCTGCTTTGAATTTCACCATGGCCAGTGTCCAGCTCTCAGGATGGTTGAAGCAGATCACTTCTGTGAGGGGTGAAATGCATATCCTCAGTTGATCCAAGCCCAGGGCATGGGTGGGACAGCAGGAGATTTGTCAGCACAAAGTCCAGGCGTTCAAGTGCAGGGAAGAACCTGGGCCAGACTCATGTGGGCATTGTCAAGTTAAACAAACAATTCATAAGTTCGTTCTGGAAGTCTGTGAGTCTGTTTCTGTTTTGTAAATAAGCTCATTAGTATCATTTTTTTAGACTCTGTATGTAAGCTATATCATATGATTTTTGTCTTTGTCTGCCTTACTTCACTTCGTATGATAATCTCCAGGTCTATCCATGTCATTGCAAATGGCATTATTTCATTCTTTTTTTAAATAAATAAATAAATTATTTATTTATTTATTTATTTATGGCTGTGTTGGGTCTTTGTTGCTGCACATGGGCTTTCTCTAGTTGTGGCGAGTGGGGGCTACTTTTCGTTGTGGAGCACGGGCCTCTCACTGCGGTGCCCTCTCCCGCCGCGGAGCACGGGCTCCAGGCGTGCGGGCCCCAGCAGCTGTGGCTTCTGGGATCCAGAGCACAGTCTCAGCAGCTGCGGCACATGGGCTCAGCTACTCTGAAGCATGTAGGACCCTCCTGGACCAGGGCTCGAACCCGTGTCCCCTGCATTGGCAGGCAGATTCTCAACCACTGCACCACCAGGGAAGCCCTATTTCATTCTTTTTAATGGCTGAGTAATATTCCATTGTATGTATGTACCACATCTTCTTTATCCATTCATCTGTTGATGGACATTTAGGTTGCTTCCATGTCTTGGCTATTGTAAACAGTGCTGCAGTGAACATTGGGGTGCATGTATCCTTTCAAATCATGTTTTTTCCCCAGAAATACGCCCAGGAGTGGGATTGCTGGATCATATGGTAGCTCTATTTTTAGTTTTTAAAGGAACCTCCATACTGTTCTCCATAGTGGCTGTACAAATTTATATTCCCACCAACAGTGTAGAAAGGTTTCCTTTTCTCTACACCCTCTCCAGCATTTATTGTTTGTAGATATTTTGACAGGTGTGAGGTGATATTGTAGTTTTGATTTTCATTTCTCTAATAATTAGCAATGTTGAGCATCTTTTCATGGTTACAGGGTGGGGGGGAGGGATAGACTGGGAGTTTGGGATTGACATATAAACACTACTATATTTTAAATAGATAACCAACAAGGACCTACTGTATACTATAGGGAACTCTGCTCAATATTCTATAATAACCTAAGTGGGAAAAGAATTTGAAAAAGAATAGGTACATGTATATGTATAACTGAATCACTTTGCTGTACGCCTGAAACTAACACAACATTGTTAATCAACTATGATCCAATATAAAGTAAAAATTAAAAAAAAAAGACAGTACAAAGGCAGAAGGCACACAGAAAGTGGCAGAAGGTGGAAAGAAGCAAAGCAGAGAGGTCCCACATAGTTTGTGAATCACCTTTCAGTTGAACATGCCAAGTTCAATACTTGTAAAGGCCATTGTCCTTGCTGTTCTCTCTGCCCTGGAATGTTCTTCCGTAGACACATCCTGTGACTGGCTTGTGTTCATCCTTTAAATTGCAGCTCAGATGTCCCCTCTCTACTTCTGTCACATCATCCTGTTTATTTCCTTTACAGCAGTTACAACCTTAGAGATTGTCTTGCTTGTTCAGTGTTCTATCTCTCTCCATTAGAATGCAGAGCCATGAGGATACAGAATTTGTTTAATGCACTGCTGTGTCTCCAGCATCAAGAAGAGTGCCTGGCATATAGTTGGTGCTCAGTAAGTGTTTATTGAATGAGATGCTTGGGGACAATTAAACAGAACAATTAATTAAATAGCTACTATCTTGATTTACATGCGTAGGAGCTTCCTGACCTTGAATTTTGCCCGCAGCCAGGACTCAGATACACACAGTCATATCCAGTGGCTGGGAGCGGTGCTCATAAAAGGCAGATATCTGGAGGGACAGCAGGTCTCTTGATAGGAAATCCACAAGGACATACGTTATAGCCTGATTTAATTTAGAGCAAGCCTGTGAAATAAGACAGGCAGCGTTTTGAACCTGGCAGCATAATGTGTATGAGGATGTCACTATAGCTTTCAGAGGCTTTTGGATCCTAGACAAAGAGTGATTGCTGAAGCAGCCTGGGGCCATGATGCTCCCTGTGGGAGAGTGGCTAAGAGGCAGTGTTGCCATCAGGGAGCTACAGGTGGCATTTGGCTGCCTGTACTGAGACAGGTGGCTCCTAGGTGTGTGAGATCAGAGTGGTACGCTGGAGTTTCTATCAACTGTCAGGGAACCACCATCCATCCTTCCACCTGTCCATCTGGGAAGCTCCGTGGTGGGAATGGGGATGTGAATAAGGTCTGAAAACAACAAACAGAATATTTTGATTCTAGCCAAGTGTTATGGGTTGTGCACCCCTATCCCCCCAAAAAGGTATGTAGGAGTCCTGACCCACAGTACCTCAGGGTGTGACCTTATGTGGCAGTAGGGTCATTGCAGATGTAAGCACTTTCAGTGGGGTCATACTGGAGTAGGGTGGGCCTTTAATCCAACATGACTGGTGTCCTTAAAAGAAGGCAAAGTGAAGACAGACACATGGGGGAACAGAGAAAGAGGTGAAGGCAGAGATTGAGTTACGCATCTGAAAGCCAGGGAACACCAAAGGTTGCTGGCAAGCCATCGGAAGCTAGGAAGAGGCGAGGAAGGATTCCCCTACCGGTTTCAGAGGGAGCATGGCCCAGCTAACACCTTGATTTCAGAGTTCTAGCTTCCATAACTGTGAGACAACAAATTTGTGTTGTTTTAAGCCACCCGGTCTGTGGTACTTTATTTTGGCAGCCATAGTAAACTAATACACCAAGGCAACCAGTGAATATTAAGTTGAAAACCCTGATTTTTGCACAACTAAAAGCAGCGGGTTTTATAAATGAGTCAGACCAAGTATCTTCAGCTATCAGAATTGAATCAGTGTAATAAAGGCTGGTCATCACCTCTTCAACTGGTGTACACACAGCTTTCAGCACCTTTTTAAAAATTAAACCTTTTATTTTGAGGTAATTGTAGATTCACATGCAGTTTAAGAAACAATACAGAGAGAAGCTAGGTACCTGTTACCCAGTTTCCCCCAGTAGTACCTGTGTGGCCCGTGTGTATGGTGGGTACAATATCATAACCAGGATGTTGATGTCAATACAGTCAAGATACAGAACATTTCCATCACAGCAAGGATTCCTCTTGTTGCCCTTTTGTAACCATATCCACTTTCCTCCCACTCCCACCCCTTCTTACTCGGCAACCACTAATTTGATCTCAATTTCTATAATTTTGTCATTTCAAGAGCATTATATAAATGCAATAATATAGTGTATAACCCTTTGGGATTGGTTTCTTCACTCCATATAATCCCCTGAAGACTGATCTAAATTGTGTGTGTCAATGGTTTGTTCCTTTTAATTTCAATTCCATTTATATGACTTCTTTAATGAAAGCATGAGCAACTCTGCAACGTTTCTGGTTATTCTTAAGTCCCCAAACACTCTCAATTTAGTACATAATGTGCGAAAGTCTGATGAAAGAGGTAAAACACAAAACTTGATTGAAAATGAAAAACTCCCCCCTTCCGCGATCCCCAGTCCAGGCCTGTTGCCTGGGAGAAACTTGAAGTTGAGTAAAGGAGTCTGGTTGGCTTCCTTCCCCATCTTGAGCTTCTGGGCCAAGGTTTCTTGACCTTCCAGGACTGAAGCTGAGGTGGGGCTTGGTGGTATAAAGGTGGAGGGGGGAGATGTAGCAGGGACAGAAAAGACCAGAAAGACTAATCCTGTTGTAAGTGGCTTCATGTTGTCTGGACTGTCACCTGTCCCTTGATGATTGTGATACCCTCCCGTATTCTTGGTTGGTAGGTTACTCTATCCTCAGCCCCTGTGAATGCTGCTGGACCTCCAGCTTCTTTTTGCTGAGGGCTGTTTGCCGCTGCAGGTGACCCTCTTGGACAAACCATGACCTGACCCTATGCCATTGCTCGTACACTGTGGCCCACATCTGATCCAATGGAACATACATGGATTCTTGGCCCCAACAAATTCTGGAAGTGCAGGCTGCCTGCTCTAGCCTCTTCTTTGAGCCACTCATCAGCCCATCTCTTGCGCTGTAGGTTTTTCAGACAGGAGCCAGTCACAATTCTCTGTGAACCTCAGTTGCAGGGGACACACATCAAGCTGTCTGCATGGGCTTGTTGAAGCCCCTTACTAGGGTTGAGGGGAGAGATGGTTACCCCTCTGCTTCTTGCCTGCGTGGATAGGACTGAGTGCCCGCCCACAGCTCTCCGTCTATTCTTTTTTTTTTTTGTGGTACGCGGGCCTCACTGTTGTGGCCTCTCCCGCCGCGGAGCACAGGCTCCGGATGCGCAGTCTCAGGGGCCATGGCTCACAGGCCCAGCCGCTCCGCAGCACGTGGGATCCTCCCGGACCGGGGCATGAACCCGCGTCCCCTGCATTGGCAGGCGGACTCCCAACCACTGCACCACCAGGGAAGCCCCTTCTATTCTTTTATATCCTCCAGGTGGGTGAGGATTCCAGTATTATAACCACTTGACCATAACTTTGAAAAATTTGCATCTTGATCTGACACCTTACTTTGGTATTCTCTATCTATTGTATCTTGATGCCTTGATAGAATTTTCCAATTCCAATGAGAAAATAGTATGTTAATTTAGAAATGCTGTTTTTCCTTCTTAAAATTCATGAAGCAACTTTGTTCAAATTCTCCACATACCTCTTTGATATCAGCAACTGCTTTTGCGGGAAGCATTTTAGAGCCACCTCATACAGTTTTTCAGGGCCCATCATCACTTCCAAGCTGTGTAAGAGAGACACAGCCTCATTGTTTTTTTTTTGTTTTTGTTTTGCACTGAAATTTCAACATAAGCCACAAGTAACCATTCTTCTTTATTTATTTATTTATGGCTGCGTTGGGTCTTCAATACTGTGTACAGGCTTTCTCTAGTTGCGGCGAGCGGGGGCCACTCTTCATTGCAGTGCACAGGGCTTCTCATTGTGGTGGCTTCTCTTGTTGTGGAGCACAGGCTCTAGGTGTGTGCGTTTCAGTAGTTGTGGTACTCGGGCTCAGTAGTTGTGGCCTGTGGGCTCTAGAACATAGGCTCAGTAGTTGTGGCGCATGGGCTTAGTTGCTCCGCAGCATGTGGGATCTTCCCGGACCAGGGCTCGAACCCATGTCCCTTGCATTGGCAGGTGTATTCTTAACAACTGCGCCACCAGGGAAGCCCCGTTCTGATTTCTTTCGGACATTTTTTCTCCCTATTTGTCTGGTTGCCATTCACAAACTCCATGACATAGACATATGTGGCTTTTTAATGAGAGCTTATAAAACTTGCAGTTGTGTGTTCATACTCCCAGGAATGATGAATGATACCGTTGTCTCCTTTAAAAATTACTTCATCAGATGACCTTTACAAGAAGCCTAAAGTAACATTGACTGGGGTAATTTCAGGTCATTATGAAAGTCCAAATAAAATAATGTATTACTTGTTCCAGATAAAGTAATTGAGAATGTGCCTTGTATTACGAGTGACTTCGTATTTTCTGAGCGAGAATGTTTGAGGACACCTCTGCCTCTTATTAGAGAGTTTGTGATATTTACTCCCCGGCTCCCTGAGCATCCCTGTGTGTGCTCATTTACACCTTTAATTAAAGCTACTTTTTGTGGGGGCTTCCTGTGCAGTGTCTTAGGACAAAAAACACTTCCGAAACCTGATAAATGGAAAGGAAAGAACAACTCTCTGAAGTCAACCTGAGTGTGAATGTAATTTCCAGGAACACAGAGTTCAAGAGAGACTCAAGAAGAGACAAAATAATCAAATTTCAGTTTCCAGACCCTCTCACTGATTGATGAAAATAGCACCTTTTGTATTTGTCCTGTTGTTTCCCTGGCCTTCTCCCAAGGCTGCAAATCTTTAGCAGCGATGATTCTACAAATTATCAGAAGCCCTAAAATGAAGCTTTCTGCCTCTGCTACGTGAAAGGCAGAATTAAGGACTAGAGGGCTATTTCTCTGTGGGATGCTGTTATTGTTAAGATTGGATGGGACTTTCTCTGTAGAGCGCCAAATCGTTTTTCTTGTTAGTAACAAGTCAATGGGCTCTAGTTGGTGAGGCTCACACCAGGTGCTCAGGAAGGGTGGGTTCTAGCCTGGCCCTGCTGTTGAGCGATGGGTTGACTTGGTAAATCACTTTGCCTCTCTTCGTGATTGTCATAGTGAGGCAGAGATTCTTAAACCTAGTATGTATAAAAATCACTTGTTAAAAAATGCAGGTTCTTGAGTTCCACCATCAGAAATTCTGTTTCAGTGGGTTTGGCCTGGGGTCTTAGAGTCTGTATTTTTACTAAGTGCTCTATATGATTTTGATGCAGGTGCTTCACACTTTAACATTCATCTAGGGGATGCCCAGCCAACTTCTTAGTGTCTGTGGGGATGACAGTAGGGCATCATGCAGGTTAACTCCCAGGTTATAGCCTCGGGAGCCGACCAATGAGAGTAGATGTTAGGAGGATGAAGGGGGAAGACTGGTTATTTAAAGTAAGTGCTTGGGTCATTAGAAGACTTGTTTTTCTCCTCCTAGGGGGGTAAGTAGCATTGCCTTCAGCCAACTTATTCTTGCAAAGAGAGTGGTTGGGATGGGGAGGAAGTAGGAATTTAACTTTGGAGTTATTGGTACCAGTTCTATCCATCTTTTAATAGCTAGTGTTGCTTAAGGTCTGAGGGTAATATGGAAAAAATAGATACTCTAGATATGAATAGGCAGGGCCCCTTCTCAAATTTGACATAGATAAAGAAACTTACCTGAAAATTTTATGAATGAGATAGTCTAATTTCCTAATTCTGCCCCTGCATCTCCATCTCAATCCATATCCTATAAGTAATAACTAAATGTTTTATTCAAAAAGGCAAGAGGTTGGTTGCCTTTTGAGGTATCTTTTTATAAAAGTAGTGGTGGGGTTATGTGAGTACTTCCCCGTATCTTTAGTTGCTCCTTCTCTGTCTCTTAACCTAATATGTACATATGGAGGTTCAGCTGGAATAGTTGGCAGTCGGAAATATGATAGAACTGTCTGAAGTCACCTAAACTGGAAAACACTAAATCATCCTCCTATTTGTACTATGCAGAATTTTAAAAAAATCACAAAACTTTGAGATTGAAATAAAAAATTTAGACAGTATGTACCCTCTTATGGGGATGTGTCATATGCCATCCCTAGTATTTTGGGCTTCTTTGCTTTCAGCCCTTTCATTCATGCTGGGCTCCACCTTTTTCTGGGACTTCTTATTTGATACCTCAATAATTAAGGCCTTGAAATTCCACCCACCTGTCACCAGTCTGGACTTCTCAGTCCACCAGTGTCCCTGAGATGTTTTCTTTTTTTAAATTTTTTTTAAAATTTATTTATTTTTGGCTGCATTGGGTCTTCACTGCTGCGCACGGGCTTTCTCTAGTTGCGGCGAGTGGGGGCTACTCTTCGTTTCAGTGCGCGGGCTTCTCACTGCGGTGGCTTCTCTTGTTGCAGAGCACAGGCTCTAGGTGTGCGGGCTTAAGTAGTTGTGGCACACGGGCTTCAGTAGTTGTGGCTCGCAGGCTCTAGAGCGCGGGCTCAGTAGTTGTGGCGCACAGGCTTAGTTGCTCCGCGGCATGTGGGATCTTCCCGGAACAGGGATCCAACCCGTGTCCCCTGCATTGGCAGGCAGATTCTTAACCACTGTGCCACCAGGGAAGTCCTTGTAGTTTGTTTTATCTTTATTATCATCATTGTTACATAGCGGGAAAAGATTTAAGAGGCTTCCTAATATAGTCTTCTACCTCTTCAAAAAAGGAGAAGGCCTACGGCAACACTGGCTGCTTCCTCCTCCTTGGCTTCTGCCATTTTCCACTAAACTCCACAGTTGTAAAATTGAAGGGACATATACCATGGTGCCAAATTTAATCTGTGACCCCTGAGGAAATCCATTCAAACCCAACTCATCCATGGTCAGGTGGACCTCAGCTCCAGGTTTCTTACCATGAACAAGCCCAGAGCCATTAAGTGGGTGGTGAGTAGATGTGTGTTTCTGCTTTTTCATGAGCTAAAGCCTGGGGGAGTCAGAAGGGTTTCTTTTGTCTGGGTGATAGTGAACACTTATGTGTGGTACTTGCAGCTAAAATCATGAGTAAACATTTGCTAAGCAAACTGACTAGTGCCTGGCGCATAGTAAATGCTATAAACATGTTTGAAAATATAATAGAAAGCATAATTTAGAGTCAAAATCAGTGTCTGTGATTCCAAACTGCTCAGCTCAGAAGAGCTTTATGTTCGGCGTCTCCATAGGTTCTCAGTGGGCTGGGCCCGAGGCTCATCTCCTGTCTTCCCTTCACTCCTGTTGTCAGAATTTTTCTTTGCTCAATTAACTCTCATTAACTGTAACCTTCTGCAGATGGGAAACGGCCTCACAGAGGAGCCCCTTCAGTTTTCAGTGCAGTCTCTTCTATAGAGACCCGCAAGGAACCCGAATCAGGGACTGGTGTGAATTGATTCTTTTACAAAATAAGTTGACAAATACCGCTTTATTTTCTAGACTGGAGCTGCCAAAAACTGAGCTTCATTTTTTCTGGCCTTCATATTCACCGATAAGAGACGTTGTAGGTCTTAAGGGCAGTGGTATGCTGGTAAATGTTTAACAACCAGCTGTCTCTAGGAAAAAAGCCTTGATTTGTTGTGTTTGCCAATTTTCGTGATGTAGATATTCCCACCACGGTGAATTTCAGGCTACCAATGTAACCTCACTGAAGTGGAACTGGGAAGAAATGTGTACTTTCAGCTCTCCTGAGCTGGGAGCAGGCTCCGCTTGCCACTGTAAATACAGGACTGAGGGGATGTGCCTTAGGCCCAGCCCATGGAAGGTCTATGGAGATATTGAGGGCAGCTCTTTTGAGTGTTATTTGTCCACCTGCTGTATGGCATGCGGTGCTCTAGGTACTGGGAACGTAAGAATGAACCAAATGAAGTCCCTGCCTTTATGGAACTTAGATCCCAGTGAAATGTTTTCAGAAGTTTCCAATTGCAACTTTTTGAGACCCTAGCATTTTCATATTTGGGGACCATTTGAGTCAAGGTCCCATAACATTTATTAAATGAGGAAAATAGAATGGGCTCATTTTATTTTTCCTGGGTGTGAGGCAGGGATGGGGAAGGAGGTAGAATTGCTCTCTGAATCGTCTCTTCCTTGGAGTGGGAGACCCTAAACATCGCAACGCCAGGAGCGTTAGCAGTGTACCACAAGGGGTGGGAATTAAAGGGTCTTGCTTAGAGTTCCAGTTCCCTAACTAATCCAGAGGAGGTGACTTAATTACAAGCCATTACCTCCCTTATTCAAAATTAATGAGATTGGGGGACTTCCCTGGAGGTCCAGTGGTTAGAACTCTGAGCTTCCAGTGCAGGGAGCGTGGGTTTGATCCCTGGTCAGGGAACTAAGATCCCACATGCCGCATGGCGTGGCCAAAGGAAAAAAAAAAGGTAATGAGCTGGAAGCTTATACAGTGGACAAGATTCTGGCAACCGAAATCTTGTCAAAGAATTGCAAAGCTCTACATCCTCAAGAGAGGTAAGAAAGGCATTGGAGAAGCTACTGATGGCAGAGCTCAGAGAGAAGCATGACATACATGCTCCTTTGGAAAAGGAGTTAGGATTCTTGGTGAAGAACCTCAGATCTTTCCTATTGAGAATCATTGAGCCAGGCTTACTAATAGGTGCCGAAATTTGAGGGAGTGAGATTTTTATCTAGGAAGATAGGTCCTCGGGAAACTCAAAACTTGTGATAAGCAAAAGCAGAAAGAAAAGAGACAAACTTTTTAGGAAATTAACTGTATGATGCTGTGTAAGTCCTGCTCGGGTTGCAGGGCTCTCCAGGACTTCTGCCCATGCTGTTTTTCACCTGGTGAATGAATGATTCACTCACACACAGTGTCTAATGATGCTGCTGTCTTAGCGTCATCATTCCAGCAAATGTAGGTTGTGGACCAGTCACCTCTCTGTGTTTGTCTGGAATATGCATTGTTCCGTTCTTGGCCAGGCCATGTCCATCTTCCTTAGAAGCAAGGACCTACATATTCTTCATGCTGGTTTGGAATTTAATTCTTGACTGTGCGATTTTTAGCCAAACAAAAGAAACTCAGGCCCTTTTCTAGTACAAGGACCCCTCCCAGCTGTTTTGGAATGACCCGCGTGTCTTCAACTATGGGTTTTGGATTACCTATATCACAGTTGCCTTCTGGTGCTTCTCTGAAATACCCATTCCTGTGATGATGTGCCCCAAATCTACTGAACCAGAGTCTCTGGAGTGGGACTTAAGAATTTTCATTTTTAATAAGTTTCTCTGGTGACTCATAGGTACACTAAAGTTTGAGAACCACTGGTTTAGACTCAGAGAGTGTTAGGAAATAACCTCAGAGTTTCCCTGGGGTCCAACCTGTATCCCATTGGAACAAAAGTGCAGGTAAGCCTGGGAAAGGTTTGGAGCCTCATTTTTCTGTTTAAATTAGGATACACACACCATTTGGTGGGCCAGTAGGGACAAAGCCCCTTCCCAAGGATCACCATTATGTGACACACTGCTACTAGCAGGCCCAGGTCAATTAGCCATGACAGCGGAAGGTGACCATAATTATCTTGTTTTCAGCTGCTAAAGTTTAATTCTGCTAACATTATGTTATGGACATTTGCATGATGGTTGACAAAAAGGAGATCAGTGTGAGTAAAGACATTTTGTGCCCTTGGCCCATGCTCTGTCATTCTAATGTTTGTGTGCCAAGTATAGCTTCTCTCAACTCAGTAACATTTAAAAAATCATTCATCCCCATGCTTCCATGTTTCTGACCCTGTGCCCCACTGCTGAGGGAGAACAACACAGATATCTTTAATTGTGTCCAATGCCATCATTTTATAGATGTGAAAATCAAGATGTGGGGAGATGAGGTGACTTATCCAGGCGTGTCGGGCTGCAGCAAGCCCCCAGGTCTTGCCACTTCTAGGTGAGTGTTCTTTCCTTCACTGGGCTGCTTCCCAGCAGGAGGGAAGTGTTCCTGTCAAGTTCTGTGCTGTCTCACAGTTCTTGGCAGACAAGATTCCCATTTCTAAAGACACATTATTTAGCATTCCCCCGTGAAAGCAGGGGCGTTGTGTTGAATTATGTACTCAGTCTGAGACTTGGAGAAATTGTGTCTTCCTCCTAGCGTCTTGTTCTATATCACTGAGCACTCGTTTCCTAGAAGGCAGGGACAGTGCTTGGCTGATAATGTAGGCCAGGGGACCACCCTCAGTGCCTGGGAGGGCAGGTGTGTTGTAATTACCAAGTCCTGTGATAGTTGTGCTGTAGTTAATGAATTGGAAGCCTTGTCTCTAATTTACTTTGGATGCCGACAGGTGATTCAATTAATGGGCAGGAGCAGCTGCCTTGGAGCAAGGAGGTGGGGGCAGCTTTGCTTTTTTTTTTTTAACATCTTTATTGGAGTATAATTGCTTTACAGTGGTGTGTTTATGCTTTATAACAAAGAGAATCAGTTATACATATACATATGTCCCCATATCTCTTCCCTCTTGCGTCTCCCTCCCACCCTCCCTATCCCACCCCTCTAGGTGGTCAAAAAGCACCGAGCTGATCTCCCTGTGCTATGCGGTTGCTTCCCACTAGCTATCTATTTTATGTTTAGTATTGTATATAAGTCCACGCCACTCTCTCACTTTGTCCCAGCTTACCCTTCTCCCTCTCCGTATCCTCAAGTCCATTCTCTAGTAGGTCTGCGTCTTTATTCCTGTCCTGCCCCTAGGTTCTTCATGACCTTGTTTTTTTTTTTGCATTCCCATTCCTCTCCTTACTCCTTGTTACCTGATTTGCTTTGGAGACATCCTGGCTTTAAAAAAGGGCACAGACCCATTCTTACCGTGGAATCAGCAAGGAAGAACATACAACAAACAGAGCAACGCTAGAGGGTTTGCTCAGTTCCTTCAGAGGGTGCTGATGAGCCAGTGAATTTTTTTTTTTTTTTTTTTTTGCAGTACACGGGCCTCTCACTGTTGTGGCCTCTCCCGTTGCGGAGCACAGGCTCCGGACGCGCAGGCTCAGCGGCCATGGCTCACGGGCCCAGCTGCTCCGCAGCACGTGGGATCCTCCCGAACGGGGCACGAACCCGTGTCCCCTGCATCGGCAGGCAGACTCTCAACCACTGCGCCACCAGGGAAGCCCCCGAGCTAGTGAATCTTTGTGATTGTTACTAATGTGATGTATTCTAGAGTGTGGCCAATCTCTTTGGGGGAGCATGGTAACATAAATCAGTCATGAAGAGTAAATTTGATAGTAAAGGATCAGGAACTTAGAGCTGTTTCTTGGAGGAGAAAAATGTCTGTAGTTAATAGTCAGTTTGAGGTTTGAGTCAATGGCTTTTGACCTGTGAAACGAGCAAAACATAAAGTGTTCTTGATCAGATGGCAGCCACTGCCTGTTCCCTATTCAGTATCTATGCTGTTATTATTTATTCCTTTCTTAAAAGACCCTGATTTTGTTTAGGGCAACAGAGTGCCCAGATAAAAATACCTTCCATATTCCCTTGCAGGTAGGGGTGCCCAGGTAACCTAGGTCTGACCAGCGAATGGATGTTTACTGGATGGAGCTCTGGGAATTTTTTTTTTTTCTTCTGGTGAAAAGGGACAGGTTAAGCTGGGACATACCTTTGCCCTTGGCCTAGGCCTTTCTCCCTTTCTATCTAGAGTATGAGTCCCACACCTGGGGAGGCAATAGTCGTCTTACAGCTCTGGTGACATAAGCCACATGCTAAGTATGACAGAGTAGGAAGTTAGAAGCTGGGCCCTTGCCTTGATGACTTCTTTGAGCAGCCACCCCATCCTCTCCTGGGCTTTGGGTTACATGGGAAAAACAACGCTTTCTTAGTTTAAGCTGTTGTGGTTGGATTTATGTTACATAAAGTCCTGTAAAACTTTGGGAAACTGCTGGTTAGTTGGTCCTTATACACGGTATTTATATATATATATTTTTAAAAATTACAGATGGGGCCAAGGAAATCAGGGTTTATTTATTTATTTAGGCCATGCCACGTGGCTTGTGGGATCTTAGTTCCCCAGCCAGGGATCGGACCTGTGACCCCTACAATGGAAGCGTGGAGTCCTAACCACTGGACCGCCGGGGAATTCCCACTATACACGGTATTTGTAATTATGGTCTAAGCTAATGGACAGTTCACCTTATTACGTAGGGTTGGAAATTTTAGATGTGGAGAGACTGCAATCTCTGCTAGGGTTACTTTGGTGGAAGTTGCAGGGCACCAAGATACAAAAACTTACCAAATGTTGCTCTACCTAAGGCAGTGCCTAGCAACAGTCAGGTGTTATCCACACTGTTTACAGCTCTTTGCTGAAGGAGGATTACATCAAAGTCAGAGCAGTCAGGAACCAACACTTAGTGTGACTTCCTTGTCTTAAGGGGCTGGGCCATGAGGGGTTTGCTTATGACCCTCGAGTAAGCTCTGTGCACATGACCTGGTGACTGCTTCCAAGAGTGGGAGGTATTTGGACCTCTTTTTTTTCCTACTCTGGGGCTCAGAAGGTGGTCCAGGAGGGTATTTGAGCACAGATCTGATACCTTATTTGAGGCAGTTCCAATGAGCAGGTTGTCTCTAATGGACCCATTAAATAGTAAATAACAATATTTGTTAACAAAGATTTATCATAGGAACTTTGCAGCCATGATACATTCTCTTTTCTTGTCATTATTTGTATAATATATCTTCTGGATCTTACTGTTATTTACATAAGAAAAATAAATGAGAATTATAGATTGCTAATTCCATTTGTTTAGAACAAGAAAGGAAAATAATTACATGGTGAGGGACTTCCCTGGTGGCTCAGTGGTTAATAATCCACCTGCCAACGTAGGGGACATGGGTTCGAGCCCTGGTCCGGGAAGATCCCACATGCCATGGAGCAACTAAGCCCGTGCGCCACAACTACTGAGCCTACGCTCCAGAGCCCGTGAGCCACAACTACTGAGTCCGCGTGCCACAACTACTGAAGCCCGCACGCCTAGAGCCTGTGCTCCGCAACAAGACAAGCCACCGCAGTGAGAAGCCTGTGCACCACAACAAAGAGTAGCCCCCGCTCACCACAACTAGAGAAAGCCCGCGCGCAGCAACAAAGACCCAACGCAGCCAAAAATAAATCAATAAATAAGTTAATTAAAAAAAATAATTACATGGTGAATGTTTCAAGACCTTTAGGCTTATGAAGAGGAAAATTTCCCAAGAATCACAAAAAATGTTGTCCATGGTATTTATTTATATGCCAACATGATATTTCTCAAACTTTTAGCAACTACAGACAGAGGGTGCTTTGAGAATGAGTGCACCATAATTTGAGGTAAATTGAAAAAAAAAGTTCAGAAAAATTTAATAATAAAAACTGTTTCACAAAAACAGACACATAGATCCGTAGAAGAGACTAGAGACCCCAGAAATAAACCCATGCACTTGTGATCGATGAATCTATGACAAAGGAGGCAAGAATACACATTGGAGAAAAGACAGTCTCTTCAAAGCAGTGCTGGGAGAACTGGACAGCTATATATAAATAAATGAAATTAGAACACTCCCTAACACCATATACAAAAATAAACTAAGAATGGATTAAAGGCCTAAATGCAAGACCAGAAACTATAAAATTCCTAGAGGAAAACATTGGCAGAACACTCTTGGACTTAAATCATAGCAGTATTTTTTTGATCTGTCTCCTAAAGTAAATAAAAGCAAAAATAAACAAATGGGACCTAATTAAACTTAGAAGCTTTTGACATCCCAGGAAACCATCAACAAAACCAAAAGACAACCTACTAAATGGGAGAAAATATTTGCAAATTATATGACCAAAAGATAAGGGGTTAATATCCAAAATATGTAAACAGCTCATACAACTCAACATAAAAAAAAATACAACCCAATTAAAAAATGGGCAGAAGGGAATTCCCTGGCAGTCCAGTGGTTAGGACTCCATGCTTTCACGGCCGAGGGCTTGGGTTCAATCTCTGGTCGGGGAACTAAGATCCCACAAGCCACAGGGCACAGCCAAAAAAAAAAAAAAAGGCAGAAGACCTGAATAGACATTTTCCCAAAGAGAACATTCAGATGACCAACAGGCACGTGAAAATATGCTCAACGTCATTAATCATCAGAGAAATGTAAATTAAAACCCCAATGAGATATTGCCTCACACCTGTCAGAAAGGCTCTCATGAAAAAGAACACAAATAACAAATGTTGGCAAGGATGTGGAGAAAAGGGAACCCTCCTACACTGTTGGTGGTAATGTAAACTGGTGCAGCCACTTGGGAAACAGTATGGAGGTTCCTCACAAAACTAAAAATAGAGCTACCATATGATCCAACAATTCCACTCCTGGGTATATATCTGAAAAAAATGAAAACACTAACTTGAAAAGATACATGTACCCCAGTGTTCATAGCAGCATCATTTACCATTGCCAAGATAGGGAAGCAGCCTAGGTGTCCATCAACAGATGAATGGACAAAGAAGATGTGTCATATACATATATATATATGGAATATTACTCCACCATAGAAAAGAATGAAATATTGCCATTTGGAACAACGTGGATGGAGTTGGAAGTTATTATGCTAAGTGAAATAAGTCAGACAGAGAAAGATAATTACTGTATGATATCACTTATATGTGGACTCTAAAAAATAAAACAAACTAGTGAATATAACAAAAAAGAAACAGACTCACAGGTACAGAGAACAAGCTAGTGGTTACCAGTGGGGAGAGGGAAGGGGGAGGGGCAAGGCAGGGGTAGAGGATTATGAGGTACAGACTATTATGTAGAAAATAAATAAGCTATGAGGATATATTGTACAACACAGGGAATATAGCCAATATTTTATAATAACTATAAATGGAGTATAATCTTTAAAATTGTAAATCACTATGTTGTACATCTGTAACTCATATAATATTGTACATCAACTATACTTCAATTAACAAAATTTTTTTAACTTAAAATAATCCCCAAAGAACAACAACAACAAAATCCCATGCTTCTTAGCAGATAAGTAATAAATGTCTGTTAAGCTGACTGAAAAAGCTTGAAAAATTAATAGTAAATGTTTTCCTTATATCAGTGAAAGATATTATTTGCAATTTAATGTCTAATATTTAGCAAGATGATTGGTTTCATATCCAGTGATTTTTGTTCTTTCTCCTTATTTTACTAAAATAGAAAATACTTCATAATTAGAGTTTGTCAGGAGTGGCAGCAAGCGTGTGATAACTCTGTTAGTTCAGAAAGTTGGATGATTCAAATTGAACCTATGTCCAGAAACGATGGTGTGATTTTTCACCTGAAGAATAGAGCCAGTGTTTCATCAGGTGCTAAGCCTACAAGTCTATGAGGACATTTTCCTCAAATTTGCCCTTCAGTCTTCTCAAAGAATCTCTAAAGTTTATTCTCAGTATTCAAAATAAACATGTTTTGTTACTGAATGAGAGGATCAGGAAAATCAAATAACTAACTACACTGCTGACATTTGCCACTTGAAACCATGGAGCTGCTCCTTGCTTACGTTATCTGCATGGAACAGGAATGCTTTAGTTTCGTTCCTCAGTTCACAAGGTGGTGTGAATGCCCTTGACAGCCAGAGTATTTCTGGGGGGAACAACTAGTCTATTTCTTTGCAGAACATGCTGCCCATTTCTTTGCCCATTTCTTTGCCCATTTCTTTGCAGGACATGCTGAGAAGACAAATGCACAGGGACTGTCATTTGATTATACTCACATTTTAAACTTGATATTTCCTACAACCCTGGGTTAAGATGAGGAGGCATATTGTTGTGTGTCATCCTTTGTAGTGAATAAAGCTGTGGGTGTTTTGGCATAAAGGTAAAACTACTTTTATTTGTGTAGCACTTTTATTTATGTCCCTCAGTGGAAACATAGCTGTTTATTCTATCAGTACTGATCCTAAGGCACCTTTTCCAATGTTCATAACAGCTTGCAAAAATAAATGTTAATTAAATGAAAAACTCTTTTATTGATGGGGTTTTTGGTAAGAGACAGAACCAAGAGTTTTTAAGTACTTCTTTCTCAAATATGTTCTACTCATGTGCTAATTGATATGCCTACTCCGTGCATCATTGATTTCACCAGTGAAACAAAATACATACTAGTGGCATGTGATTAAAATTATTCTTCCATGTTGCATGCCATTGATGTGTGATGCCCAACAGAGGCATTAATAAATTTGCCAATACTTGCATAGTCCAATTTTCCTCTGAGCATTTTATTTGTCATTAACCTGGTGGCTGGTTTATGGGTTTTTTGAAAATAGAGTAATCTTCATTTGTTTTGTATGAGGAATGCAACTTGGAGTAATGCTTCTGTAGTTTTGGGCTATTTTCTGTCCTTAGTGACAGAATGAGCCAATTTCATACTGGAAAGCATTATTTTGTACTTGTTTTGGAAAAATTTAGGATGTTTAGTAGGGAGGTTGCTGTGCAATTTTTGAAATTCAGTTTGAAATGATGTGAAAGCTTTGACTACTTCAAGCCACTCTTTGATAAGGGTTTAGGACAGGAACACACTTAGAAATGGAATAATTGTCCAATATAATCTAATTCTTAGATATTCCTTGGCAGTTGACTGGACCTCCTTCACTTGTGTGAAATCATCCTCATTGTATATTCATATTTCTATAGTAGAATGAGGTTCACTGTTTATATTTAAAATATTATTGTGAATTCTAGTATTTTTGTTGCTGTTTTCATTACACATTTATGACTTAATGAGCACTTTTTAAACAATTGAAGTATAGTTGATTTACAATATTGTGTTAGTTTCAGGTGTCCAGCACAGTGATATTTTTTGTTCAGATTTTTTTTCCATTATAGGTTATTACAAGACCTTGAGTATTGTTCCCTGTGTTTTTTTTCTTAACATCTTTATTGGAGTATAATTGCTTTACAATGGTATGTTAGTTTCTGCTGTATAACAAAGTGAATCAGCTATACATATACATATATCCCCGTATCTCCTCCCTCTTGCATCTGCCTCCCACCCTCCCTATCCCACCCCTCTAGGTGGACACAAATGTTCCCTGTGTTACACAGTAAATTTTTAAAATATTTATTTTAATGAAGCATAGTTAATTAACAATGTTGTGTTAATTTCTGCTGTACAGCAAAGTGATTCAGTTATATGTATATACAATCTTTTTTATATCCTTTTCCATTATGGTTTACCACAGGATATTGAATATAGTTCCCTGTGCTGCACAGTAGGACCTTGTTGTTTATTCATTCTATATATAATAGTTTGCATCTGCTAATCCCCAAACTCCCAATCCATCCCTCTCCCCCACTTTGGCGACCAGAAGCCTGTTCTCTATGTCTGTGAGTCTGTTTCTGTTTCGTAGATAAGTTCATTTGTGTCACATTTTAAATTCCACATATAAGTGATATCATATGGTATTTGTCTTTCTCTTTCTGACTTACTTCACTTAGTATGATAATCTCTAGGTCCAACCATGTTGCTGTAAATGGCATTATTTCATTCTTCTTAATGCCCGAGTAGTATTTAATTGTATATATGTACCACATCTTCTTTATCCATTCATCTGTCGATGGACATTTAGGTTGTTTGCATGTTTTGGCTATTGTGAATAGTGCTGCTGTGTACATTGGGATGCATGTATCTTTTCTAATTAGAGTTTTTGGCTTTTCTGTATATACGTCCAGAAGTGGGCTTGCTGGACCATATGGTAACTCTATTTTTAGTTTTTTAAGGAACCTCCATAGTGTTTTCAATAGTGGTTGCACCAATTTGAATTCCCACCAACAGTGTAGGAGGGCTCCCTTTTTCCACATCTTCTAAATGAGCACTTTTGAACCATCTATTCATTTGTATGAACTGGGGATAAAACACAACACATTAGTAATAGTGAAAAATGTAAATTTTATTAACAAACAACAACACACAAAGGTGTTAAAATACATTAGCAGGGACCATCTGCACCAAGTACTGCCTTTAATAGTGTGGAACATAGCACTATTAAGTTATTAAGTGCTGGATAGGAAACAGTTAAGATGATAGTCTGTACTAGACCAGTTGCCTTTGTTAATGATATATAGTTCAATTAGAAAATTTAATTAAGTCCCTTTGAATGTTCATAACAGTTTGAATCTAACAGTGAATTGTTTTTAACATATGATGATGATGATGATAATAATAAAAATAGTAATAATAACAACAAAATAGAATATAATAGGATTGTTGTAAAAAGTCCAAATTGGTTTTGCATTTCAAATTTGTAAGGTATATGGGTATAAAACTATTTCTCCCAAACTGCCGCATCACCACTGGACCACTTGACTGATTGATTGCCTAAAAACCCAATACTATTAGGTCCTTTAATGACATCGTAGGTTATGTTGTGCCTTTTAAATGGAAGATTTTAAAGATTCATTCTTTAACATTGAGTACTAACCACATGCCAACCACTTTGTTAGATGCTGGAGATATGAAGATGAACAAGATACAGTCCCTCCCCTTAAGGAATCAGCTCACAGTCTACCGGAGAAGACAGAAATATAAACAAATAGTTATAATTCATTGTGCTAAGTGCAGTGCTAGAGATACCCAGTGAGAGCACACTATGGTCCATGGAAATCATAAGCACTTCAGAGTGGCTGGAGCATAAATTATAAGGCAGAGAGTGGTGAAAGGTGAGGCTGGAGGAGTGGGCAGAAACCAGATCCCACAAGGCTGAACATGGCTGGTGAGGAAGCTTGGAATTTGTCCTTTGAGCCTCAGGGATCCACAGAGTGGTTTTAAACAGGGCAGGACAAGGTCAGGTTTATATTTTAGGAAGATCATTGTGTTGGTTGTGTGAAGGATGGACTTGATGGAGACAAGCTTAGAAGCAGGGAGACCAATTAGGAGGTAAGGTATAATGAATGCTTAGACCAGGGCATGGCAATTAAGTGTGACAAGCTGGTGACAAATTCAAGAAATATAGGAGTTAAGATTATCAGGGTTTGGTGACTGAGCAGATATGGGGGTGAAGGTTGGGTTAAGGCAGAGTTGAGTGTGTTGATTAGTTTTCTAGATTGGCTCTCTGTGGTGGTACCATCAATAAAGAGAGGGATTGAGTTCATGGGGAGGAGCAGGTGGGACAGAGTAGGGTGTGAGGAGAAAAGGTTTTAAGTTTGGTACAAGTTGAATTTGAGTGCCTGTGGAAATACCTAGTTAGATATAAGAATCAAAGCTTGAGGGTATAAATGTAGAAGTCAGCAGAGTAGATGACTAAACCATGAGAGTGTGGATGAGTTCACCTAATGAGAGGATGTTGAAAGGGCATTTTAAAAAGCAAGTTAAAGAAGAGGAGTCCTGTGAAGGAGACAGTGAAGGGATGGTCCCAGAGGTGGGGTGAGGACTGTGGTAGTGAAGTGCTCCAGAAAGAAAGGGAGCAGAGAGTTTCCAGGAGAGAGTGATCGATGGCATCAAACCCAGCAGAGAAAAACTAGACAATGTCCTTTGGATTGACAAAGATGAATGCATGATGACCTTGTGACAGAATAGTTTCAGAAGAGTGCTGGGGGTAGATTACTGTGGTTCTAGAAGTAATTGGAGGGGAAAAAGTAGAGAGAGAGTTTCTCCCTTAAGCCATTGTGGTCACTATTAGATTTCCTAGCCACAGAAGTTGAGAGATAACAAGTTTGAGCGTATTCACTGTGTGAGTGAGTGAAGCGAAGAGAGGTCAAGTTCATTGGAGTTGACAGGTACAGGAATTGTGGGTCTGGTCACCTACATGGGACTTTGAAATTATCCTAGATAAAGATGAGGCCTGGGGAGGACAGAGGCTATGAATCAGGGGCTAAAATCAGCAAATAAGGAGTAACCTGGAAGCTTGCAGGTTACAGAAACAAAGAGGAAGTAGGAGACATAGCCAGATGGCATGAGCTTTACAGGAGCTCATTCATGGTCTACATGAATATGGAAGAACAGTGTTCTAGACGTAGGAATAGGGAGTGAGGAATCTGATGACCCAATGCCCAGACCCGAGATGGAGTGTGCAGGAGAGTGATAGTAGTACCCAGTGGGGAAGCAGGATACTTGGATTAGTTAAGGCCCAAGGCTACAGGGAATACTTTGCAAAGTAGGCAAGATATTGTCAAGTGTTGGTCTTAATCATGGAATAGAAGTTCCAGAGGGCACCGTGAGTGGCAAGGTAAGAAAAATAGTAGAGGAAAAGCAAGGGCAGGGAGAGGAAGCCCTGGGCAATGTGGGGATTAGAATGTAAAAGAGAGTATAATTTTGGGTATATGACAAGGATGTGAAGTGTGGTGGAATTCACTGGCCTCAAGATTTCAGTAGATCTTTGGGATAAAGTTGCTTTAGGTGTTCCACAGGCACCTAAAAAATCAACTGATAACCACTGGCTGGTTCCAGTCAGGGATGTGTGGCTCCTGTGACCATATTCTTCCAGCATGACAGAATGAGGTTAGGTGGGCTTTTCCATGAAGCAACACCATAATTGTTCAAGATTTTAGCATCAGACAGAGAGTTAAAAATTGGGTTTTAGTCCTAGCTCTGCCTTTGACTTCCCTTGTGGTCTTGGGCAAATGACCTACCCTTTTAAGACCTTACTGTCTTCATTTTGGTGAAGGGTAAAGAGTTTCTGAAATGGTAGGTTGATCCCATTTGTCCTCTGGTTTTCTTCCACTAGATGTTGTGGTTTTGGTACCATTGTGGTACCATTACAGCACTCAATAACCTTTCACTGTAATCTCCACCGGGATGTACCACCTTTCAGGCAAAGCCACCCACATGTGCATCAAGTACAGTCTATCGCCTATGACATTCAGGAAGGACTGTGTCCTCAGAGCCTAAACACATAGGGATTTTTGAGTGTTCTGCCCACCTGACTTCAAAGGATGGCCCTTCAGCCAGCCAGCCAGCCCTCCCTGACTGTCATTCTGGCCATTTCTTTTTGTTTCATTTTCTTCTTTTGTGTAATGATGAGCTTTATTATCCAAAGGGCTTTAAAGTAGTTTCATAACTAAAAGCAAGAAATATTTGTAGTGAAGGAAAATGCACGTGCCTCATTTTTTTGAACACTCCTATCAGGAAATATTGCATGTGTAGTAGAAAGAGCATGGAGTTCGGGACCGGGAGGCCTGGGTTTAATGTACTTGTGACCTAGTTCAGAGGTGGATGCTAATTGTATCAAGGGTAATGATATTTAGAACAGTATTTGCTCGAATTTGATGGGGGCATCTGTTGTGTTTACAGCTTACATTTGGATATGGATGGCTCTGGGTGAACGTGATTGTAGATGAGTGTGTGTTCAGGGATGTCTACTTGAACTTATTTGTGGGGATAGGGAGGGGAGAAGGTAAACCTATTGTGCTCGTAGCTTTTGTTCTCCATCTTGTTATTATGTTTCCTGGCAACAGTAACTTTGATAAAAGAGATCTCTCCAAGCCTAAAGAGGCAACAAACTAAAGAATGAAAGAGGAGAGAATATAAATAGCACTGGGGATCAACATGGATTTCCGTTAGGTGTTTTCAGAGCTGCTAGACTCAGTAATTGGATTTTTTTGTGTGAGGCTTTTAATTGATTTATTAAGAAAAATAGGATTCCTTACACCTCGAAGGAACAAAAGATATTGTAGACCACATATTCTTAGAGCATCTACCTGGCCACTGCGAAAATTTCCCACCAGAATATAAGCTAAGAAAAATGCTAGTTTTCATGAGATATTGAATAGGCCATCCCCTAATAACAGCAATAGAAATTAACGTATAAAAATCATTAATATAAGCATAAACATTCTTAACATACCTCTTGCATTCAAACATGCAAACTGGTAGGACACCAGTTTGAGAACGGCAGCCCACACTGATCTAGGATTCTAGAAGATGAGAGAGAAGGTGTGGGAAATCCAGTCTTATTGGGCCTGAATTCCTTGTGTACAAGAGGATGGTAGCAATGAGATTTCCTAAGTGCAAAGGGAAAAGAGATTCCTGCAATTCCCACTTAATGGAGTGTGGCGTCTGTTATTTGTTTTATTTGTTTAATATCAATTTTAAATGCATGTTACTAGGACCTTGAAAGGGGTTATGGGTGTATGAATGCTGAAGCAATTTTTAAAATTCTACTGCCCAATACTCTTCTTCTTTTTAAAAATATTCTTTTAAAAACAGTAAACTTTGGGAGGAATATAGAATAGATTCAAATATCTGCAAAAAATACACACCAGATAAATCAGTTGAAGTTGAGCATATGTGTATGTGTGAGAAACTTCTTTGAGTTAAGCAAAATGATGAGACTATTTTAAATGTTTATCATACTTTGTAGTTTTCAAAACATTTTCATATATATTTTTTCATTTTTTTGACAGGTAAAGAGGATTGGCATTATAATCCCATTTCATATGTGAAGAAATTGAGAGGATTTGACCAACCTCCTAGAATCAAGCTCATAGATTTGACCAAGCTCTTAGAGTGGCAGATTGGATGAGAATCTGGCTGTTGACTCTCAATCTAGTGGTCTTCCTAATACTTTAAACTGGCTACAAACATAGCATTGAAAAACTCAATATTTATGAATGAGTCAACTTTGCTTGTGTACGAACATATGTGTTTATCCAGGAATGCCTTTAAAATGTCAGCTCTAAGAGTGATATGCAAATATTTGTCCATCTAGTGCAGATTCTGCAAAGACAAATATTTCTCTGAAAACAAATTTTACCAAACAAATTATGATACCTTTGTAGTTAAATAAACAATAGACATTGACATTCGTATTGTCATAATAATCTAAGATGTTTTCAGAAATGGTTGCTTGTACTTTTACCATGCTCAGAAAACAAGATAGCACCTCCTATATTTAGGAATTCAAAAAAAAACAAAAAAAAACAACCCAGCTTGGATAGTTAGAAACAAAGCAACCTTCCCTAGAAAAGGGGAATCAACTCTGCCTGCCAGCAACACGTGTGGTATTGGTTGTGGACTGGCTTCCCTTTTCTATTAGTCTATGCTGGACTCACGTTTGCTGGCCTTGTACCTAATTTTGAGGGGTTTCACGAACATCATTAACCTCATATAATGTCTATGAAAGTGATGAGAAGGAGCATTCTATTACGCTAATTCTTTTTTTTTAACATCTTTATTGGAGTATAATTGATTTACAATGGTGTGTTAGTTTCTGCTGTATAACAAAGTGAACCAGCTATACATATACATATATCCCCATATCTCCTCCCTCTTGCATTTGCCTCCCACCCTCCCTATCCCACCCCTCTAGGTGGCCACAAAGCACCGACCTGATCACCCCGTGCTATGTGGCTGCTTCCCACTAGCTCTCTATTGTACATTTGGTAGTGTATATATGTCCATGCCACTCTCTCACTTTGTCCCAGCTTACCCTGCCCCCTCCCCGTGTGCTCAAGTCCATTCTCTACATCTGCGTCTTTATTCCTGTCCTGCCCCTAGGTTCTTCAGAACCAATGTTTTTTTTTTTAGATTCCATATATATGTGTTAGCATACAGTATTTGTTTTTCTCTTTCTGACTTACTTCACTCTGTATGCAAACTCTAGGTCCATCCACCTCACTACAAATAACTCAATTTCGTTTCTTTTTATGGCTGAGTAATATTCCATTGTATATATGTGCCACATCTTCTTTATCCATTCAACTGTCGATGGACACTTAGGTTACTTCCATGTCCTGGCTATTGTAAATAGAGCTGCAATGAACATTGTGGTACATGACTCTTTATGAATTATGGTTTTCTCAGGGTATATGCCCAGTAGTGGGATTGCTGGGTCGTATGGTCGTTCTATTTTTAGTTTTTTAAGGAACCTCCATACTGTTCTCCATAGTGGCTGTATCAAGTTACATTCCCACCAACAGTGCAAGAGGGTTCCCTTTTCTCCACACCCCTTTCAGCATTTATTGTTTGTAGATTTTTTGAGGATGGCCATTCTGACTCGTGTGAGGTGATACCTCATTGTGGGTTTGATTTGCATTTCTCTAATCATTAGTGATGTTGAGCATCCTTTCATGTGTTTGTTGGCAATCTGTGTATCTTCTTTGGAGAAATGGCTATTTAGGTCTTCTGCCCATTTTTGGATTGGGTTGTTTGTGTTTTTGGTATTGAGCTGCATGAGCTGCTTGTATGTTTTGGAGATTAATCCTTTGTCAGTTGCTTCATTTGCAAATATTTTCTCCTATTCTGAGAGCTGCCTTTTCATCTTGTTTATGGTTTCCTTTGCTGTGCAAAAGCTTTTAAGTTTCATGAGGTCCCATTTGTTTATTTTTGTTTTTATTTCCATTTCTCTAGGAGGTGGTCAAAAAGGATCTTGCTGTGATTTATGTCATAGAGTATTCTGCCTTTGTTTTCCTCTAAGAGTTTTATAGTGTTTGGCCTTACATTTAGGTCATTAATGCATTTTGAGTTTATTTTTGTGTATGGTGTTAGGGAGTGTTCTAATTTCATTCTTTTACATGTAGCTGTCCAGTTTTCCCAGCACCACTTATTGAAGAGGCTGTCTTTTCTCCATTGTATATTCTTGCCTCCTTTATCAAAAATAAGGTGACCATATGTGTGTGGGTTTACCTCTGGGCTTTCTACCCTGTTCCATTGATCTATATTTCTGTTTTGGTGCCAGTACCATACTATCTTGATTACTGTAGCTTCGTTGTATAGTCTGAAGTCTGGGAGGCTGATTCCTCCAGCTCCATTTATTACTCTAATTCTTATTGGCTCTGAAGAAAGTAAAGATGATGAAAGGTGAAGAGATAATGTTGAATTCTTCAAGTTTGCAAGATGACTCATTTAACACCAGGAAGTTTCTGAAGGATGAACTGCAAATCATGTAATGCATGCAAACCACCATCCCTGTGCAGTTAACAATACACAACAATAATGAAAGAAAAGTGACTGAAGATGTGGGAAAACTTTGGGGTTTATTCTTTAAGAAAGGATCAGTTTTAAAAATGGATACCAATTAGCCTAATATTAATTTAGGAGAAGGTGAGGAGAAGGCTTGGTCTGGTGAAAATTGATGGTTTCACAGACTTTAGGACTGTTCTCATCAGCAAATCATCCACATGAGGAGTCATTGGTGAGTGTCTGATGGATTGTCAACTCTTGGGGAGTCATTAAGGAAGGGGTTTTACCTACCACTACAGCTATGTGTCTTAGAAAAAGATGCCCAATTCTAAGAAATATCAGTGAAAAGAAGAGGAAGATGACTGGTACCAAAGCTTTCACCTACCTATCCCATTTGGTGGAAACACAGAGAGAGACTGCAACCTTAAACAAGTCACTTGGACTTATAACCAGCCTCTTGGTACCTAACTTTTATATAATACATTTTGAGTTCTTCATATTGTTAGGTTTTAGGTAAAACATGGCAAGTTGATTTCACAAATTTCATTTTACCCAGTAATTTTAACATCTAGCCTGGAAAATCTTTAATCAGAACAGTTAATGGGGGTAAACTGTATTAGTCTGAATTTCATCATCTGGCTTTGCACATTTCTGCAAATAAAGACATGGTGATAAAGACATGGTTAATGAATATATTGGCCAAAAGGAGGACCAAGAAGAGAATAAGATGAAAAGTAAGTGATCTAATGACCTGAATAGCAATTGTGGTGGTTGGCTGGCTGGTGGTAGTGGGGCAGGTGCAAAGAGCCAATAGATGTTCCATTCCACTTGGTTGGTCTACTTAGAGGCAGACCTTCCATTAAATATCCATTAATGAGAAGAACTTTAGTGCATGACTAGTTAGTTTCTCATAGAGTGAGGTTGTAATGTGAAAGCCAAAAAAAAAATCACGTAGTGCATCAAGAGAGTGACATTTCATCATAATCACAGGTCCCACCCACACTCAAGGGCAGAAGATTATACCGCGTGCGTACACCGAGGTAGGGAATGTTGGGGTCATTTTGGAATTCTGCCTACCACACCAACTCTCCACTTTATTACTTTTCCTAATTATGATGTTAGGACATACTGTTAAGTTGTGAGATGTCACAAATAATATGTTATTGGTAAAGTACTGGAATTTACCATTTTCTCCTAAAAGGAGCAGATTTATGGTTATCCCTGAATGATGTCACTCCCTTTCACTGGCTCTCCTGAAAGAAACAGAAATGGATGGAGTTACTTAAGTCCCCTGTGGTAGGCTGAATAATGGCCTCTCAAGATATCCACATCCTAATCCTTGGAGCCTATGACTATTACCTTATACGACAAAAGGGATTTTGCAGATGTGATTAAGTTAGGATTTTAAGATGAGATTTCCTAGGATTAGCTGGGTGGGATTTAAGTGTAATCAACAATGTAGGAAGCCAGAGGGAGATTTAGCTGCAGAAGGAGGTGTGACAAGCAGGAGGTTGGAGTGACCAGAGGAAGGGGTCATGAGCTGTAGAATGTAGGTAACCTCCAGAAGCTAGAGAGGCAGGGAGACAGATTCTCCCCTCGAGTTTCTAAAGGAACCATCCCTACAAACACCTTAACTTTAGCCCAGGGGAACTGATTGTGGACCTCTGACCTCCAGAACTGTAAGAAAATAAATTTGTATTGTTTTAAGCCACTAAGTTTGTGGTCATTTGTTACAGCAGTCCTACGAGGCTAATATGCCCCCTAATAACTCCACAAAATTCTAGATACGGTGTCACCCCACATGTTTGTTAATGAGACAGCTATGATGTCTACTTTTTTTTCTCACAATGCACTGAGACTATTTGGAGACACAGCTGGAAGAGATGGGGGATAGCTCTAAGAATCAAACGTGACTGGGGTGAAGGATTAATATTGTGCTATTGCAGGGAGGCAGTAGGCCTTTGAACAAGAATTGGTCATGATAATCGAAAGGAAAATGAAAGCAGGAAGGGATTAAAAAGAGAATAAAAGATTAAAAAGAGGAGATGAAGATGAGGGGAAAAGAGAAAAGAGGAAAGAAGTGACTGAGAAGTACAGTTTGGCCGCGGAGACTCGCTTTGTAAATAGCTGTGACACGTGGCCTCCATCTGGAGGACTGGTGGCTCAAGACTGGACCTCTGGGAGCCAAGAGACCTGCCTGAGGTCGGCATCATGAAGAGCCCTTCTCCAGGGCTCAGTGGGGATGTCACAGGAGCAACTTGCCACAGCTTCCCATGGCTTCACCTGCTGGGCGTCTGGAACCCCAGATCTAAGGATCCCTACTTTCCCTTTAATCAGTTTTATGGAGGAAAAAGTATTGAGAACTTTTAATTTCACCAAACCTAATTAGTTTTCAAAATATCTACAATAGAGTCCTACACAGGGACTCTGTTGTAAAATTATGGGCTGTAAAATTGCAAAACAAAAAGCTCACCAAACGGTTCTCTACATTTTTTTTTTAACTTGCAAAAACAAACAGATGTGTGAAGTGAAGGGCAGTGCTGCCACTTGAATGAAATGAAGAGGGGAGTGTATGTACAGTGTTTTTGGAACCTTAGATGTCTCAGGGAATTTCTGTAGGGCTAAGGTGCTGACGTGAGGAACACTTATTTCCTCAAGCCTATTCCTTTTCCCAGTGTAGTCAGGCCCTCTTATGAAGCTGAGCCTGCTACGTTGCTGAAGACAGGTCACTCAGGTGAAGGTCAAGTGTCCGAAGAGGGAGAGACCCTGGGCTGGCCCCTCTTGCTTCTTCCTGTGGGCGCAAACACCCTCCAGGCAGCCCCTGCATTTAACGGGCTGCACAGAAGACTGTCAAGCTGATTGGTTACTGAAATTTTGGTGTAGTCCCACATTTAATTGTAACCACTGGGTTAATGTGCTTATATTAGCACTAATTAAAGAGATATGTCCTAGATAAAGCCTCTGTCTCGAGAGCCCATAAAAGCACAGCAAGCCTTTGGAAAAGTAGTTTTTAAAATTGGCTGTAAGCATACAGCATTACTCTGTCTTGGGGTGACCTCCTTGACTGCCCCATGTAAGGTGCCTATTTAGTCAGCTCTTATTTGGTTATAACAAAAAGACCACATACTGGGCGTCTAAAACAACAAATATTTATTTCTCACAGTTATGGAGGCTGAGAAATCCAAGATCAGGGTGCCAGCAGATTCGATTCCTTGTGAGGATCCTCTTCCTGGCTTGCAGACAGCCACTTTCTTGCTGGGTGCTCACATGGCCTTTCCTCAGGGT
This sequence comes from Pseudorca crassidens, assembly GCF_039906515.1. Lineage (NCBI taxonomy): Eukaryota > Metazoa > Chordata > Mammalia > Artiodactyla > Delphinidae > Pseudorca > Pseudorca crassidens. The sequence goes on along the minus strand of NC_090296.1, from coordinate 83,888,355 downwards.
GTGCACATGGGAAGAGACTTCTCTCTCTTCCTCTTCTTTTTTTTTGTTTTGTGGTACGCGGGCCTCTCACTGCTGTGGCCTCTCCCGTTGTGGAGCACAGGCTCCGGACACGCAGGCTCAGTGGCCATGGCTCACGGGCCTAGCCGCTCCACGGCATGTGGGATCTTCCCGGACCGGGGCATGAACCCGTGTCCCCTGCATCGGCAGGCGGACTCTCAACCACTGCACCACCAGGGAATCCCTCTTCCTCTTCTTATAAGGGCACTAATTCCATCACGAGGGTTCCACCCTCATGATCTGATCTAAAGCTAATTACCTCCCAAAGGCCCCACCTCTTAATAGCATCACATTGGGGTTAGGGATTCAACATATGAATTTGGGGGGACACAAACATTTAGTCAGCAGCACTTAGCAATGTGCCCATCCTGGTGAAGAAGTGCCCAAGTTGTTAATTCCTATTTTGTGTCTCATTGTATGTTCTACTAAAATCCTCTGACCCTACCTGCCCCACTGCTTTCATTTAGAAGCTCCCCTACACCCACAGTTGGCACTGGGGCCTGTTTGTTCTTAGCCTGGTGTACAGATTGGTTTTGCTGAGAAAAACCTGTATTTTCCTACAGCCTGTGTTCTGGTCACCTCATTGATCACTTTCTCCTAACCAACAGCCAGATGTGTCCAAAAAGTGATAAAGACTCCAAGAGTCTGAAGAAATCAATTGGTGGGTGGCTGTTCATTATCCTAGACTTACTTTCTGTTCATATCGTCCCTCTCCTGCTTTCTCCTTGGGCCAGCATAAACTTCAATTCATTCATTTCTGCTTCCCTTCTCACTTAGCAGTTATAGGCGATGGTGGAAGGTCCTCACAGCCCAACCCACTTCTCTAGCGATATGTCACTTATTGACTCTGAGGGGAGCATCATGACCTACATTTGGTTGGGTCAGCCTGAGCAAATAGCTAGAATCCAGTTAACATTCAGATTGGAAGAGGCTTCAAAGCTTCTATAAAATCTTGCCCCCCAGGTACCCAAATTTTCTCTTATTCCCGAACTACTTGAGCAAGGATGCCACAGTTCTAATCACTCATTGTAAAGGGTGGTCAGGAAACGCCACGCCCCTCCCTCCGCCTTAGCCCTGCTTCCACTCCTCACTCTGAATCTTAACCCTCTGTCAGTCTGACCTCATGCTTATTCCTTTAGAATTTTATCTCTCTCCGCTGAGAACAGTTTCTGTGCTGTGTATGTGTCTGTCTCGCTGTCCTCCAATTGTTCTAAAATCCGTATCTGCTCATTTCACTCAGCTGTGTGAAATCCTTCAGTGGCCTTCCATAGCCTCAGGGTGCAGTTCAAACTCCTAAGCTGCTTTCACATCTGGTCCACCCCTGGCCGCCCCTCTGAACAGCTGTTTCCCGACAAGTCATGCATTTCCAGACCTCCATGTCTGGGCACATGGTGTCAATTCTCCCCATCCTTCTCTGCCTCATTCTCATCCTCAAAATCTGGAGCCTGAACCCCAGCTTGAGTCTGCTGCCCCTGTTCCGTGGTGCTATCGCACCTTCCAGCAGAGCCCTGAGCCCCACTCAGCATGCTGGGGGCAGGTTCGTGTGGCTTTGGCCCCACTAGGCTTCTAGCCCTTATATTATGGAACTAACTGGGGTCAGTGGGCACGAGCACCCTCAGATAAGTTCTGTACTTTCCATCTTTACCTTACGATATCACCGGCCACCTTGCTCTCCATTCTCAGAGTGAGAACCATCTTTCTAAAATTAATCGTTTACCTGGATTCTGGGCTCTTCGTGACCCTGTTCTGTAGGTTGTTTATATTCATATTTGTTCTCTCTCTCCTCTCTGTTTCTGTCTTTCTCAGGTTTCCATTCTTTCCTTCCCTTCAGTCCTAAAACACATGCTGTCTCCTTTGCCTGATCCTGCTGTTCCTTCTGTTTCCTCAGTTTTAGAATATGGGTAATCCTACTCTTTCTACTCTCACCCTACCCCACCCGCTTCTCATGCCGCTTTACAGTCTGATTTCCAGACTAACCACCTTCCTCAAATGTTTCCGTGTTTTGTTTCTTGACACGTTTATGGTATCCTTGAAAAAGTACATTTTAGAAAAAGAAAACACATTTTTCAGAATAAGAATCAAAGTTCTGATTTTGTATTTTTATTTTATATTTTTATCTCTTTCTTTTATGACATTAATACGTTTACTTATTTTCTTCATTCTAGAATATACTTAAATTAGCTTCATACGTGGCACAGACAATAAATATGCCAGTGAAGTTTAAGATTTTCTGGCGGTTCTTTTTGTCCTCAGACTATATACTGCCCAGGATATACAGAGTAGTGCGTTCAAACACTGCTTGAAATTATTCTTTTCTCTGTGTGGTTATGGTATTAATTTGAGATAAAATTATGTTCGGTCATTTATGTTTTGTTCAATTATAGCATTTGCTTTTCCCCTTTTAAGATTACCTGTTAAATACGTAAAACATTTACCGTGTTCAGAATTGAGAACCATATAGAAAGGGGTAACTAGAAAGTCCCAGCCCTGTCCTTTACAATCATCCCCTTCCATTTTATAGGTATGCATTTTCATAAGCTTTAGGTTTATCCTTCTGGTATTGCTTTTGCAAAAAGAAGCAAATATCTTATTTCCCACCCTTTCTTATACAAAAGGTAGCATACCCTATATTACTGTTCTACACTTTGCATTTTCATTTAACAAAATATCTTGGAAAACGTCCTTCCATATCATATAAATCTTTCTCGTCCTTTTTTATGATTTACAGTACTCCATGGTATGGACATAGATAGTTTATTCGGTTGGTCCCTTATTGGTGGACATTTGTTTTGTTTCCAGTCTTTTACAAATAATGCTGCAATGAATAACTGTATTATATGTTGTTTTGTATTAGTGGAAGGAAATCTTCTAAATGGATTCATAGAAGTGGAATTGCTGGGTCAAAAAGTAAAGCATATATAATTTTGTTAGATGTTGCCAATGCATATGGAAATTTGTTACATATTCCTTCCATAGCGTTTAAAGCATTTTACATTCCCACCAGCAATGTACAAAATTACCTATTTCTCCAAAGCCTTGCCAACACAATGTGTTGTCAATATGATAGCTGAGAAATGGCATCCAAATGTAGTTGTTTTTGTTTTTGTTTTTATAAATTCATTTATTTATTTTAGGCTGCATTGGGTCTTTTTTTCTGCATGCGGGCTTTTCTCTAGTTGTGGCGAGCGGGGGGTACTCTGTTGCGGTGCACAGGCTTCTCATTGCAAAGGCTTCTCTTGTTGTGGAGCACGGCCTCTAGGCATGTGGGCTTCAGTAGTTGTGGCACACGGGCTCAGTAGTTGTGGTTCGCGGGCTCTAGAGCACAGGCTCAGTAGTTGTGGCGCGCGGGGTTAGTTGCTCTGCGGCATGTGGGATCTTCCCGGACCAGGGCTCGAACCCGTGTCCCCTGCATTGGCAGGCAGATTCTTAACCACTGTGCCACCAGGGAAGTCCCCAAATGTAGTTTAATTTCTTATTGTGAGAGTAAGCATTTTCCCCATATTTTAAAGGGCTATTTGCCTTTCTTATTCTATGAACTGTCTGCCCCTTTTTTGGGGAAGAGGGAGAGTGCATTATTTTCTATTGGGTTTTGGTCTTTCTCCTTCTCAGTGTTTTAGAGCGCTTTATACATTAGGGAGATTAATCTTTTGTATAAATTGCAGATATTTTCTCCCAATTTGTGATTTGTCTTTTGACTTTACTTACAGTTTTTCTTTTTGTCATAAAGATGTTTCTTTAAGAAAATTATTTTAAGTTGTCAAATTTATCAGTCTTATCTTTAATTGCTTCTGGATTTTAAGTCATAGTTAGAAAACTGTTTCCTACTTCTAGATTATGAAAGAACTCACTATCTTTTCTTCTAGTATTTGTATGCTTTTATTTTTTTACATTTAAATCTGAATAATTCTGAATGGTTAGAATTATTCTAGTGTATGTTATGAAGTTTGGAACTAAAATGATCTTTTCTAAATGTTATCTAGTTGATCCAGCCTTATTATTATAAAATCTCTCTTTTTTTTGCCCAGTGAGTTGTGATGCCATCTTTATCATATTCTAAATTTCCAGATGTACTTGGTGTGTTTTTTCTATTCTGTTCCATTTTTTTCATCTGTTCATGCTTAGTACCACTGCTTTAATCAAAGAAGCATCGTGGGTTGTTTTAAGAGCAATAGAACTATTTCCTCCACATTGCTCTTCTTTTTCAGGGTTTTCCTAATTGTTTTAGATTGATCATTTTTTTATATGAAATTTAAAATCAATGTATCAAATTCCAGAGTAAAATAAACTTGCTGGTTTTATTATTGGATTCATAGTAAAGTTATACGTTAACTGGAGAAAGTTGATATCTTCATAATGTTGAATAGTCTTAGGTAAGATCAAGCAGTGTCTCTTCATTTGCTAAAGTTTTGGTTTCAAATTTTGGGGGCTCTTCGGAAGTTTAAACAGAGTGGCAGCATTTTCAATGGTTAAAGATACATTTTGGCAGTTGAGACTGTTCATAATATTTCAAGAGCAGACGTAGATATCAGAAATCTTATTAAAATATGGCAAAACTTATCATTTTTCATTTGATGATCACTAAATGATTTCAGAGCCTTAATTTGCACCGAATAAACGTAAACAAATGTGAATGATTTTCCCACAAGAGCTGCTACATCTACTTGAGGATTAGATAGGTTATTTATAGAATTGTTGCAAATATGTGACTTGCGACTAATTGTAGTGGTCCATTGACTTTTGGAAAGGATTCTTAGAATCTGTATGATTTTCAACGCTGTGGTTTTTTATTTATATGAACCAGCTCACAGGCCAGCAAACTCATCAGTGAGCTTGCTTTTCCTAACAGGGAGAATCTTGTCACTTATTTCATCAGGTAGGATATCATGTTTAAAATTTCTTACCTTTTATTTCCATAGGAAAGCTTTGTACATTTTAGTGAAATGACTGGTAAAACATGACGTTTTGACCAATTCTGAGTTTTTTATTTTGAGCTCTGGTTTTAGATTGTGCTAGTGAAAATTTATGTTCAAACAATATGCAACAAAACCCCCCAAGCAAGCACAAAAAACAATATGGAAATTTGGAAGTAAGTTTAGTTTCAGATTTTGTGTGTGTGTATGTGTTTGGAGTAGGTTAGCTTCTCTATTTCTAAGAACAGGAGTGTGTTCCCAAAGAACTAGGGGCAATGCATGCTGAAGCCAGGGGACAAGGACAATGCAAACACTGAAAATCAAACCAGGAGAAGTAAATTCTCACTCCGAGGGAGGAGGCAGGGTCAGAAATGGGAACTAAACCAAGAGGGTCAGCAGTCAATCAGATAGCCTGTTTTAGTCTATTTAGGCCACTATAACAGAATACCATAGACTGCGTGACTTCTAAACAACGAGAATTTATTTCTTACAGTTCTGGAGGCTGGGAAGTCCAAGATCAAAGCACTGGCAGATTTGGCGTCTGGTGAGAGCCCACTTCCTTGTTCACAGACATCCTTGCTGCATCCTCACACTGTGGAAGGGCGCAGGTAGCTCTCAGAGTCTCTTCTATAAGGGCCCTAATCCCATTCATGAGGGCTCCACCCTCATAACCTAATCACCCCAAAGGCCCCACTTCCGATTACTATCACAGTAGGGATTAAGTTTCAACATGTGAAATTTCAGTGGGGGACACAAACATTCATTCTGTAGAACTGCCACTGGAATGGAAGTTCCTAAAGGGCCCCCAAGGAAGAAAAGGGTCCTAAATAATTGCATGGAACAGAGGGAGAATAAACATGTTAAAAGGCACAGGGTTTGGGCTGATAGTTCAACATTCAATCTAAAGGTCTGAAATAGTCATCTAGTTAAGGTGTGACATGAAGTTACCACTTCCTTTGTGAAACATGACTTTAACATTTTTTATGAAAAAAATTTGAATTGAAATCCTAGAAGCTCTCCAGTTGACAGCTAACTGATGTCTCTCTGATGTGAACTGATGTCAGGTTTCCTGCTGGGTGCACTGTTTATCTCACTCATAAAGGGTGTAGAGTGTTAAATGGGGATTGTCACAATCTTTTTAAAATAAATAAATTTATTTATTTATTTATTTTTGGCTGCATTGGGTCTTCGTTGCTGGGTGCAGGCTTTCTCTAGTTGCGGTGAGTGGGGGTTACTCTTCGTCACAGTGCGCAGACTTCTCATTACGGTGGCTTCTCTTTGTTGCAGAGCACGGGCTCTAGGCATGCAGGCTTCAGTAGTTGTGGCATGCAGGCTCAGTAGATGTGACACATGAGCTTAGTTGCTCTGCGGCATGTGGGATCTTCCCGGACCAGGGCTCTAACCCGTGTCCCCTGCATTGGCAGGCAGATTCTTAACCACTGTGCCACCAGGGAAGTCCCTGTCACAATCTTTTAAAAAAAAGATTTCTTTTTCAAAGCCTTGGTAAAGGTACAGTTTCTTAGTCATGCTGATACTAAAATAGAGTTTTATAATTAAATTATTCAAACACTTTTCATACTACAGGTAAAGTAACATACTATATAATCCCTGAAAATATTTACTGCCATGGCTACATTTTATCATGGTTGATAAGCTTTGCAAGCTATCACAATTGTGTGAAATTTTTTTTTTCTTAAATAAGGAGGGTGTTTGGAGGCTTGCCATCTAGAGGTTATTAACTTCATTCTGTCACAGTTTGCCAAAACACTAAATCCTGGGACATGTCAGGGATTTATTGGGACCGTGATGAACAGAATGCTCACAATCAGGACTATCTCAGAACCTCCTTAGGAGAGTTTCTCTTCTTCAGAGTAATGAATTGGTGCTAATTCCCTTAGTTGGTCCACCTGGTTCCTGCTTTCTAAATGGAACCAGTTTCTGGATATTCCAAAGTGCCCAGCATCGTAATAATTAAGAATAGAATTTATGTTTCATTTCCACGTGGGCTTTAGCATTGGGAAATGTAAATACATACAGGAGAGTAGAGTCAGCCAGGGATCTCCTGACACAGAGGAGCATCATCCTGAAATCCCTGTCAGCAAGCCGGTGGAAGTCGGCTTCTCTCGTCCATGCTGGGGCCAGCCTGTGTTCTGAGCCCTCTGATCGCTTAGATCCCTTTCTTCTCTATTGCCCAGCTTTAGCCAACTACAGGAGGTGTAGCCAATGCCTGGAAAAAGATGGTAAATTAAGTCATTTTCTAATGAACATTCCAAAATTACAGATCCCAAAGGGGGTGAAATCTGTAGGAAAACACACCACGTTGGGAACATTTGACCCTGTGTGTGTTTCAAACAGGCCATCTAACTCTCCTGTGTATATACTTGTAGCATAGCTATTTAGAGTTAAGGACATAACCCCTGTTTGGGCAAGAGGAAAAAGCTAACATGCTCTCTGGTATTCCCCTATGACCTTGTTTGCATTAGCAAACACATTTCTAAAACATCCATAGGGCAAAGATGGAGGCTCAAGATAAATCAAAAAATATGTTTGATTTTTAACTGCCTGAATTGATAAACTGACTGGTTGACTTTGCAAGTGAGTGACTTTGCAAGCAAGTAACAGACTAGTTTTCAGCTTGTTTTGCAAAATCTTAGGATTAGTTTTTGACGGCTACAGTCAGTGTGCTGGACTTCATTTTTGAAACATTGGCTAAGATTCTAGTCCCAGCTAGCAAGTAGGTGTCAGTACTCTTACCATTTCCAGTTGATTGGTAGCAGCTGCCTGGAATGCAGTGTTGAGAGGGATTCTGAGGTCTTGTACTGGGCTCAGAGGTAAAGAGGGCTGTGGTAGATTTTCAATGTTTACTATGGTGAGAGTGGGGGAGTGGTAGTATATGTGCTTTATATGTACTCTAGGGCCGTTTGGAAACTGTTCTTGAACAAGAAACCATTGCCTTCAGGATTCTTTTCCCTATTTATCATAATATTAAAGTTGAGCAACCACATCGTTCTTTTTTCTTTTCTGGGCTGGCAGGAAATATTAGACCAGAAGAATAAGAACAGCATGAAATAAAGGAGTAAGTACGTCCTTTCCTTGAGAATATATCAGTAGTTTATGGTTGCCCGGCAGGCTGGATCTGATTATGTGGCCTTATGATACCCTTGGACCACAATACCAAAAGGAGACTGTTCAAGGGCAGATACAGCCAAGGGAGCAATTACGATCAAAAGTCTAATTAAGGGAAAAATCTGGAAATCCTTTTTTGGTCTTGGTCTTCAGTCACTGTGACATTTTAGAAGAGAAACATATTCGAGATGGAAGAGATGACTGGAAATGGCATCAAATCCTTCCTGTGCTAAAATACATGCTCAAAAAAAAAAGTGCTACTCTGAGTCTGTGTTCTGAGCAAAACATTTCTGTGTGTGAAATTGCAGTTGCTATGACAACCAGGGGCTGCAGCCCACTGACCCGTGTTCCTAAGGAAAACAAGAGTTGATGTTTATGGATGAGAATCCAGCACTGCCCTAGAGAAAGAGGGAGCCCAGCATGTGTTTAAGTGCCAGGTTTTCATCTTGTGCCTTGGAGGAAATAAGTTCTCTGATGCTCCATGATCATCTGCCTTTTGCGTTAGGCCCTCCAATTATCTTTAACTAGGTGAAGCATCGGGAAGAAAACACCTCAACTAGAACATCAGTTTGAGTGGAAAAAAATAAAATTTTAAGTAGACAGTTCACCTGAAATAGTTGATTTACAACTTCAGAGTGAGGAACCCTGTCTTACTCTCTCTTGCTCTGGTATTCCAATTCTTGAAGAAATGGTGGAAACAAGGGTTTCTGACTCAGCAGTGCTTTCTTGTTTCTGGTCTTTTCAGGCTTATGTTTTCTTCATTGGTTTCATTCAAAGCAACATAACCTGTGTTGAACCTTGGAAGCTCTTGTAGGGGCAAATATTTACATACAAAATTTGAATGTTGTTCAAGAGGAGGATAAACTAACTGAACAAGTCTCAAATCCCAAATGTCTGTGAACAGACTCTTCCGCATCTCAGTTTGTGACACCATTATCTAGTCAGTTGTTCAAGTAGGAAATCTAGGAGTCATTTTTCACTTTTCTCTTTCTTTCACGCTCCACAGGTAACCCATCAGCAAATACTATTGATTATACCTCCACAATACATCCCAAATCTACCCATTTCTCTGTTTCAACTCCCACCATGGTAGTTTTAGGACAGTCATCTCCTGCCTGGATGACTTCATGTTCTCCTAACTGGGCTCACTCTCGCTACTCCTGCTTTTTACCATTCATTCTCCCCACAGCTGACAGGATGAGATATATATTTGAAATTAAACATTTTATTTTGAGATAACTGTTGATTGACATGTAGTTCTAAGAAATAATACAGAGATCCCACGTACCCAGTTTTCCAAATGGTCACATCTTTCATGATTTTAGTATAACATCACAACTAGGATATTGACATCTCTACATCAAGATACAGGACATTTTCATCACCACAAGGACTTTTTTTTTTTTTTTTTTTTTTTTTTCAGTACGCGGGCCTCTCACTGCTGTGACCTCTCCCATTGCGGAGCACAGGCTCTGGACGCGCAGGCTTAGCGGCCATGGCCCACGGGCCCAGCCGCTCCGCGGCATGTGGGATCTTCCCAGACTGGGGCACGAACCCGCGTCCCCTGCATCAGCAGGCGGACTCCCAACCACTGCGCCACCAGGGAAGCCCCACAAGGACTTTTATAATGACAACTACTTCCCTTCCACCACAGACCTCACCTTAGCCCCTAGCAACAACTAATCTAGTCTTCATTTCCATAATTTTTGTCTTTTCAAAGATGTTATATAGATGGAATCATACTATTGATATATAGTATGTATGTCTAGAACTTTTAGCATTATTTTGAAGAGTGGTAATAGTGGACATGCTTTAATTGCTTCTGATCTTAGGGGGAAAGCGTTCAGTCTTTCACCATTAACTGTAATGTAAGCTGTAGATTTTTGGTAAGTGTTCTTTATCAAGTTGAGTAAGTTCCTCTCTATTCCTATTTTTGTGAGACTTATTATCTTTAATGGGTGTTGAAAGTTGTTACATGCCTTTTCTTCACTGACTGATATAATCATGATCTTTCTTCTTTAGTGTGTTAATCTAGGAGATTACATTGATTTTCAAATGTTGAAGTAGTCTTGGGAATGATGCATAATTATTTTTATATATTGCTGAATTCTGTTTGCTAATATTTGTTAAGGATTTTTGTGTATATATTCATGAGGGATTTTGCTCTGTAATTCTCTCTGTCTCTGTCTCTCTTCCCCTCCCTTCCTCCCTCTCTCCCTTCCTTCCTTTCTTTCTTTTTGTACATTCTTTGGTTATTGATATCAGGATAACACTAGCTTCGTAAAATGAATTGGGAAGTGTTCCTTCCTCTTCTATTGAAGATTCTACAAGAGATTGTGTAAAATTGATGTTAAATTTTAAGAATTTGGTAAAATTCTCCAGTGACACTGACTGGGCCTGGAGATTTCTTTTGGGGGAAGTTTTTAAAGTACAAGCTAAATTTCCTTATTGATTATAAGACTGTTCAGATGATCTGTTCCATATTGTATAAACTGTTGTAATTTTTGTTTCTTGAGGAGTGGGCCCATTCCATCTAAGTTGTCATTTTTATGTGTATGGAGAAATTTCCTTACTATGCTTTTGATGTCTGCACAGTCTGTATTGATATCTCCTGTTTCATTCCTGATATTGGTAATGTGTGTCTTCTCTTTTTCCTTTGTTATTCTTTTTTTTTTAATTATTTTTTTAAAATCATTTTTAGCTGCCTTGGGTTTTTTATTTTTTAACATCTTTATTGGAGTATAATTGCTTTACAATGATGTGTTAGTTTCTGCTGTAAAACAAAGTGATTCAGCTATACATATACATACATCCCCACATCTCCTTCCTCTTGCATCTCCCTCCCACCCTCCCTATCCCACCCCTCTAGGTAGACACAAAGCACCGAGCTGATCTCCCTGTGCTATGCAGCTGCTTCCCACTAGCTATCTATTTTACATTTGGTAGTGTATATATGTCCATGCCACTCTCTCATTTCGTGCCAGCTTACCCTTCCCCCTTCCCATGTCCTCAAGTCCATTCTCTATGTCTGCATCTTTATTCCTGTCCTGCCCCTAGGTTCATTAGAACCAGTTTTTTGTGTTTTTTTTTTTTTAGATTCCATATATATGTGTTAGCATATGGTATTTGTTTTTCTCTTTCTGACTTACTTTACTCTGTATGACAGTCTCTAGGTCCATCCACCTAACTACAAATAACTCAATTTCACTTCGTTTTATGGCTGAGTAATATTCCATTGTATATATGTGCCACATCTTCTTTATCCATTCATCTGTCGATGGACACTTAGGTTGCTTCCACGTCCTGGCTATTGTAAATAGAGCTGCAATGAACATTGTGGTACATGACTCTTTTTGAATTATGATTTTCTCAGGGTATATGCCCAGTAGTGGGATTGCTGGGTGGCAGGCGGATTCTTAACCACTACGCCACCAGGGAAGTCCCTCCCTTGTTATTCTTGTTAGAGGTTTGTCAATTTTATTGATCTTTTCAAAGAACCAGCTCTTCATTTCATTGATTTTCTGTGTTGTTTTTCTGTTTTAAATGTCACTGATTGCTACTCATCTTTATTTCCTTTCTTCTTCTTGTTTTGTGTTTATTTTGCTCCTCTTTTTGTAGGTTCTTGAGTTGGGAGCTAAGATTACCAATCTGAGACTTTTCGTCTTTTCTTTCTTTTTTTTTTTTTTTTTTAAACATCTTTATTGGAGTATAATTGCTTTACAATGGTGTGTTAGTTTCTGCTTTACAACAAAATGAATCAGTTATACATATACATATGTACCCATATCTCTTCCCTCTTGCATCTCCCTGCCTCCCACCCTCCCTATCCCACCCCTCCAGGTGGTCACAAAGCACGGAGCTGATCTCCCTGTGCTATGCGGCTGCTTCCCAGTAGCTATCTACCTTACGTTTGGTAGTGTATATATGTCCATGCCTCTCTGTCGCTTTGTCACAGCTTACCCTTCCCCCTCCCCATATGCTCAAGTCCATTCTCTAGTAGGTCTGTGTCTTTATTCCTGTCTTACCCCTAGGTTCTTCATGACATTTTTTTTCTTAAACTCCATATATATGTGTTAGCATACGGTATTTGTCTCTCTCTTTCTGACTTACTTCACTCTGTATGGCAGACTCTAGGTCTATCCGCCTCATTACAAATAGCTCTAATGTAAGCTCTTAGTGCTATAAATTTCTGTCTCAACACTGCTTTAGCTGTGTCCTACAAGTTTGGATATGTTGTATTTTTTTTAATATGTTGTATTTTCATTTTCATTTAGTTCAACATATCCTTTGATTTACCTTGGGACTCCCTCTTTGACCCAGGGATTATTCAGAAATGTATTATTTAGTTTGCAAGTGTTTGGAGATTTTTGTTTTATTTCTTTTATCAATTTCTAGTTTGATTCCATTGTGGTCAGAGAATACACTCTACAATTTAAAAATAAATTTTTAATTTAGTTTTTAAATTGATTTGGTTGTGTTGGGTCTTAGTTGCAGCACGCAGGGATCTTTTTCGTGGCATGCGGGATCTTTCATGGTGGTGCGTGGGCTCTTTGTTGCAGCGCGTGGGCTTCTCTCTAGCTGTAGCGCATGGGCTCCAGAGCACGTGGGCTCAATAGTTGCAGCGCGTGGGCTTAGTTGCCCTGTGGCATGTGGGATCCTGGCTCCCCAACCAGGGATCGAACCCATGTCCACTGCATTGGAAGGTGGATTCTTAACCACTGGACCACCAAGGAAGTCCCTATAATTTCAATTTTTAAAGAATTATTGAAGGTTTTTTTTTCTATGGCTATGGCTATGGTCTATCTTGATATATGTTCCATTAGCACTTGAAAAGAATGTGTATTCTGCTATTGGACAGAGTGTTCTATAAATGTTGATTAGATCCTGTTGATCGATGGTAGTATTGAATTCTTCTATATCCTCACAGATTTTTCTGTCTAGTTGTTCTATCACTTGCTTGAAAGAGAGGTGTTGAAGTCTCCAACTATAACTGGATTTGTCCATTTCTGCTTTCAGCTCTGGAAGTTTTTGATTCACATATTTTGTTCTTTGATGCATATTCATTTAAGATCACTATGTCTTCTTGCTGGATTTACTCTTTCATCATTATATGGTGTTCCTCTCTGTCTCTGGTAATTTTTGTTGTTGTAGTTCTGAAGTCTACTTTATATGATATTAATATAGCCACTCCTGTTTTCTTTGATGTTTGCATGATATGTATTTTCCCTTCCTTTTACTTTCAACCCATGTATATCATTATATTTGAAATGTGTTTCTTGAAGATAGTGTGTAGTTGGGTCATATTTTTTTATTCTGTTTGCCAGTCTCTGTCTTTTAATTGGTTTATTTGGACCATTTGCATTTAATGTAATTATTGATATGTTAGGGCTTAAGTCTGACATTTTATTTTTTTGTTTTCTTTTTGTTCTCTCAGTCTTTTGTTTCTCTCTTTTTCCTGCTTTCCTGTGGATTTCTTGGTCATTTTTTAGAATTCCGTTTATATTTATCTATAGTGTTTTTGAATGTATCTCTTTGTATAGCTTTTTTAGTGGTTGCTGTAGGCATTATATTACATACATATAACTTATCACAGTCTATTGGTGCCATCATTTTACCAGTTCATGGTATAGAAACTTTATCTCCTTTGCCCTTCCCCATTTATAGTATAATCCTTGTGAATATTTCCTCTATATACATTTAGAACCACATTAGTGTTATAATTTTTTATTTCAACCATCAAACACAATTTTGAAATCTTGAGAAGAAAAATGTATTGTATTTTCCTATATTTTACTGTTTCCATTTTTTTCTTTCTTCTTGAAAATCCAAGATTCCACCCTTTATCATTTTCTTTCTATTTAAGAGAAATTTCTTTAGTCATCCTTTTAGAGTAGGTCTGCCTGCCGTTTATTCTTAAAGGATATTTTCACTAGATATATGATTCTGGTTTGACAGTTCTTTTCTTTCAGCACTGGAAAGTGTTGTGCCACTTGTTTCTGGCCTCCATGATTTGTGGTGAAAAAATCCGCTATTATTCTAATTGTTTTTTCACTATAGGTAATAAGGTTTCATTTTTCTCTTGTTTACTGTTTCCAAGATTTTTGTCCCTGTCTTTAGTTTTCAGAAATTTGACTATGATGTGTGTTGGTGTGGACTTCCTTGAGATTATCTTCTTTTGGGTTTACTCTACTTGAATCTGTATATTTATGTCTTTTGCAAAATATGGGAAATTTTTAGCCATTATTTTTTCAAGTACTATTTCAGCCTCACTATCATTTGCCTCTGCTTCCAGAATTCAATGACATGAATGTTAGATCTTTTATTATAGTTACACAGATCCCTGAGCCTTGGATCACTTTTTTCAATCTACTTTCTCTCTTATGACAGATTGGGTATTTTCTATTTTATGTTATTTTATTTTATTATCTTACATCTTTATTGGAGTATAATTGCTTTACAATGGTGTGTTAGTTTCTGCTTTATAACAAAGTGAATCAGTTATACATATACATATGTTCCCATATCTCTTCCCTCTTGTGTCTCCCTCCCTCCCACCCTCCCTATCCCACCCCTCCAGGTGGTCACAAAGCACCGAGCTGATCTCCCTGTTATTTTATTATTTTTTGATGGGGCCCATTTTTAATGTTTTTATTGAATTTGTTACATGAGGACCACCCTGAAGTGGTATAGAGATCCAGTTCTGTTTCCAATAATTGGCTTCCAGCCAGAGAATGAGTTATGTTTAAAGTAGTTCCAAACCAGGTGAGGATGGAGAAATTATCTGTGTCAAGTAGGGGCAGGTCAGCATGACTGGTGACAAGTTGTGACCCCTGTTTACAACTGAAGTCAGATATCTCATCTCAGTTTGCCCTGGATTTTCCTAGTTTCAGCAGGGGAAGTCTTGCATCCTGCAAATTCCCTCTGTCCTAAGAAAACGAGGATGGTTGGTCACCCTTGGAGAGTCTGAGAGTTATCTCAGCACGTTTTCTGGTTGGATCTGGGGAGGGAAGAGGTTGAGAGGGCATTGGAGTAGTTTGAGATCATTGCTGGGCTGTCCAAGTTTGATTCTTCAAAGCCTTGTACAGTTGAGGGCTTGCTAATGTATGTTCTCCTTAAGGCAGCAAACCAAGGAAAACGGTGGGTACTCCCTGGGCCAGGATCTATGTGTCCTATTGGTTCTTGCTCCAAATTCTCACCCAATCTATTTTTTTTTCAGTCAGGGGTGGGTGAGGTGGAGGAGCTCCCATTGGGTTACTAGGACCAGTTTGAAAGAAGATTCCTTGATCTCTGTTCATTGCCCCCTGCCCCCACCCGCCTTATCTGACCCTGTGTCAGTGGTAGAACCATGAACACTGTCTAGTTGTGATTTAGATACTAGGGTAGGTGAACAGCTAAACTGACAGCTATATAATGTGCGTTGAGGTGAAATACACATTTTATAGCAGGGTTTCCCAAAGTGTGGTCTGAAATTACCTTTCCAAGATCACCTGGGGGCTTATTAAATACAGATTCCTAGGCACAACGCCATAGACTATGAATCAGCAGGTTCAGGGAGAGGACCAGGAAAGTACCTTTTTACAAGCACCCCATGTCGTATTCATGAATCCTGACATTAGAGGACCACTTTTCACTTGTTCTATACTATTTAGGTGATGTCCAGAGGATATCGGGGGGAAATCTGTATCCGATTTTACTTCTAGTTGGAAGGGCCGTGAAAAAAATATTTAGAACTTTGAAGGGCTTTATCATATATTGTCATTCTGTTAATTGTGTGACGTTAAGGTTTGGGTAAAAGTTAGAAGAGCAATAGTAGCCATCCCCCCGGACACTTTACTGATGCTATTCTTTCCACTTTCAGCAGTGGAAGGAGAACTTGAGTGGAAAATGACAGAATAATATCTTCATAGCAGTTTAACAGCCTTTGCTCTCAGCTTTACAGGCCTCCCCTAGGATTGAAGGGAAAATTAAATGAGGGAAGTGAGTCAAAATCACATAGAAGAGAGTACTTGCTACCCTATATTCTGAAACAGGGCTAAATTCCCAGATCTGTAAGCTATTTTTTTGTTGTTGTTGAAGTCAGCATTTTCTTTCCTGTTAACGGCACCTGCTGCCATCAGATGTCTGGTATTTTAAAAATCATATCTACTCTAGAAAGAGATTTATTGCATTTTAAATCCAGATGACATCTTAGCTGGGGATTAGGCTTTTTTCCCACCTCAGGCAGAGCTACGCTTATATAATGATCTTTTGCACAAGCAGAGAGTGCTACTGCTCTGTCAGTCGGCTGGTAAGTTCAAACTCCAGATGTGGGCTAACATGCAAAATGTGATTCTGGGAGTGCTGGTTTGATTCACTGTCACTGGGGCTGACCTGGAGCTCTGCTTCAGTTGGCAGCAGTTTTCATGGTGGTGGTGGTGGTTATGGTGGTGGGAGTGGCTGGACAGTAGGGCCTCTTAATATTCAGGATTGAATTGAATGCCTTGTTAGTCTAACAATGGCCCAAACTAAGGATAATAAAAGTAATGATTTAGAAGTATAAATTTTTTTCTTGTTTATAAATTACCTTTTAAATACATACCAGTGGGGCTATTTTGTGCTGGTTTTCGTCCCCTACTTGCAGGGCACCAGCCCTCTTCAGATTCAAATGAGACATTTCACATGTGCTTTCCAAAGTCTGGATGCCCATGTGAGAGCCACTCTTATTTCCTTTTCCATTTCAACCATCAGGCTCTGATTGCACATCTGACAGTGTCTTGAGATTATCTCCTTCTTCCCCCAAATTCCCAGAAATTCGTTTCTTTTCGTCTCCTTGGGTTCAAGGCACTGGCTAAAGTTTCTCATAAAGTCTCCAAATTCTTCTTCCTTGAACAAAGGGGGTCGGGGAGGGGCTGTGGGACCAGAGTCCTCCTGGTACAGAGTGGTCCAAGGTCCCATATTATATGGTGAGTCAGGAACACCATATTTCAATCAGATGATAGGAGTGTGAACTTACACATAGCAAAGGAAGAGATAACACGGAGAGGTAAAAATGTGTCGTGGAAGTATTATGATCTGGTGGGGGACCTGACAGCTCTGATTATCTCCCTTCCAGCACAGAATGGCAGGTGAGTGTGCGTTGTCATAATTAGCCTGTGCAATTAGGATGACTTCACAGATATTTGCTTTAATTGACTTTAGTAATAACCTAAATGATAATCTTCTCAGATAAAAATAATTCCACAGTGACTGTCTAGGTATCACGATATATCATTGTTTAAAGTAGTGTGTACTTTCTAAAAAGAAAATCTGTATATGTCTCTAGGGCCAAGTATTTATTACATCCTTATTATTGTTATTAATTATTAATAAATAAAATCTATTTGTTAAGACAATAATTATATATCTGTATTTATAATTATATATATATACACATATATAAAGCACTTTATACATGATTTAAAACAGCGTAATTTAAACCAAAGTTTACTCATCTAAAACCGACAGAGGTCATGAACAGTCCACTTTCTCCACTGTCCTGGAGATTGATAGTCTGGACCTACATGAGTTACTGCAAATAAAAACATCCTCTCTAAGAGCTGGTTCTGCCCAAGGAGTTCAGCTGGAACCTACCAGATTCAGCAGTGTAGCCCATTTAAGTGGTTGTTTGATGTCACACGTGGACTGCCTCAGGTGTGCATTAAGTGTAAGGCCTTGACAGTAAGGATTTTTTGGTTTGTTCATTTTTTTGCTTATTTATTTAATTTTTACAGTTTTATTTATTGATTATTTATCCTGTACTTACTTGATAATATTCTGACTATTTTGGGGCTAGGATAATTGCATCCCTTCTCAAACCTAAAGCAGAAGAACAAAGGTAAAAATTTATCCCAAAGTGTAGCTAATAGGGAGGTACTTAAATGTCTCTGAGTATACAAAGTGTGAAAAATTCCTTTCTCTCTCTCTCTCTCTAGACTTTTTATAAAAAGAAAAGCCTTTTGAAGTAACTGCCCAAAGTAAAAGAGATGAGTGTTGAAGACAGTGGCAGAGACAGCATTGTTCTCTAGCAGCCTTTCCTGCTCTTTCCATAACAATGGAAACCCTGATTTTTAGATAGGCACAGGCTGCTCAGAGTAAAGACGGGCTCCATGGCAACCAGTGTGGTCCTGTAACCAGTGCAAAGCATCACATGATAGCTTCCTGAAATTTTCCTTAAAGACAGTTGACACATGCTATCATTTTCCCAGCTTCATCCCTTCTTCCACCCTGCTGCCTGAAATACTGATGTGTTTCAAGGAGTTTTAGTTGCTACCTTGGACTATGAGAAATGGGGCCCCCCTATTGGGGATGGTCGAATGGTGAACTGGAAAGATGTTGAAGATTTTGTTGGGCAGAACCTCTGTAAGCAGCCCTGGACAGTCTCTGGATTTTTATATGAGACAGAAACACTTTTTTGCCTTGCTTATGCTACTATTTCTTGTTTAGCCAAATCTAACCTTAAGTGATAACAATGATACAACTCTAAAGGAAGGGAGATTTCATAGCCTTTCCATGAAGTTTATTCAAGGGCTTAAGCATCCTTAAGGACAAAATATTACTTTTTATTTTTAAAAAAGTATCTTTGATGCAATCGATTCCTGTTTTCTCTTGTTCAAGCCTCTGAAAATGGAGAACAGTTGGTTGACTTCTTCCCCATAATAAATCTTTGTGGAACGTAAGATTTTTGTTTTCACCTTAATTTTATAGCTTTTTGCCCATCAGTGGATCTGGAACTCTAAGTAATTATCCTTTAATTTTATGAAAAATATTCACAACCAGACTCTTTTTTTTAGTAAGAGAATTAGCTATGCTAGGCTTGGGGTTGTAATTATGCCTGTGATTTGTTATTAGTGGGTTGCAACAGGTTTGCTCTTATGAAATGAATAAGCTGTTTGCTGAACTATGAAAGGAGGAGACAGAGAGAGGGTACTTCTACTATAACATCTGGGGAGAAGTAGTAGAAAATGGGCTTTCCCTGTGTATGCGTGTGAGCGGGTTAGTGAGGGAAAGAAAGAGAGAGAGAGAGAGAGAGAGAGAGAGAATATCTTCAAAGCAAAACACTTCGTATGTTTAATTGCTGCCCTGTTTTGTGGCTTCCTGAGGAGCAGGAGGCTCACCCAGTGAGGGAGCAATGTCACATTCCTCGGGTGCATGAAATTGGAACCCATGTCTGAGATGCCAGACACATTTCTGTGCCAGCTGTCTTTATATTCTGACTGATTCAGGAGACCACATTCCCTGCAAAACAGTCACTCAATGCAACCTCTAAGGGACATGTAATTAAATACATATTAAGACTTCCGGGCTTCCCTGGTGGCGCAGTGGTTGAGAGTCCGCCTGCCGATGCAGGGGACGCGGGTTCATGCCCCGGTCCGGGAAGATCCCACATGCCACAGAGCGGCCGGGCCCGCGAGCCATGGCCACTGAGCCTGCGCGTCCGGAGCCTGTGCTCCGCAACGGGAGAGGCCAAGACGGTGAGAGGCCCGCGTACCGCAAAAAAAAAAAAAAAAGTCTTCCCTCATTTCTGTGCCCCACACCTTCAGGCACACACTGACTGAGCCTTTTTTTTTTCTTTTTCAATAACAGCTTTATTGAGACATAATTCACTTACCAGACAATTCACCTTTAGAGTGTACAAGTCAATGGTTTTTAGCATATTCACAGAGTTGGGCAACCATCACCACAATCAGTTTTGGAACATTTTCTTCAGCCCGAAAAGAAACCCCATACTCATTAGCAGTCACTCCCCATTGCCCCTTAACCCCCAGCCTTAGGCAACCACTAATCTACTTTCTGTCTCTATGAACTTGCCTATTGTGGACATATCATACAGATGGATTCATATAATATGTGGTCTTTTGTGACTGGCTTTTTCACTTAGCATGTTTTTGAGTTCATGCGTGTTGTAGCATGTATCAGAACTTTATTCCTTTTTATGGCTGAATAATACTCCTTTGTATGGATATACCACATTATCTTTGTTCGTCAGTTGATGAACATTTGGGTTGTTTCCACCTTGGGGCTGTTATGAATAGTGCTGCTATGAACACTTGTGTACAAATTTTTCTGTGGACCTGTGATTTCATTTCTCTTGGGTCTATGCTTAGGAGTAGAGTTGCTGGATGTGGTAGGCAGCAGAGTGGTTCCTTCTCAGAGAGAAGAGATGGGGACTCAGAAAGGGTCCAACTTTGTCCTTGAGGGAGATGTTTAAAGTCTGTGCGTTGGAGCTGTAAAACCAGGTTGCCAAGTTTTCAGGTGAGGTGAGGGCAGTGCCAATAAAGTCAAAGCAATAAGTGACTACGCAGTATAACAGAGAAAGTAGTCTAAACAAATTCTACCATATAGGTTTGGCTTACTAATTCTCATTTTAATTTTTGACCAGTCCGTCAAGCAACTTATACTTTCAAGTCCCTTCTGGGTGTGTCCTAAGCTCACCCTGCCATCCCAGGGTGAGTTACTTTTCCCTGCAGACAGCTGCAACCTCACTCTATAGGACCTTCCTAGATTCCACCCCAGAACATTGGTTATGCTTGCGAACTCCTTGTTTCCTGCACGCACATCTCACCTGGAATTTTGGGATTTTTTTCTCATCTCATAGCTTCCTTCGTTAAGCCACGGTTTTTCATAAATCCATTCCACCAGAGGTGAGGTAATTTCCGGGAATGAATCTTCGGTCCTTGTTCTTAGCATCCAGATAGCAGTATCAGGTGTTGTCTCTTCCTACGGAGACAGTTTGGTGCGGTGGTTTCATCCTGACTTCGGAGTCTGACTGCTTGGGACTAAATTCCAGCTCTACCACTTCTTATTTCTATAAACTCGGGCAAATGACATAACCTCTCAGTGCCTTAGTTTCTTTATCTGTAAAGTGGGATTAAATAGAACCTATCTCATGGGGTTCTTATAAAGTGCGCATGGTGCATGCAAAGCCTTAGGGAGTAAGTGCTCGCTGAATGCTGGTGAGCCGTTGTTCTTCCCAACATCAGCACCCTCTGCTTCCATTCCAGGTACTCCAGCCTGGACGAACAGGCCCACAGGCGATATGGTGGGAGGGCAGTGTTGCTATATTCTCGTATAGGCTGAAGCGCCTCTGTCCTCAGTTTCGCATCAGGCTGGAAGCAGTGGTTGGTTTGCCTGTGGGGCATGCCGATGTCTCCTCTAACTCCTTTTTTTTGAGTCTCCTGGCTCTTCACAACAAAGGCAGACATTTTCATTTTATTGGAGCTGAGGAAAATCACACTTTTATGATTACTTGTCCTGCTCCCCGAATTGATTGCAAGAAACCATGTCTGGCACCTTTGATCCCTGTTACTGTCTCAGGCGATGCTTAGTCTGTGCGCCCCCAGACCCCCTCAAGGTCCCCGTCTGTCCGCTGCCCTTCTAGCTGGCAGAGGGCCAACTCCACCCTCAGTGAACCAGGAAGGAAGCCTGAGCAGCGTCCAAAGTCACAGTGGCCTCAGGCAAAGGTGGGAAACGCCGGCCCCATCCACCTCTCCTCTCAGTGTCTCTCCCTCAGTGTCAGCAACGCGCATGTCTGTCAGGCTAGGAGCCAGGGAGTGCCTTTGCCCCTCTCTTCCCCACATAGGTGCCTACCTGTCCTAGGAAAGGAAGTTCCCCTCAGCCTGCTATCACTGCCGGAAAGCGAGCAAAACATCATTTCCCCAGGTGGTAAGGGCCAAAAAACCCAGAAATGTCTGTATTTTAACAGTAGACTTTTGGAAATAGAAAAATTAACCCCTAAAGCTGTCTTCAGTCAGCTGAAGACTGTCTTCAGCATCATACCAGGCTGGATAGACATAGAGAGGTGTGTGTGAGCAAACATATTTTCCCTTTCACTTCTTTAGTTTAGAAACAAATTAAGTTACACACGTGTATTATGCCATCCGCCCATTCCACTTTGCTTCAAGTAATCAATGTTGACAGCCTGGGGTGTATCCTTCTATATATTTCTCTATCTTCCTATAGGGACATGCCACAGTTTATCCTAATGATGGGCATTCAGGTTGTTTTCAATCTTGAGGTCATGGTCAGCAGTCCTTCAGCAAACATAGCTCAATGTACAGCCTTATATATTGATTCTTTTATTTGTAGGATAGTTTCACAAAAGTAGGACTGGTCAAGGAACATGCGTTTAGTAGATACTGCCAGGTTACTTTTCATTCACTATAGCGATCTACTTGCCCACCAAAAACATAAAATGTTTATATCCCCATAGCCTTTAATACTTGATCTTATAAATTTTATTTTTGCTAACTAGTGGTGGGAAATGTTTTCTCCTTTTAATTTTAATTTTTGCCATTCTCTGAGGATACCCTGTGTCAGTGGTCAGTGGTCTTTCTTGGACGCTGACCCTGCTGGCACATTTGCAACTGCTTTCAGGCCTCCACAGGCTTCAGTTTTCTCCAGGCAAGAGCTGAAGAAGCAGCTTTAATGAGCATGATGGATTTTAATCATAGAAGCTCATTGCACCGTATGAATTAAAAACCATCGAAAAGATGGATTTCATGTAAATGCCATTTGGAAAGGTTACAGGAACAAGAAGGAAACAATGTGTGTGCACAGGTGCTGTGGGTGTTCTGGCTTTGCCCCAGCTCTGCAGTGGTCACGCTGTGGGCGTGCTGCCTTGCTCTACCCTGCTCTCTGCAGAACCTGTAGAAGCCCCCTGCAGAAGGGGAGGACCTTCCAGTGGCCAGCATGTCGGGCTTAGAGAGAGAAGCACCTGGAGAGTTAAGGACTCCTAGGGCCCAGCAGCTTCTGAGCCTTTCTTGCACCTTCCTTGCTAAAACTAGGTCCACCTTCCTGTGTGGTCCCCCTTTCCTGAGGTTTTTCTAGTTTGCAAGCATCCCTGGGTCCTGTCTTTACTCCAGCTATGGAAATTTTTTCCAGAAGTATACTCCCTCTCAATGTCCTTTGCTGAATAGTAAGTTTTTCTAGAAGTGACTTCCCACTTCTGCTTCTAGCCGGTACCCTTAATTCCTCATTCCTTGTTCTGCTCTGGCTTGCTCAGACTGGATGTTTCTTGGATCAGATTTGTACCACAATTCTGGGGACTGATTTGTTGTGGGTTGCAGCTCTCCTCTGAGGCCTAAGGTTTTTCTCTTTTTCCCTCTTCTGCCACTCTGTCCTCCTTATCTGGCTGGTGAAGTAGGCACCCCAGCGCAATTCATGCTAACACTCTTGGGGGTGCTTGCCCCCCACAGAGGCAGTGTATGTAATCTGGGAGACAGAGCATGATGTACGAAGGTCTGCCTGACCCAAGTAGACCTGTTACTGAGCTTATGGTGGACTAGAGCAGTGTTCAACCCCAAACTGGCTGAAGTGCTTTCCAGAAATGTTAACAGTAATCCATTCTGAAAAGTATATGCCCTACCAGTGATGCCTCATCCATGAAGCCTAGGGCACTGGGCACAGGGACTACCGCTTCTGGATCTTCATATAACTGCTCACCCACTGATTAGCAAAACTCCATGAGAAGTGATTGCGCCTGCTATAGGCAAAAATTTTGGAGGAAAAGGTTCTGTACACATTGCTGGTGGAACGGAGAAATCAATGTCACAGAAATATAAACACCAGAAAATAAGCATATATGTACAGTGTTTATTGCAATATTAGTTATAATGGCAAAAACTGATAAACAAAGTGAATGCCCATCTAGAGGACAAAGGGTGAATAATAAACTGTGATATATTCATATATGTCTAAATACAGCGTATAAATTTACGAATAAATAGAAAATCACACTAGTGTCCACAAAGAAGAACAGTATGTACAAATGGTATACCGTTTACATAAAATTGTGTTTATACACATATAGAGGTGTATTAAAAGATGATGACCAGAATATTAATCATGTTTCATGTTTATCTTAAGGTGGTGGGATTCCAGGTGATTTTTCTTTCTTCCTATACTTTTCTGAACCATTTGAATTTATAATAGTGAACATGTGTTAGTTTAAAAAAAAACACTCAGAAATAAACTAAAGCTGGGACTTCCCTGGTGGTCCAGTGGTAAAGAATCCACCTTGCAGTGCAGGGGATGCAGGTTCAATCCCTGGTCTGGGAACTAAGATCTCACATGCCACAGGGCAACTAAGCCCGCGTGCCACAACTACTGAACTCATGCGCCTCAACTGGAGAGCCTGTGTGCCGCAAACTACAGAGCCCATGCACTCTGGAGCTTGCATGCCACAACTAGTGAAGAGAACACCCACACGCCACAACTAGCAAGAAGCCCACGCGCCACAACGAAGAGCCTGCACGCTGCAACAAAAGATCCTGCATGCCTCAACAAAGATCCCGTGTGCCGCAACTAAGACCGGTTGCAGCCAAAGGTAATAAAGTAAAATAAAAAAAAAAGAAATAAATCTTAAAAAAAAAGAAATAAACTAAAGCTATTTTCATTGTGAAAAAGCTGAGAGGTAGAGGAAGGAGACGCAGAGGTTGTAATGAGTAGCCAGAATCTTCTGGCTTTTCCCAAGGCACGTGATTCAAGAGATTAAGACAATGTCTTTTATGGCAATGTCTTTTATGACCTTGGAAGTCTCACTGTTGTTTTGCTACATCCCATTGTTTACCTATTCAGTTGTGGGAGAAGCCTACGTGGGGACAGGAATACCAGGAGGCAGGGATCACTGACCATCTTGGAAGCTGATTACCGTAGGGGGGCCTGAAGGTATTGTTTTTCCCAGAAGTCTTAACAGTTAGCAAAAATATCTTTCCTCTGCACAAGATTTACATAGTCTTATGTGGAAACAAGGAGGTATAGATGACTCTTCCAGGTTCCTTCCATTCATGTGAGTATATAAAGTCAATCAAATGTTGTAGATTACTTTCTTATTCCTATTAAAGCATTATAGAGTTTCTAATTGGAAAAATGACAATTTAAAATGTTGTAGCTGGTCACTGTTTCCTTGACCATTGTATATATGCTCACTTTTATTTCCTTGGGGTAATATTAAAATTTGTTGGCTAATATTTATTAGCCAATGTTCTGCCTTTGGCCATGGTGTTTGCATGCTTAAACCTTTATAAGAATAATGTCAGAGGCAAGACTAATGGAAACTGGAGCTTAATGAAAGTGAACAGATTTTATATTTTATCTTATTTACTTCATTCACATTGAATCAGTGACATTGACTACACTCTGAAAGCCAGTAATTTACAAACACACAAAGAGGAAAATCAGTATCTCACAAGATAAAAAATGCTTCCCCTGGGGCTTCCCTGGTGGCGCAGTGGTTGGGAGTCCGCCTGCCGATGCAGGGGACACGGGTTTGTGTCCCGGTCCGGGAGGATCCCACGTGCCGCGGGGCGGCTGGGCCCGTGGGCCATGGCCGCTGAGCCTGTGCGTCCGGAGCCTGTGCTCCGCAACGGGAGAGGCCACAACAGTGAGAGGCCCGCGTACCGCAAAAAAAAAAAAAAAAAAATGCTTCCCCTGGCCTTTTGTTTCATAATGGGGAATTAAGAGGTCACGTCTCTTCATTGATCTTAGTGCTTTACACAAGCTAATAGTATTTCATGCTGATTTTATTTTGAACCAGCAGGAAAATTACATGGTAAATGACTCAGTGTTATTCAAATCAGCAAATATTAGAGGAAAAATACAGGAATTGGAAGCTGCTCATTCATGAAATGCTAAAGGAGAATTCTCCTTCTCTGTTTATCTGTATCACTGTGGTTACCATAATCATGAATCCTGGATTCTTGGAACGTGATACAAAGAAAAGAAACCTTTTGTCCAGTTTTCAGCAATGTGACTAATGAATATTCAGGCACAGAAGGCCTTGGTTGCCTTAAATAGTCACTGGGAAATGCACGTACAAGCTAGGTCTTGGCGTGGAGATAAATGGAATTGCAATTATTCTCCCTATTATTTTGCTCTCAATTTTTGTCATCTTCTCTTCTCTCTCCATCCTCTGCTACTACTTGAAGGAGAAAAAGGGGAAAAGAGAGAAAGAGAAATGTTAAGAATCTGCTTTCTGAAAGGTGTTATTGCTGCCCATCCACACGCCCTTCATTACAGGTATTTCCAAAATCGTGTTACACCTGCAAGGCCCCTAAATACATCTTATTGGTTCAGTTCTTGCCTCACAAAGAGTCATATCCAAGTTCAGAGTCTAGACTGAGGCTGTCTCACTTATCAAGCTCCTTCCATGTTACCCATGTGCCAATCCCCGCTTCTTACAGAGCTCTTGGCTCCTAGTATTTTATCTGAGCATTTATTTCATTTTCTTATGTTGTTGGTGGGCCTTGATGGGCTGTGTGCTGTAACTGATCTTTTCAATGTCTCTTGTGTTCTATTCCCCACCGAGCTCTGACTTTCAGATCCATCACTTCCTTCCGGAGCCTTCCCTGCCTTGACCATGTGTCTCTGGCCCTGGCCTGGGTCTGGCTTCCTCCAGATCTTATACCATCTGCTGCTCTGGCTCTCCTGATCCCAGCTCCTCACTCTACAAACACCCCTCTGCTGCTGGCCTCCTCCTTCCTTGCAGGAATTGGAGAAAGTGGTGAAGGAGACATGGGAAAGTCTATGCTAGAGCAGATGGAACCTCCCCACTAGTGAGGGAGTGGCCCGAAATCTGCTAGGAGAAGGTTTAGAATTGCCATTTCTTGCCCCTCACCTTCCAGCCTCTCCCCTTCTCCTTCCAAACTCAGCTAAAAAAAAAAAAGCAATGGAGCTTTCAACTCTGAATTAATGTCATTGTCAGATTGTGCCAGATCGTAAGGAATAAGGGATGCTCATTTCCAAAATCTTATTCCTCCACCTCACATCAGCCACGCTGGGTCCCCGTGGACTGAAGCAGGATTGGGCTCACTTTCCTTTCTTAGCCCTCTAATTATCTTACCCTTGTGTTCTTTGGAAATAGTTTCAACATAATTTTCCCTTTCAGACTGCATAATTGTAGTTGCTGGAACTGAGGGCGTAGGAGAATAGAATGCATGTGTATTCTGTGCACGTTCACTAGACTAATTATAGTATAGTGTGATATATTGTTGAATACATCACTCTCAAGCTGCTCTGACACTGTGTGCTGGTGATCGGGAGATAGTAAACATTCAGCTTGTTGATCAGAGGCAGTTGGCATCAATAGATGTACCTGAAAAACTGAGTACACAGAAAAAACATTCTGATAATTCTGATAGAGTCACATTGAACTTCAAGCTTTTATTCATTCATTTATCTGGGTATTTATGACGCAACTCCTAGATACAAAACCATGGTTTGTGCTCATGAGGGTCAACAGAATTTCCAGATAAGGTTCTTCTCAGGCTTCGTAATCTCACAATATTTTATGGGAGAAATAACCCCTCTAGGCTAATGCTATATGAACGCTGCAGAAGATACAGACCCTGCCTTCAAAGACTACATAAGCAATTTAATATAGACAAGAACCTCTTAGTAGGATGGCCTGTGGCGTAGACATTTAAGGCAGTGAACTACTTCACCTCCACTTAATCAGGAATATCTTGTTAGCATGCAGATCCAGGGGGAGCTTGTGTAATGAGAGAGAGAGTTTGATAACTGGTTTCCTCCTTTTCCCTGGAAGCTTTCTCTATACACCTACTGAGGGGGAAATGGAGCTTGTGGTTATTAAAGGTTCGAAGCTGTCACAGTTAGATGGGGCCAATGATACTGAGACTCTTGCCATATTTTTTTTTCAGGGAATAATATACCTTTCAGGGAGGTTAACCTATTTAATGTGAGAGATCGGAGAGCAAGGAATCCTGTGAAGTTATGAAAATTTTCTGGTTAGTTTATATGGAAAAAATTTCAGTAGTCAAAGAAAGGGACAGGGGCTTCCCTGGTGGCGCAGTGGTTGAGAGTCCGCCTGCCGATGCAGGGGACACAGGTTCGCGCCCCGGTCCGGAAAGATCCCACATGCCGCGGAGCGGGTAGGCCCGTTAGCCATGTCCACTGAGACTGCGCATCCGGAGGCTGTGCTCCGCAACGGGAGAGGCCACAGCAGTGAGAAGCCCACGTACCACAAAAAAAAAAAAAAGAAAGAAAAAGAAAAAGAAAGGGACAGTTATCAACTTCAGATTTTGTGAGTCTTTCTTCTTACCTTTTAGATCTGTGTGTATCTTGCTGTGTGTTGAGAGATGTGAGAGATTGAGCTAGTTTCAGGGGCATTGCGACTTCCATGAGAGAACCCCAGTGGCTATGGTCACTGGGATCTCTTTGTCTTGATTGAGTTACATAGTCTGCCTTACCTTTGGGGATACCATTGTTGCTAAAACATATGCACATTTGTTGCAGACTCACCTAAAATTCTTTGTGCAACCTCACAGGAGTTGAGTGGAAGAGGCTATTGTTGGAGTCTCTTTCTATATTCTTATGTTTTACAAAACTGAATCCTGTTAATATTTTATCTGAATTATTCATTGGGAACACGTATTCTAAGGGGAAACCATCCAAGGTTAGATTGGGGATATGTATTTCATAAGATGCTTTTCATTCAAAGCAATTATTTGAAATTCACCATGAATTTTAATAAACTTACTACATAGCTTCTTCCTGCTAATCCAATTCCTGCTTAATTGGAACCTTCTGTGTCATTTCAGAACAACCTCTGGAATCAGATTAATTGTAACTAAAGTAACAGTTTTCTCACGCTAATAATGATCAGTTTAAAAAGAGTTGGGCAGATATTAGATAGTTTAATCACAAGTTACAGCAAATTGACACTTCATTAGTGAGGGAAAGGCTCAAACTTTTAGACTCAGAGGAAGAGCAAATTGTATTGAAAACCACCAGGCACAGTGCTCTGGCTACAAGCTTGTTTTCCTCCCCGTTCTTGCTGCGGCCATAATTCATAATAATACCAGTGGCAAAAAGCTACTTATCACCTTGCCAGTGCTGACTCTCTGGGTAGCTGGGAAATTTACCCACATAGATTAACGGGAGAAAGATTTTTTAAAAATCAGAATAAAATAGAATCATTTTTAGAACTATTTAAGCTTTCCTTTGAAAGTGTGAACTTTGTAACTCAGTTTGAATATTTGTGTCCCCAGGTTCACGGAGCTTAACAGTGTCTTTTTTGTTTTTGAACTTGTCAGGTACCATTTGCCTTCTCTACACTGAGGAGTTCTTTATTCCTATCTTGTCTTACCTTTGCTTCCTCTCTCTCTCTCTCTCTCTCTCTCTCTCTCTCTCTCTCTCTCTCTCTCTCTCGCACTCTTGCTAATGAAAGGGAGTTTCCTTTGAGGGTTTTGCTTAGGCAGCAGGTTTAAGGGTTCAGAGAAAAATGTGGATTTGCCCTTTAGATTTCCAGGGTTATTTCATTCTATCATAATGCTGTAACTTTGGATAGTAAGCTTGGGAGCAGCCAGGGGTCGTATCTTAAAGGGTATTATATGATGTTGAGAAGTTTGTTTTTTTCCTAGTGGCAGTAGGGAACTACTGAATGTTTTGGTAATATTAATCAAGTTACTGTTGTACCTCTGCTCTTCTTCAAAATGGGTTTACTTAGTCAGTCTCGCATTTTTCGCCCTCTGGCATTCTTTTTTTTAATAAATTTATTTATTTTATTTATTTATTTTTGGCTGCCCTGGGTCTTCGTTGCTGCGTGCGGGCTTTCTCTAGTTGCGGCGAGCGGGGGCTACTCTTCGTTGTGGTGCACGGGCTTCTCATTGCAGTGGCTTCTCTTGTTGCAGAGCACAGGCTCTAGGCACGCAGGCTTCAGTAGATGCAGCATGTGGGCTTCAGTAGTTGTGGCATGCGGGCTCAGTAGTTGTGGCTTGCAGGCTCTAGAGCTCAGTAGCTGTGGTGCACAGGGTTAGCTGCTGCACAGCATGTAGGATCTTCCCGGACCAGGGCTCAAACCCATGTCCCCTGCATTGGCAGGCAGATTCTTAACCACTGCGCCACCAGAGAAGCCCTGGCATTCTCTTAAAACTAACTCTTTGCAAAAATCAGTGTCCTAATGAAACTACCTCTGAACCATACCTAAATAAAATGGAGAAATGCCCTCAGATATTCAGGGACACCTTTACTTTCTAGAAAGGTGGTAAGAAACTGAATACAGCTGACCCTTGAACAACATGGGTTTGAACTGCGTGGGTCCACTTATATGCAGATATTTTTCAATAGTAAATATTTACTATAGTGCTACACATTCCATGGTTGGTTGAATCCATGGATGTGGAGAAACTGTGGAGGGCTGATTATAAGTTATATGCAGATCAACCCATGCTTTGTTCAAGGGCCAATTGAAGTTTTTTTTTTTTTCAAATAATTTTGAATAGACTTTTTCAAAATTTAAATTCTGATTAAAATTCTTAATTGCTCAACCTGTGTGTCTAAATGCACAAGAGTGCTTAGTGGCTACCTATTGGGAAGATGGTGGGTAATTATTAATGTTTTAAAAAGTTTTTAAAGCAAATGATAAAGTATAGTAATAATCATTGTTTTATTACTTGTACCATTATCGTTGGCCAGATAGCATTTTTAAAACTTTTCCCATAATGATACAAATAATCTCTTGATGGTTTCAAGCTGTTTAGATTATTGAATTGAAAACATTAGGAAGCCATCATCACTTTGAGATTTTTCATTTTTCTTAATGAAACGATGTCAAGATCATTGATTCCTTTTTTGATTTTTTTTGACCCTTTGGGTTTTTAGTTCACTCTGGGGCTTTATTAAGATGTATCATGTTTGTGTGCTGCTGCAAGATTCCTGTAAGGTGTTTGGAATGTCTTATGATAGGCTTGATGGATTCTAGGAGCAGGACTCCATCTGGAGAAGAGACGTCCTTGGTCTGAGACCTGTCACGTGCAATTCAAATGGAGGCTGGACATTCTAGGAGGGAGCAGATCTTGCAACGGCCCCTGCCCCCCCCCCCTGCCAGGGAGACAAGGCTTTAGTGAAGTCACTGAATCCAGACAACAGTGAGAGGGAGAGAGACTAGTTGTGTGTGTGCCACAGGCCTAAGGACGGAGCTCTGAAGTTGTCACAACTACTCAAACACGAGAGTCCCAGGCACCCATCATGACCCCATGGGACAGTCTGCTGTGAGTTTGCCAGCACCACCCAAGGGACCTCCACAGGGTAAACCTAGGAGTTTCTTCCTTGTCAGACCCCAGTGTTCCATGTGGAACCTGCAGGCCAGTCAGTCCTACCTTACCTCTTCTTCCTGATTGCTTCCAAGTCCTTCTAGGGACCTGTCCTCTTCTATCTTCTCTATATACAGCTCCAGGTTTCGTTTCCTCTGGCCCAGCCTCTCACTGTTTCTCTCTCTGTCAGACCTTTCCTTGGAAACTTTTGCAACTAATAATAACAGTGACATATCTACTTACGTAGCATGTATTAGGCACAAGAAGCTGTTCTAAGTGCTGTGCTTATATTACTTGTATGGGCTCATTAAATCCTCACAATGCCCCTGGGACATAGGCGTTGTTATTATGTCCACTTTACAGATGGTGAAACTGAGGCACAGAGAAGTTAATTCACCCATGATCACAGAGCTAGTAAGTGGTGGAGCTGGGACTTGAATCTGGGAGTAAGGCTTCAGGGTCTGTGCTCTTAGTCATTAAAATATCCTGCATCTCCCTAGGGTAAAAATTTCCCCACACACTAAACCTTTCTCAGAATGGTCTTTCAACTGCATTATCTTTGATTTGCACATGAAAGTGCAACAAAGTACTAATATGTGCTTGGCTAGCCACTTGAAACATTTCCACAACCAGGGTCTGTAGCCTGCCACAGAAAAACAACCCCCATGTACTATGAGCTCATAACTGAACATTAAAAACCATGTGAGGAAAACCATAAAAGGAGGGCCAGGAGAACCAACAAATGGCAAAATTAACACATCTAGAACTAGAAACAATAGAATAATCTAAAAGAAAGTACAAGCATTTAAAAAACATGATTACAGGGGCTTCCCTGGTGGCACAGTGGTTAAGAATCCGCCTGCCAATGCAGGGGACACCAGTTCTAGCCCTGGTCCAGGAACATCCCACATGCCGTGGAGCAGCTAAGCCCATGTGCCACAACTACTGAGCCTGCGATCTAGAGCCCATGAGCCACAGCTACTGAAGCCCGGGCACCCTAGAGCCCGTGCTCCGCAGCAAGAGAAGCCACCACAGTGAGAAGCCTGCGCACCGCAACGAAGAGTAGCCCCCGCTCACCACCAACTAGAGAAAGCCGTGTGCAGCAACAAAGAGCCAACACAGCCAAAAAAACAAACGTGATTACAGATTAAAGAAGGAAAAGAGCCAGAGTAAAATAACTAGACACTAGGAATAAAGAGTAAGCAGTTTGAAGTGGAGCCAAATACAAATTTCAAAAAGTTTACTACCCAAGAAGCTAAAAGAAAGAAAGAAAGAATGATGGTTTGATTGCTTCCAGATGAATTGAGAATTGATAAAATGGAAGGAAGACATGAGAAATAGCATTCAGTTTGCAGAAGACAATAAATTGATGGAAAATGGAAAATATGAATGAGAGGTTAAGAGACTAGAATGAGGTCTAACGTAAATCTAATAAGAATTCCAGAAGAAGATAATAAGGAGAAAGGATAGGGCAAGATTCAGAGGCAATGGATGAAAATTTTCTGGAAATAAGGAAAATATGAATCGTAGGATTGAGGAAGTATGCAAAATTCCAAAATTTTAGTGAGACAGCAGAACTTTTAGCATATGGGGAAACCACCTCTCTCATATGACTTTTGTGGAGGGTCATTTTGCAATATATATAAAAAATGTGTAAGCTCTTTGACCCGGAACTTCTGCTTCTAGAAATTTATCTTCAGTAAATAATCAGTTCACTTCCTCCGAACTTAAATATATAAGGATGTTGATCTCAACATTGTATAATAGAGATGTATTGAAAACAGCTTTAAAAAAAAATCATCAATGTGCAATAGACAAAATACATTAGTGTATAACCAGAGAAGCACTATTGCTTTTATGAAGCTGCTAAAATGATGATATAGATCTATTTTTATTTATTGTATAGAAAGGTGGTTGTTACGGAAAAAGATCTAAAAAAGCAGTGTGAGTAGTTGGTCCCACTGGCATAATCAAAAAGTCCGTATATATAAAAAGAAGTTTGGAAGGATAAATACTTAAAGTTTACAGTTAGTTATCACTGGGTGGGTAATTTTTACTTTCTTTTTTGTCCTTTTATGCATTGTCTGATATCAGATTATACTGTGTAAAGAGAAACCTTGATTTGTATTTTAGATGAGGAGTAATGATAGAGTAATAGCAGTCCCAGGGAGAGTAGGTTTGTATTACCAGCGCCATCATGCTCTACTTCTTATTCCCCTTTGGTTGTGTGTGCTGTGAGTGTGTACTAATTGTGTTGCTGTGCCCACAGCCCTGGCACTGAATGTTGTCATGGAATCCAGCATTAGAAAATATAATGGGAATATGTAGGGAGGAAGAATGGGTAGAGAACTTGAATCATTTCTAAAGGGGGTTGGGTAATTTAGACCATGATGTCTAAACTAAAAAGTATCTCAAGGTTGAATACTGTGTTATTTAAAATATATGCTGAGTTATCCTTGATGTACCTTGTAAAGCTAAGAAGAATCTAAAGTGCTCATGAGATTAAATGATCAAGTCTGTAATTATTTTGTTTTGTTGTGTGTATACACACACACACATGTGTACACACACACACTTTTCTTTTTAATGTGTGGCCAATCAGATCTTGAGTGTGGGTGCTCCTCTCCTGATACTTTTTTCTAATTTGGGTTCTTAGAGCCAAATGAGTCAGTTTTTAAGTGAAGACGAGAGGTGGTTTAAAGAAGGGAAAGAACATAGAGGCTTCTTTAGCTTCAGGTTCTTAGGAAAAGGGATTAGGCTTCAGATGCCTCGTAGAGTTTTATAAGTAAGTGGAGATACAATGTGATTATAGCCATCTCGGGTTTTTCAGTAATAACTCATTGAAAACAAGTTTCCTCATTCGCAAGCATGGACATACTAATAAAATGTATGATTTAAGAAAAAAACAATAAAAAAGTGTGCCTGACATAATTGGGAGGGAGAGAGAAAGATAAGAGAGTTAGAGTATGAGGGTAATGATGGACATTAGTTTCAAAGAAATCTGCTGTATGCATGAGAGACCTTGGCACACAGCCTGTCCTCTCCTTTGCAATGAATTTTCCTGTTTGTTATACAAAATGTTTTATTCAGTGTAACCTACCAAGCGACAAAGATTAACAGTGATAGAGAAATAGAAAATCCTGTGGGTCTTGTTTTATAAAGCAGAAGGATGGTCTTTATAGGAAGTCCCCTAGTGGACTGGAGACAGCCCCGATATTAACAACTGAAGATACTATGACACTCTCCTCACGGCAGGTTTCTTTTTTTAAAAAAAAATTTATTTATTTATTTATTTATGTATGGCTGTGTTGGGTCTTCGTTGCTGTGTGCGGGCTTTCTCTAGTTGTGGTGAACGGGGGCTACTCTTTGTTGCGGTGCGCGGGCTTCTCATCGTCGTGGCTTCTCTTTTTGCGGAGCACGGGCTCTAGGCGCTCAGGCTTCAGTAGTTGTGGCATGTGGGCTCAGTAGTTGTGGCTTGTGGGCTCTAGAGTGCAGGCTCAGTAGTTGTGGTGCACGGGCTTAGCTGCTCCACGGCATGTGGGATCTTCCCGGGCCAGGGCTTGAACCCGTGTCCCTTGCATTGGCAGGCAGATTCTTAACCACTGCACCACCAGGGAAGCCCTATGGCAGATTTCTTTAAGTGGACAATTTCATTATTAGATGGTTACCAGATTTTCAGTCCTATCTGTAAAACTTAAGTGAGGAAAGATGCTTCAGCCAGATCCTAATCTGTATTTCAGTGGGAAAGGCCAGGAAAAAAAAATCCCCATATAGATGGAGCTTCAAATATATCATTATTGCTGTCTGTAACCTTGGTGACAGGAAAGCTTGAGGGGGCCTGAGGTGGTAATATTAGTATAAACAGCTTTTCTATTGAACAAACGTGTGTATATATTCACACTGTGAATTTCATCTCACTGAGTCAGCATATTTATGTAAGGAAAGTTTGGTAGAGAATTTCCTGGAGGCAGCTGGCCTACTTACCTAAATGCAGTGCCCATTTTTTTTCTGGCAGATAAGAAGTAGCTGTAGACTACTGTGTCTGCAAAGAGACTCTTGACAGTAAGTTATGTCAGCATCTGAGGCAGCGAGGCAGCTCCTGGTAGTGGCTTCGGCTGCAGCCCTGAGCCCTGTGCTCCCCTCCCCTGGCACCATGCTGTCCTTCTGCATGAGGCTGAGCTGTTGCCTCAGTCATTAGAGGGCATTCTGTGTGCCTGTGCCCAGGAGAGAGCAGTGTCCTTGGGTCATGACTGACTGGCCATGTGGACCTGGATCTTTCACCAGGTAAAATCTCCCCTGGTAACGTAGGCTGCCCAGCATACCTGACGACTTGGGCCCTGTGAGACTCTGGAGATGAAAGGCTACAGTCTCTGTCTAGATGTGGCATTTCTGTAACTTCAGTCTGGGAGCCAACTCTATCTTAAGTGCTTGTTACAAATGCAGGTTCCCAGTTCTATACCTATAACTATGATTCAGGATGTCTGGTATAGTACTTCTGATGCATAGTGAGGTTTGGGAACTATTGACTCAGAATAGCCTCTCATGACATTCCTACTACGAAACGGGTTATCTTGCTGCAGGGACTTTTGATTACTGTTTGTCCTCTTTCAAATTCATTCATCTAAATAGTTACTGAATGCTTGTTCTGTGCCAGATACTGAACTAGGCAGTGGAGTTATAATAGTGAACAAGATTGACATTTTTTTTATCCTCATGAACTGAAGGGAAAATGAGTAAACAAATTAATAATTATGATAAGAGCTAAGAAGGCCACAAGAGGATATTATAAGAGAGTATGCTGGAGGGAGGAGCAGTGAGTATTTAAAATAAAAATATGGTTTGCGGAGGCCTCTTTGAGGAGGCAGCAATTATACTAAGACCTGGATTAAAAGGAATCAGACACACGAGGACCATGCTAGGCAGTATAAAAAATTTGTGCACAGGCGTGGAGACCGGATCAGCCTCGTTGTGTTTCAAGAACAGAAAAAAAGGGCAGCGTAGCCAGTGCCCTTCAAGCCAGGGGCAGCGTGGCGTGAGATTAGGCAGGTAGGCCCTGGATTGTGTAGGCTCTGGAGGACAATGGGTGGGCAGAGCAGACCGAGAAGGGGTGGAGAATCAGATGTTCAGTGGGACAGGAGTCCGGAGTTGAGAGGAGAGGCCTGGTCTGGGCCATGAATGTGGGAGTCACCAGCATTTCAGTGGAGAACCACCTGAATGGGTGATTTAACCTAGGGAGAAGCTGGAGAGAGAGGATGGGGAAGGACCTGGTGAAGAAGACTTGGGGCAGCCAGGGCCTGGGAGAGGTGGGAGGAACACCAGGAGGCTGTAGGCCTGTGGAAGCCACAGGAGGAAGATGCTCAGAGACGGACAGGCAAGTGTGTTATTGACACTAAAGGTCTAGAACAGTGCAGGCCTGTCCAGTGGCCGCCAGCTTCATGTGGCTATGGAGCCCTTGAAATGTGACGAATGTGAACTGAAAATGTGTTGTAAGTGTAAAATAAAACATACACCATGCACACCTAAAAAGAATACACTGTTATATATTAATTATATTTCAATTTAAAAAGCGCACACCAGGGGCTTCCCTGGTGGTGCAGTGGTTGAGAATCTGCCTGCCAATGCAGGGCACATGGGTTCGATCCCTGGTCCAGGAAGATCCCACATACCGCGGAGCAACTAAGCCCGTGCGCCACAACTACTGAGCCTGCACTCTAGAGCCTGTGGTCCGCAACAAGAGAAGCCACTGCAATGAGAAGCCCGTGCACCACAACGAAGAGTAGCCCCCACTCACTGCAACTGGAGAAAGTCCGAGCGCAGCAATGAAGACCCAACGTAGCCAAAAATAAATAAATAAATAACAACAACAAAAAAAAAAACGCACGCCACATTTCAAAGATGTAGCACAAAAATAAGAATGAATATATTACTTTAATACTTTTTAAAGTAATGATGACTTTGAAATGATAATGTTTGGTATAGATTGGGTTCAATAATATACGCTATTAAAATTTCACCTGCTTCTTTTTACTTTTTAAAAATATCACTACTAGGAAATTTTAAGCCACATGTGTGGCTTTCGCCCTGTTTCTGTTACAGAGTTTGGTAAGGCGAGGTCATTTGCAAACTTGGTTAGAGTAGACTGGCTGAGGTTAAGTAATCCCTAGCTGACTGTTTATACTCAGGTGAGACAGAATCATCATCATAATACGATTATGCCTAAAATTAAATAAAACTCATGGCTAAAAAATTCTTCTAGACTTTTTGATACTTATGAAAGTGATTTAATAATTTCACATAAATTGACAATATCCTATGCCTTTAAAGTTCTTTGAAATGATCTCTTAACTATGGTTTTTCAATCTTTTTTTTAACCTGTATTTTCTTTCTTTCTTTTTTGTCTTCTTTCTTTTTATTTAAACATTTTTTTTGTTTGTTTTTATTTTTGCCTATCTGGCCAGGAAACTTCATGGTGTTATGGTCGACTTGCCGCACAACCGTGTTCAAATCTGTCACCAACAGGTTCATTAAAAACCTGGCCTGCTCGGGGATTTGTGCCAGCCTGGTCTGCGTGCCCTTCGACATCATCCTCAGTACCAGTCCTCACTGTTGCTGGTGGATCTACACCATGCTCTTCTGCAAGGTCGTTAAGTTTTTGCACAAAGTCTTCTGCTCTGTGACTATCCTCAGCTTCCCTGCCATTGCCTTGGACAGGTAAGATCAGGTAGCCAGGGGTGCAACTTTTTTTTTTTTTTTTTAAGTGTATTGAAAAATTAGCATCACGAAGCAAATAGTGAATAGTCAGTGTTCCAAATACTGCTTTTTAGTCTGCTTGTTGTCAACAGAAAGAAAATCGATTGCTGAAACAGATGCCTCACAGAAGACAGCATTGGGGAGGTTACATCATGACGATGCTGGGGCAGAGGTGGATCATGATGTAGTTTCAGCTTGGTTGGAATTAGTGGTATTTGCATTGCAATTTGCAGTAGATTGCTCATCAGATTGCTAACTCTGCAATTAGGGCCTTTTGATGCAGGATGAAAACATTTCTGGAAGAACAAGAGAACAATTCAGTGGCCATTTAACAAATGATTAGACAGTCCTGTTGGACCTGGCCAGATAGCACCAGAATTCCTTTGGAGCATCTACTTCCAAGGTTTTATATTGTGATGGTGTTTGTTTTCTCTTCCCATCCTTCCCGTTGCGGAGCACAGGCTCCGGACGCGCAGGCCCAGCGGCCATGGCTCAGGGGCCCAGCCGCTCCACGGCGTGCGGGATCCTCCCGGACTGGGGCACGAACCCGTGTCCCCTGCATCGGCAGGCGGACTCTCAACCACTGCGCCACCAGGGAAGCCCCTCCTAATGCTTTTTGTGTTGATCCATTCTGTGTTCACGGCAGGTCTTTCTGGAGGCCCCTTATTACCTGCTTGGTGAGGTCTTATGTCTGCAGTCCACATGGTGGGCTTTTCTTTCCTGAAGGTTTTTTTTTTTTAATAGTTTTATTGAGATATAATTTGCATATCATAAAATTCATTTAAAATGTACAAGTCAATGAATTTTAGTATATGTACAGTTGTGCAGCCATGACCACAATTGAACTTTAGAACATTTCTGTCACCCTAAAAAGAAACCTTGTGTTCATTTACAGTTATTCCCCATTCCCACCCCCAGACCGAGGCCACCACTAATCTACTTTCTGTCTCTGTATGGGGGGACATTTCATATAAGTGGAATCATACAATATGTGTTCTTTTGTGCCTGGCTTCTTTTGCTCAGCATAATGTTTTCAAGGTTCATCCATGTTATAGCAGGTATCAGTACTTCTTTTTTTCTCTTTCCAGCTTTATTGAGTTATAGTTGACATACAGCACTGTACAGGTTTAAGGTATATGGCATAGTGACTTCTCTTACACATATTGTGAAATGATTCACTGTAAATTTAGTTAACATCCATCATCTCATATAGATACCAAAAAATGTTTATTTTCCTTGTAATGAGAACTCATGATCTACTCTCTTAACTTACTTCATTCCTTTTTATTGCCGAATAATATTCCCATTGTATGCATATACCGCATTTTGTTTATCCATTTACTAGTTGATGGACATTTGGGTTGTTTCCACTTTTTGGCTATTATAAATAATGCTGCTGTGAATCCTGAAGGTTTTTTAAGAACAGGATTCAACAAGAGTGGGAACACATTATTCTGGACAGGTTGCTATACTACCTGGAAGCAATGCAATAATCCCTGTGGGTTATTTTGAGCCTTTGGTTTTAGGCAAGAAAATATGCAAATAATAAGAAATCCTTATTTTCTTTCCAGCAGAAAATCTACTGTATTTTTGCCATCATTTTTTTCAGTGTGTCTTTTATTCTTATTTTTTTTAATTGAAGTATAGTTGATTTACAATGTTTCAGGTATACAGCAAAGTGATTCAGTTATATATATGTGTGTGTGTGTGTGTGTGTGTGTGTGTGTGTGTGTGTGTGTGTGTGTGTATTCTTTTTTAGATTCTTTTCCATTATAGATTATTATAAGATATTGAATATAGTTCCCTGTGCTACACAGTAGGTCCTTGTTGTTTATCTATTTTATCTATTTTATATATTGTATTAATCCAAAATTCCTAATTTTTTAAAAAAGATAAGTTCTTTTAGTAGAAAAGCAAGTTTGGTAAATTCCTATTTCATTATTCAGAGATGCAGATTACTGGAAAGTATAGGTTTGTTGTGCACGAAGACAAAGGGAAAACAGTTCTTTCTCTCACTTCTTGCCCAGATATTTGTTTCGTGGCACCAAGTCAGCAAGTGAATTGGGAGGCCACCTATACTTCCTGCATCATCCTCTAGAGACGCACATACTAACAAAATGATGTATAGTGAGCCTGTGTGCTTGTGCTGCGGTCTATTTCCCAACCTAGAATGGAATCAAAAATGACGGGAAGCCTGGGTTTGTCACCTGTCACTTAGCAAATGGGAATCAGAGACAGTGGACATGTATTCATGCGTGGGCGTGGGGCCACCACACTGGATTTACTGAGCGGTGGTTAGAAAAGCTTCTCCGTGTTCAGAGAAAAACAACTGAGAGCGTGCATAACTTATACATTTCTTTCTCTTTTTTTTTCCCTTCCCAGAAAGTGATCTAGAACACATTTTACTGCACTCCATCCATCTCTGGTCATCCGTGGTTGTGTTGTGTTTGCATCGTCTCTCCCACAGCTTGTCCCCTGCCAGACTCCACCACAGGGCTGCTTGCTCTTGACATTTTCCCAGGTGCTCCCTTTCCCCACCTCCTTTGTGTGTCCCTCCAGTAGAGCCATCATCTGCTCGGTTATAATTGTTTGTTTACATGCCGCCTTTCCCCATTTAGTTAAGAAACATTCCCGTGCGTTCTTCCATCTTTGCACTCTAGTGCCTGGCACAATACCTAGCAGATAGGTAGTGCTCAGAAATCCTTGTGACAGAAGGCACGCCTGCTCAGCTGGCCCCATGAGGGAATGCATGTTAATAGGGTTGGAAGGTCGACTCCAGCATTAGCTGACTGCACAGACGTGGGCCGAGCTAAGGTGAAGAAACTCGCCATATCTCTGAGGGCTGCTGGCTGCCCTTTCATGACAGATGTGGTTCTAGAGTCTAACACATTACTCCGTTTCCCCCAGTCATAGGTGATATTGAAACAAGGTGATATTGAAACAAGGTGCTTTTGGAATTCTGATTAGGTGGTTATAGAATAATCAAGTCAAGCTTGAAGGAAAAAAGTCTTCCCTGATTTTAACAAAAATCTAATCATGCAGGCATTTTAAGTCTATTAATTGCTCTTAGGGGTACTGAGCGATTATCATGGGAACAATGGCGATGGAGCAGGCATGATTGTTTTCAGTCAGGTTGATCTTGTGGAAGGATTTTGTCAGAGTCCCTCCCTCACACTGGCTTCTTCTGCCCCAGGTGGCTGTAAATGCTAGTGATATCCGTGCATATCCACTGTGGCACGAGTCTCCTTTGGATTTGTGTGCAGACACATTTCCTTTCTCTTAGTGGCTTTGAAAATTGCCCTCAAGCTCCTCTAGCCCAGGTAAAAAATTTTTTTACAAATTACCCTTCACCCTTAAATTGAAAAAGAGGTGTCTTTCCAGCAGAGGGAGATATCCTTTATATTGAGGGCACTCTTTTGGATTTAGTCCTGGTGGCAATAATTATAAAGCTAACTGTGAATTGTACAGCAAAATCCTCAAAACTTAAGGTCTAGCTTCCTAATTCCCCCAGTGGTTTCCTCTGTCTTAGGCAGAATAGAAGAAATGGACCCTTTCTTTCCTCTCTCCTACTTTTAGTAATATAGATTCCCCTAATTAAAGCGTATCTTCTGTGAAACGAATTTTGCTTGTGCGTTTGGCAGGTACTACTCAGTCCTCTATCCTCTGGAGAGAAAAATATCTGATGCAAAGTCCCGAGAACTAGTGATATACATCTGGGCCCATGCCGTGGTGGCCAGCGTCCCTGTGTTTGCGGTGACCAACGTGGCTGACATCTATGCCATGTCCACCTGCACGGAAGTCTGGAGCAACTCGTTGGGCCACCTGGTGTACGTTCTGGTCTACAACATCACCACGGTCATCGTGCCTGTGGCCGTGGTATTCCTCTTCTTGATACTGATCCGCCGGGCCCTGAGTGCCAGCCAGAAGAAGAAGGTCATCATAGCAGCGCTGCGGACCCCGCAGAACACCATCTCTATCCCCTATGCCTCCCAGCGGGAGGCCGAGCTGCACGCCACCCTGCTGTCCATGGTGATGGTCTTCATCTTATGCAGCGTGCCCTATGCCACACTGGTCGTCTACCAGACTGTGCTCAATGTTCCCAACACTTCTGTCTTCTTGTTGCTCACGGCCATTTGGCTGCCCAAAGTCTCTCTGCTGGCGAACCCTGTGCTCTTTCTTACTGTGAACAAATCTATCCGCAAGTGCTTGGTAGGGACCTTGGTACAACTGCACCACCGCTACAGTCGCCGGAATGTGGTGGGCACAGGGAGCGGGGTGGCCGATGCCAGCCTGGAGCCCAGCATGCGCTCGGGCAGCCAGCTCCTGGAGATGTTCCACATTGGGCAGCAGCAGATCTTTAAGCCCACAGATGACGAGGAAGAGAGTGAAGCCAAGTATGCCGGCTCAGCTGACCTCCAGGCCAGGGAGCTACTTCCCACCTGCCTGGAGGCAGAGCAGGGGCCGCGGTTTGCTACCCCTGCACCACCCCCGGGCACCGTGGACTCTATATCCCAGGTGGCACCAGCAGTCCCTGTGGAACCTGAGACATTCCCTGACAGGTACTCCCTGCAATTCGGCTTTGGGCCATTTGAGTTGCCTCCACAGTGGCTCT
The DNA here is from genome assembly GCF_039906515.1 of Pseudorca crassidens. Taxonomy (NCBI): domain Eukaryota; kingdom Metazoa; phylum Chordata; class Mammalia; order Artiodactyla; family Delphinidae; genus Pseudorca; species Pseudorca crassidens. Next base: position 83,845,834 of record NC_090296.1, on the reverse strand, counting down.
CGGAGACCCGAAATAGCAAGAAGAGGCTGCTTCCCCCCTTGGGCAACACCCCGGAAGAGCTGATCCAGACAAAGATGCCCAAGGTAGGCAGGGTGGAACGGAAGATGAGCAGAAACAATAAAGTGAGCATCTTCCCAAAGGTGGATTCCTAGCAAGTCTTGTAAATCCCTGGAAGCAACAGACCTTCCACATTCCTGCCCTCCCTTCACTGGGCCTATGATTTGTCTGATCTCCTTGCAACCCAGTATGGGTTGATTCCTCCTCTATGGGCCGGATGCTTTTGAATGAGAGGGAAATCTATATAAAATCGGATGTCCTCTTTATTGAGGGCGTATATATATATTTATACATATATATATATTTATCTCAGTGATCCTCAGTAAAGTCCACATTTCTCTCTGTGGAGACGAAAGCTGGGTAGCGGGAAACAGGTCTTGGGTGGGTTCTCTGTGTGCATTTTCTGGGGATATCTCAGTTCCGAGCCCTGCAAAGAATACACGGAGAGAAGAATGTCTGTGAGTTCAAAGGAAGCAGGGGCACTCTAAGAGAAGCCCAAGATAATTATGGAGCCGTGCGGCCACAAGAAAATGCCTATTTGATCGATTTTAAAATGACAAATATTCAAAATGGTTTATATTGATCTGTATCTTTAGGGAAGATAGAACCTTGGCATTTGATACCTTTTTTCTGGACAGCCTGATCACATGACTCACAGTTTCTCCCGATGCCCTTCATCTCCTTTGCTGGGATGTAGGTGAGGGATGAATGAATATTGCAGCCCCATCTGACAGACATGGCAATAGATGTGCCCAGGGATTAGGAAGATATTCTGTCCTTGATTATCCTGACCATCTCCGGGCATCACTAAGGCCTCAGAAAGAGAAGTCCGCAGTGTTGATTGGAAAACACTGCAAGCTTTAATCATGTCTTTCCCCCTTAAGCTGTGTTTTTTTCAACAAATGAGAGAGAAGCTTAGAAGTGGAGAAGAAAGACTGAGAAATATCCACACTCTGTAGAGTTTTCTCTTCCCACATGGTCTCATGTGAAAGATTTTATTCAGCAATCAGCAGGGGTAAAGTGTATTGAAAAAGGTTTGTGCCAACTTCTGGAATTAAAGGTCATTTAAAAAGGCAAAGTTAGGGTAAACGGGGTCCTCTGGAAACGTCAAGCTAAAAATACTTGATTAGGAGAAGTGAGTCTGCCCAAAAGAGTGGGAAAAGTTGGTTCCCTTCCAAGGAGGACTGCAGACCCCATGCATCGCCAGTCTCATTTTCAGTCTGTTTGTACGACTGTGGTTCTCCCTTCATTTTGGGCACGAAGGAGGAACAGAACATGGAGAAGGAATTCATCACTGTACAATGCCAAGGCAATACCTAGCCCAGGTGAGCTCTCCACTTACTCCTTCCCAGTGAAGTTGTAGCAGGAGCCAGACAGGACAGAAGAGGGAGGACAGTGTCCTCAATTGATCAGCCGCCTGGGGGCTCTCACAGCAATTCGAGTCTACGTTGGGGTGGGCTTCACCAGGTTGAATTCAAACCACAAAGGAAACTTCACTCTTAAGGAGAGCAAATCAAGCGCCAGGTCTGCTCTTCTCTGGAGGGCGTTTTGTTCTTGTTCATAGTATGGAAGGGAGCCAATCCAGTGCCTTGAGCAAGCCTCAGGGGAGGGGGCATCCTCAGCGGCAAAGAACACATCCCAACGGAAGGGGTCCTCACGGATCTTCTCCTTGAACCACACAGGCCCTTGTCCCTCGTAGGAAGGTCAGACTATGTGTAGGGAGTTTCCTTTTCCTGTCCTTTCCTGGGTGTGCTGTCTTGTGATTCCCGAATGTGAACCCAAAGACCCTTGTCCAGAGGAGGGAGTGCCTTCCTCTTTGTGTTCGTTTCTTTGAAGCATTGTGTGCTCACAGCGGAAACAGGGGCCCACCACCCCCTCTCCCGGGGCCCCTGTGTGCGCTCTGGAGCTCCTTGCCCTCATGCTTCCCGTTGTGGCCCTTCAAGCGTATCTTTCAAACCGTCACAGTTGTTACAGCGTTCATCAAGGGGAAACATAACCTGTCAGAAACTTGTGTCCACTTTAGAAGAATCGGTCAAATGTAGCCATGTTGGTGTCCTTCTGATAACATATATGTACAACTTAATAAATTCTGGTGAGCCGGAATTTGATAGATGTTACTTATGTATGTTTGAAGCAGTTGGTTGACTTCTAACAGGTCATGGCCAGGTGTATTTCTATACTCTTTGAAGAATTATGTTTTAATAAAAAATTGAAAAGCAGTTTCTGAACTCAAAAACGGTTGTCTGAGTGATTTTTTTGTTTGTTTGTTTTCTTTTTTCCCCCCTCTCAAGTGGTATACTATCTGAACCTCTCTCCTCCTGTGTGATCTCAAAAGAAAGGTGTTTATTTTCCTCCCAACATGCAGATGCAGCATTCTAATAGCATTTTCTTATGTTGTGGCAACTTGAAAAATGAATTCCCAAAGAAGAAACTGCAATGTTTGAATAAATGTCCCAAACCTGGGTTCCAAATGGAATCGGTGGATGGTCTGCTCAAACCTGTAGGTGGAGCTACACGGGGAAGAGTGTAGTGCAGCCGTCATTACCCCTATGGTTGGGGCCATGGCCTTGAGGTCAGATGGCCCATGTTTGAGTCCTGACTCTACCACTGACCCACCTTGTGACCTTGAGCATGTGAGGTAATCTCCATGTATCTTGGTTTCCTCTCTATAAAATGGGGAGGTAATAACTGTCAGAGGCTTCTGTTGCCCTGACTCACATGTTTCACCTCTGATTTTAGCCATGTCTGCAGTGGGCCATTGTTGGCTGCATCTACTCACTTCCCTGAGAGCCATCAAGGCCTAGTTTCTCTGCTGTCTGCCCTGGGAGAGCTCCCTCGCTCTGGGGGGTAACCCTGGATCAGTGGGACATGGGAACCAGTGGATAAATGCCCCTGTCCTTCTGCTGGACAATTGTGGGAGGCATCTTTCCACTTCTCAGGAAGTCCAGCAAATTGAGTCCCTGTTGCCCACCACGTTGTCCAAATACTGCATCCTTTTATTGACTCTTCTTCCTCCTTCCCTGTCTGGCTTTCTCTACCCTCATTCATGCCCTCAAGGATCACCTCCCCAAAACCAACTGCACAAAGCCCTTGTCTCGAGCTCTGTTTTCAGGGGAATCCAAGTGAGACAATAGTATACCTCATGGGGCAGTTGTGAGGATTAAATGGCATGGTCTGTTTAACACAAAGTGTGGCAAACAGTAAAACTATATCCATATTAGTGCTTACATGCTACATTAAAAAAAAAAGTCATGGAGGCATTTTTGCAATGTTATTCAGAAAACAATATTAAATTGATGTTTTTTACCAGTTACCCCAACAATTATTAGTATTCATAATGATGATACTTTGAGGCAGTACACAGTGCCAAAGTACTGTTTGAATCCCTGAAGAAAAAAATAACTGTGTAAGCTGGAATCGTTCTTCACCAAACAATTCTCAGGTTCAAAAAAAAAAGGGATGTTGAAAGAATATTTGACTTTGCTGTAAATCTATAAGCCAGATCCTGAATAAGAAAGAGCATATAGTGGGAAGCAGCCGCATAGCACAGGGAGATCAGCTCGGTGCTTTGTGACCACCTAGAGGGGTGGGATAGGGAGGGTGGGAGGGAGACGCGAGAGGAAGGGGTTATGGGGATATATGTATACGTAGAGCTGATTCACTTTGTTATACAGCAGAAACTAACACAAAATTGTAAAGCAATTATACTCCAATAAAGATGTTAAAAAAAAAATGAGCATAATATACTGATGCAGAGTACAGCAGAATATGTAGGTAACTAAGGGAAGATAGACAAACCCAAAGTGGACTCAGCCGTTGAAAAGGAACTATAAGGCAGTCACGTGGTGTGTTAAGCTAATATTGGAGTTCAAGCACAAGTCTGATTGGGCTGGAGAGAAAAGCTGCAGCTCCAGGCCAGCTCTGGGCGTTGCTGTGCTCTTGGCAGCCCTGACGGGGTTGGGTGGCTCACAGCGGCTGCCGCATACCAGATCTGAGATGCTCAGGGAAAAAGAGCTTATTTTAGGCTGAATTTCTGTGGAGGGGAAGGATTAGTGCTTTCATATTGTAGTCTACCAATGTAGCAATATACGATGTAAATAAGTTTATAGCAAAGTGATTAACTTCCCCAAATAGTTGTAAACATTTAGCAGGTTTATATCACAACCAATTGCTGCTATATTAGAGTTCTGTAGTCAAAAGAAAAATGAATCATGGTTAATGACCTGAGAGTATGTGAATAAAACAGGAATTGAAATCAATACTAATGCCCAGGGTAGCATCAAAAGCCTTTTTGTGTGAGTGCAAGGCTTTTAAAATAAATTGAAATGATCTAAGATTCTCCATTATATGAGGTTTTAGAAGCTAAAATATCTTGCCTGTTAGCCTCAGGTTCAACCAGTGTTTATCCCCATTTGTGCCAAGGAGATAAGTTAGTTAATAGGCAGAATAAAGGCCTGGAGACCTTCATAGACCTCAGACTGTAATCTCCAGCATTGTTTTCTGTGAACCTCTGATGGCTGTTTATGTCCTGGGGACTTAGGAGCCCTTATTTCCAAACTTAAATGAGTGAATGATAAATGAATGAGTAAATAAGAGATATGGCATCTGGAGACGTGGCTAAATCTCTATTGAGGACGAGCTGGGGTAAGATTTGCTGTCAGGAGAGTTATTGCTGGTTCTCATCAATCTCCTTGGAATGACTCATACAAGGGTTAAAGGCATCAAATGCAAGGTCTTTGATCTACTTCTCTCTTCATCACCTAAGCCTCTCTGTAATTCACTAGAGGGAGTGTAAGTTCTAAATCTGGAAGGGAAGTTCAATACGGAGAAGCACAGCTCTAGGCGTATGTGTTGGGCGTGAACAATAATCCTTTTGTCAGCTGTATTGATCAGAATTTAGTGGTTAAATCGTTTCTGCCCCCTCTTAAGTTTCTTTTTATATGCGTATTCACTGCAGTCCATATACAAAAGGTAATACACACACAAAGGAGGTGCTAGAATGACATGTGGTGTACCTTTTAAGGCAACAGGTGAGAAAGTACAGCACAGATGGGATAACGCTTTTGAGATATTAACCATATTACCTGATGCATCTAATTTCTCTTCCCTCCTTTTCCTTGCTTGATACATTCACATGTATTGCCTCTGGGAAGGTGCGGGGAAGGCGTTCACTGCCTCAAAGGAAAGCAAATAGACTGTGAGTCTCTTTCCAGTTTTTGTGTATCAAAGCCTAGGTTTTAGGAGAACAGAGGGGACTCTTGGGATGAGCCCACTGGATATTTGGTAATGATTTTCAAGAATTGGGGGATGCAACTAGCACCTAGTGAGTCAAGGCCAGGGATGCTGCTAAACGCCCTATAATGCACAGGACAGACCATACAACAAAGACATATCTGGTCCAAAATACCAATAATGCCAATGTTGAGAAATCTTGGGTTAGCCACGCACTGAGAAACACTGGGTTAGCCAAAGGTTTGAGATGGTTTGAGGAAGGGGAACCATCCCCCCTCAGTGGAAAAATCTTCCCTGGACGTGAGGATAGTAGAGAAGAGAAGTCAGGGGTAAGTGATAATGTAGACATCTGTACCTTCTGGATAAGGGGCCTAATGCTGCCTCCTAGGCAAAGCCCCAAGAAAGCAAACAAAGAAACAGCAAAACAAAGAAAGATTTGGGCAATTGCAAAGGGAACCAGTGTGTGCCCTGCTCCCCAGGGCGTGGATCCCTGTGGGGAGTTTGGTAGTGAGTCCAGGAGCCAGGGCCTCACTCAGATATCTACATAAGTGTCTTGAAAGAAAGAGAGAGCTTCAAGCCCAAAGGAGCAGGTGGCCGGGAAGGATGGATCACAAGACCAAATGGGGCAAGGGGTGACCATGTAGGCAATGACACAGGGGACAGATGTCGTTTCACACTCCACAGAGCCCATGGTGTCACGTGAGAGGGAAGAAAACCTTGAATGTGCGATTATATCTATTATCCCAGGATCTCACGATGAAAATTAAGCTATAGTAAAACAATAAAGAAAATTATGTATTGTCCCACACTTTTTTGAGACTGAAGCAATTAATTTGTATTTCAACCTTGAAGGGAAAATGAGATTTAAGTTTCTTTTCAACTCTGAAATTTTATGTTTCTATAGTCTATTATTCTACATACGAATACATGCTTATAAAAATCTTTTCTAGTTTATTTTGGCTTCCCTCGGCCAAAATTCTCATTCCCTTTTGCATTTCCTTCTTTGTAATTTTCATGGAGGAAATTTGGTGTGAACAGATTTTATATACTACTACCCGAAAGTCCACACAGAATTAAACGCTGGCCTTCTGTCTCTGGGTTGTTTCTCTGAGAGAAGCATTTAATTAAATCCATTATTATTTAAAAGGCAAATGATACAAGGGATACTTCTCTTTCCAAACCCAACCCTTGGAAGATAATACTAGAACTCTGGCCAGTTTTAAATATAGATGAAATAATGACTGCAGATCTAGAGAAACTAAGAAAATAGAAATCACATTGAAAAGGAAAATGTACCTAAAATTTTGTTTGAGTCTTTCAGTGGTTTACTGGAAGTTGATTTTGAGAAAGAAAAGCGAATCCACTCTGTCCCTGTGAAGACAATTCTGAACATGCAAGAGTGATTTACATGTACACCTCATAAGCTGGAGCAGATGCCGTTACTCACCTCCTAAACATCCACCTTCCTTCCTTCTTCCTCATAGTGTCGACCCCATCCCGGCTGCAGGGGAGATCATGATTAGAGGAGCCTTTTTTGCTATATTTAAGAAAAACCCATGTGTATAGATAAAGATACATATTGACTTTAAAAAAGGAGACCTACAAAAGTCTATTAAGCTTCTGAATTTTGCAATGCACCACCTGACTGAACAAAAGAAAAAACAAGAAACCACATGGATCAGTAAAGGGAATTGAGAAAATAAGGCAATTTAGGCTTTCAGGGTGAGAGTGACCAACGGCTCTTTGCTGATATGCTCAAAGGGTGTCAGTTTACTCAGATAATTCCTTCAGTTTGGCTTTATGAACTAGGCAATTGTAGGATGTTCTGAATTTTACTTTTTCCCTATGTATTCTCAATAAACAAGAAGAAATATTTCTTTTTTTGGGGGGTGTATTTATTAAAGCACTTTTAAGAATTACTGCTCCTTTTTAAAAAATATTTTTATTTACTTATTTGGTTGTGCCTGGTCTTAGTTGTGGCAGGCTGGCTCCTTAGTTGTGGCATGTGAACTCTTAGTTGCAGCATGCACGTGGGATCTAGTTCCCTGACCAGGGATTGAACCTGGGCCCCCTGCATGGGGAGCACGGAGTCTTAACCACTGCACCACCAGGGAAGTCCCTATTGCTCCTTTTTAAGAGTAAGTTTAATTTAAATAATGCTAGTTTGCTTCAGAAATTAATTTAAAACCCTCACCATATTATAGATAAATATGTACAAAATAGAGAGTTTAATAGATCAAACTATCCTGGAATTTATTTATAATCAATGTTCCCATTTACTTAGAAAAAATCTAAAATGAATGTAACAACTACCTTTGCATTAACTACTTCAAATCATTAGAATACTTAGGTCTTAATTGATTTTAATTTATAATACTCTCTGCCTTAAAGTTTATTCTCTTGGTAGCACTTGGCTTCTCTTTGCCTGCTTTGTATTTATATACGATTTACTGGAGGATATTAAAGCACAGTCCACAGACTTCTGCAGGAAATGATATGATCTCTCTTTTGCAGATGGGGAAACTAGAGGCACAGATGGCCCTAAGAGATGAAACAAGTTAGAGACAGAGCTAAAAACAGTACAGAAGGCATTAAGGACCAATTCTTCCACTGCACCCTCCAAAGTACTGATGATCATTATCATCTCTCCTTATTATGACTTTTTTTTTTTTTTTTTTTGCGGTATGCGGGCCTCTCACTGTTGTGGCCTCTCCCGTTACGGAGCACAGGCTCCCGACACGCAGGCTCAGCGGCCATGGCTTACGGGCCCAGCCACTCCGCGGCATGTGGGATCCTCCCAGACCGGGGCACGAACCCGTGTCCCCTGCATCGGCAGGCGGACTCTCAACCACTGCACCACCAGGGAAGCCCTTATGACTATTTTTTGAATACCCACTCGGCACACGTTATTAAACTATACTGGGGACTGTATTAAAAGCCTTCATGCCCGACAGCTGTTTTTCTCAATGTTATTTCCTAAAGTTCCTTCTGCTTCATGATTTCCTGTTTCATGGCAGAGGCATTCAGTTCAGAGTAAATGTTAAACTCTTAGCAGAAGGCCAAGATTGAGATTGCTCAGCTGAGAGTACTCACAGGCGTCATCTTCTGCCTCAGGTCTTCCCTGTTAATTCTGCATCGAGTTGACCCTTAGTTTAATTTAAGAGTCATTGCCCTCACATCACTCTCATCCATTGCCCACACTCCCCCAAGGAGCGAGTACTCTTCCATGCAGATATACGAAATGTTAACAAGATTCATTCATTCATAACAGTAAGTATTATTGCATTTAATACACACTATTATAATGGAGTATAAAGTGTTCGAGATATGGTCCCTGCCCTCTGGACAGCTTAAGGGAGAAAAAAAAGAAAACCCCCCACAAGAGACAAGAGAACAATGAATGAACGTGCTGACAAGTTCTGAGGGAAAGTGAAAATTATCCTTCACTGAGAGTGTGCATCTTCCTCAATGATTGTTTGTTGGATGGCAAATTTTTCTTTAAATCCGAGAAGTTTCTTCCTCCATAAAATGACCATTTACTTCATATAGTCATAGCACTTAGAATTTGGAAGATCTTAGCCTAGTTATATACCACCTCTATAATTTAATAAGAAGAAATGGAGGCCCAGGAGGTTAAGTGATTTTTTTCAAGACCTCGGACCAGAAGTCCTGATTTTTAAAAATGACTAATCCATAAGCAAAATGTGCGGAGGGGAAACCAGTGCTTTAAAATGTCTTTTTCATGACATTGAGAAGGGGAAATATTTCTCTGACTAATGCCTTCCATTTTCTTCCTGCTCTTATCGCGAATAGATAGGTAACTACTACCTATTGGCACTCAGAAATCCCCCTTACTCCTGACACTTGCTACCGAAAATCAGTGGTGGTGAGGAGTTGGTGGGGATTAATATGACCATCTAGCTCCTGCCTCTGTCAGGATCTTTGAGCAATTAGGTGTGATTAGAGAAAGGCTGAAAAGCTTACTTGCTCAGCAATAGCTCACTAGAGGATTTGACTCAGCGAAAGCGACCAAGAAAAGGTAGACAAATGGATGCATGAATGCAAGTGTGCCACCTGGATACAAAATTTCCATAAATTTGGACCAACGTAATGATCTTTAGATTCATAACAAAAAAATAGTTGGCAGATTTCACAAAAATACCAAGTCATCTGTAACAAAACATACAAGATAAATGAGCATTTAATGGATGACAGGTGTGAGTTGAACCGGATCATTCACCTTTTTTCATTCTTCAGCATAGATTAGAAGGCTGCTTTTATGTGAAGTAAAAGTACTCATTTTATTTACAGTTGCAGTGAAATATTCAGTATAGAATCTTAAGAACAATTTAACTTCTCTATTTCTACAAAGTAAGCAAAAGTATTCAGGAGTTTACTTTCCAAAATTTAATAGATGGGCTGGTAAACTGAAGCCTGGAAATGTGAAGAAGCTTGTCCTTCTAGAATCAACAACAGAGGGAGATGTAAACCCAAATCTCATAAAACCTAAACCATTTTTCAATTCACTCTATTGTGTTGTGCTGTAAAAATAGGGTGCACTGATTGTGGTTTTGCTTTGTTTAATTCTTTATGGATTGCCGAGGACAAGACCGATGGCTGTTACCACTGCCCAGGTGTTTCTAAACAGGCAATTCTTACTGCCCTGCTTATTGAACACGTGTTTTTTGTGCTGGTGTGAATACTGTCGCAGTTCAGGCTGGAACACATGAGCAGTGGTTTCCAAAGAGGGCCAAGTCTGCTTAGGTCAGATATTCACAGAGTCTCAGAGCTGAAAGTAAGCTTAGAAATCTTTATCCTGCCCCTTATTTTACTAGATGAAGAAACAGATTGAGAGAAGTTAAGAGACCAGGCCCAGGTCAGCTCTTTGCAGATGCTGGCTGAGAAACCAGGGATGTGTAATTTAAAATGGTTTTGTGTGTCAGTGTATGGGTTACATAACAAATTTTGAGCCAAATTAGTATATTAACTCCAATTTGTCTGTGATGATAAAATGAAGAGAAAATAAACCAATCTTGGTTAAATAAGGAATTGAATGATCAAATAAGAAAAAGATTTACACAAGAAAGCCTACAGTCATCAAAATGATGACTAGCTTCTAGTCTAATAAACATTTTGTATGTTCAGATAGAAACATTAGTTTGAATTTGAACTAAGAAAAAATATATGTAAGGAGTGAGATGCTAAGAAAGCCAGAATGGCAGCCTGACAGCTGACTAATAAACATCCCCTTTGGTTGTTTACCTATTTCTTCTTTATCTCTTAGATGTTAACTCTGAGGAAAATAATTTTTCTACATTGTTACTTAAGACCCTGAAAGTTTGATCTGAATACATTTCAAATATGCTATGCGAATTTCTTTTAACTTCCTTTAAGTTAAAATAAATTGCAAGGTTTCCATAACAATAAAGATTTATATAATTTTTATTCTAAAAATGCATTTTAGTATATAGATCAGGAGACCCAATTTAAAACAAAAAATGAAGAAACAAACAAAATACCCTATGGGATCAGAGACCTAGCTCAACTCAAAAGTTATGGTTTGGAATCAGACAAGCGTGAAGTATGACACTCAATGCATGGACAGTGTTCTGAAACAGTGAGTTTCTGCCCAGGATTACTTGCTGCCGTGAAATTACTAAACTTCTCTTTAGCCATAACCCACAAGCAGTGTCCCGTTCATTTTCCTGGCAGGGGCCAAATGCCAAGAGCAAAACCGTGTAATCTCAACTGGCATCCAGCAAAGGAGAATGCAGCTGGCCTCGGGAAACTTCTGGCTACTCTATAATTCTTTACAGGTAACAGAACTGCCGCAGGCGACAAATGTGTGGAGCCAGCAGTATAACCGGAGAGTAAAACAGTCTGTTACTGTGAGGGAATTCTCCAAGAAAAGAAGAGAAACCGATTTCTCCCTTTCTGGTGAGAATGACTCACTTAGCAGAGCTGATTTCTTGAGGGCAGAATTGAGATGCACCCCTCCACCCCCCCCAAAATATTCTGTATTTCAGAAGGTATCTTTATCCTCTTTGATTTATTTTACTACCTTTTAAAAAACAAGCCTCTATTAGCTTTCTGGGCCATACATGCACAGCTGCACAGTGTGTGTGTGTTGATTTTTAGGAATCTCCACAATATCCTGGCACAGGTTTTTCCCCCCATGCTGTCACTCATATCACTTGGACAAGCTAAACATGGTCACGTGACAATGCCTGGGCTACCTCCTTTCACTTAAAAATTCAAAGGGTATCGTGTGTTTGGGCTACCAGATACTGTGACATAGCAAGCTTCCCATCACCCCCCACCCATTTTTAAAATGGGGATATCCGGGCTTCCCTGGTGGCGCAGTGGTTGAGAGTCCGCCTGCCGATGTAGGGGACACGGGTTCGTGCCCAGGTCTGGGAAGATCCCACAGGCCGCGGAGCGGCTAGGCCCATGAGCCATGGCCGCTGAGCCTGCGCGTCCGAAGCCTGTGCTCCGCAACGGGAGAGGCCACAACAGTGAGAGGGCCGCGTACCGCAAGAAAAAAAAATGGGGATATCCTCTGACTAACACTTGATTCTCTATAGCACTCCCTAATAGACAGGCAGAGGAAGAAAAGGGTTCAGAATCAAGGAAGTGGGAAGGGAGAACATTTTTCAGTTTTCTAGCTTACTATTTACAAAGGAAGTACTGGACTTCTCTGTTCAGAGCCCCTGGGTTGCACAGCTCCAGGCGTCTCCATGGTGCCTCTCCGAGCATCGACCTCAGTGCTATTTACTCTTTCAAATGCAACTTGAAGTCAGTGTTTTTCAAAGCATTCTCTTGGTCGTACTGCACCAAAATCACCAGGGTGTTTGTTAAAATGCAGATTCCTGGGCTGGACCCCAGGCTTACTAAATCAGGGAATAGGGACTAAAGTCAACATTTTAAATAACACCTGAGGGGCTTCTCTGGTGGTGCAGTGGTTGAGAATCCTCCTGCCAATGCAGGGGACAGGGGTTTGAGCCTTGGTCCAGGAAGATCCCACCTGCTGTGGAGACTGTGCTCTAGAGCCCGTGTGCCACAACTACTGGGCCCATGCGCCTGGAGCCCGTGCTTTGCCACGGGAGAAGCCCCCGCAATGAGAGACCCGTGCACCGCAACGAGGAGTGGCCCCCACTCGCCACAATTAGGGAAAGCCCACGTGCAGCAACGAAGACCCAACGCAGCTAAAACTAAATAAAATAAATAAATTAAAAAATATTTAAAATAAATAACATCTGAAATGATCCTTATGAACGACAAAATCTGAGAACCCATTTTTAGCAGATTTAGTTAATAGCTTTTAAGTACTAAAGATTGTACTAAAAAAGAACTAAACACATACTAAACTTAAAGTGCATTTTACTGTGAATAAAAGTAGGATTGTGGTTGGGAGTCCGCCTGCCGATGCAGGGGACACGGGTTCGTGCCCCGGTCCGGGAGGATCCCATGTGCCGCGGGGCGGCTGGGCCCGTGAGCCATGGCCGCTGAGCCTGCGCGTCCGGAGCCTGTGCTCCGCAACGGGATAGGCCACAGCAGTGAGAGGCCCGCGTACTGAAAAAAAAAAAAAAAAAAAAGTAGGATTACCTGTTCCGGAACTTGCTTTTTGTTCTTTTAAGACTTGATTTACTTCCCTGGTCATGTCTCCTGATTACATGGCAGCACTGTGGCCAAGCAGGACCGGGTGGCACGGGAGGGAGTATAGTTAGGGTAAAACGGGTATATGAAATAAAACATGGACTTTTAAAAATAGCCTGCAGATTTTATAGGACTACAAATGTATGAGAACCTTAGTCACTCAAAGTTACCAATGGTTATTGGATATGAGATACTTATAATATGTACTAAGATATTTTTAAAAATCCACTCTGATTTTTTTGGGATCTAGTTTTCACTTTTCCTATTGGGATGGCTATTTAAAGATGTACCCAAGCACAGTTCAAACAAACAGGATATTTCAGTTCAGTGGTTTCTTGGATCATACCTAAAATCCAAGGAAATTGAGAGGTGCTGAAAGCAGGTTTATAGTTTTGTTTTGAAGAGAAGGCAATCAGCACCATCTAGTGGATACAAATAACCTCTTTTCCCGAATTGAGTCCAGGGAGGAGGTGAACAGAACAAACAGGGTGTGGAACTCGGTTGGAATCCCAGTACCATTTAGTTTCTGAATGAACTCGGAAAAACCACTCAACCTACCATGCTCTGCTTCTCAACTGCAAATCTGGGTAATAACAGTGCCACTTCATAGGATGTTAGGAAGTGACATGGAAAGAGCCACCTAAGGCATGTCCTAAACACTCAGTAATTGTTACTTTTTAATAACTCTAAGCCACAGACTCACGCGAGTTGGGAACTGTCCAGTAGCACACGCTTTTGACTACCCTTCAAAAGAAGTGGCTATTTAATCTAGTTTGTAGAATCTGTGATACGAGGCTTAGTGAGCTTCCTCTCCTAGTACGTTGTTGTATTTGGCTGAAGCTTATGGTGAGAAAAGGGAAATTGGGGCAACAAGGCTGGAATGATAGTTGGAGCCCAGATGGCATACAGCGTGGGCTCTCTCATTCATTCAAACCTGACTCCACTCAGAAGGAGAACGTCAAGAGCAGAGAGAGATTGAAAACAAAAACAAAAACCAACTTTGAAACCAATGCTGCCATATGTCACCAACCTGGAATGCGACCAGGGAAATTTTAGCTTAAAATATCTTGACTCTAGATGAAATCTTTATGAATTATTTTGAAAGGCATAATACTTTCTAGAATATTTTTTTGGGGGGGGTTTGTACACAGCAGTTCAGAAAACACAGCAGAGAAAAATATGGTGCTCTCCAACATATCTGAATGTGAATTGCTTTGAGGGTGTAATTGCAATAGCTGATGTAGAAGAATTTAAGGAACTAAAAACAAAGGCACAATTTATTGTGTACTAACATGCAACAAATACAGTTTATTAAATTTGCCCTCAAGGCACATACAGCCTCTCAGCAGTTTGCAAAACGGAAGCAGCAGAAGGTAAATAAACGAAATGAGAATGACAGAAAATAATTCAAGATGAGGTGAGTTTCATGAAAAATGTAATCAATAGGGACTTAGTCTGGAAAGGTTACAAACGGTAAAGAGACACTAAGTTTCTATTGGACCTGAACTTTCTTTTCACTTGCTTTATATGTATCTTATGTTGTATAAGCAAGTTTCAAAAAAAATGAGAACACCAGTTAATCATGGGCACCTGTCACAGCCCTGACTTCTTAGTTATTTTTTCCCCTCACATCCCCAAGAAATCTGAAATGTGTTGTTTTCTTAATGAGCATCAGTTTTCGCCAAAAATTAAAATGGAAAGGATGGCCTTTATTCATGGAATATTAGAATTGTGCAGTCATTTGGAGATTACCTAGTCTCTAGCTACTCAAAGAGTAGTCTGTGGACCAGAAGCTTTGACATCACCTGGGAGCCTGTTAGAGTCTTGGGTCCCACCTGACATAGAATCAGCGTTTTAACAAGATCCTCCAGTGATTTATCTGCACATTAAAATTTGAGGAGAGTTTCAGGTTTATTTAATCTTAGATATAGGTCTGGGATCAGTATTTTTGTTTAATCTCCTCAGGTTATCCTAATACAGTAGAGTTTAAGAACTGCAAAACTAGTCAACGTTCATTTTTCAAATGAGGATATTATGGCCCACAAAAGTTTATGAATTTACCCAAGGTCACCCAGCTATTTCGTATCACAATCCAAACAGTGGCATCTCTCCTCCTTATAAAAAAAATAGAGTCAAGGGAACAGGGTAGGGAGTTCAGAGATGGGAATTATTATTTAATATTGGGTGGTCAGGAAAGACCCACCTGAGGAAGCAGACACCTGAGGGAAGAGAGGAAACAAGCCATGTGGATTGCTGAGGAACTGTGTTCCAGGCAGTGTGTGTGTGTGTGTGTGTGCATGTGTGTGTGTATGTGTGTGTTTACTCACACAAGAACAAGGAGCAGTGTTTCCAAATTTCCAACACATAACTAATCTTTGGCATGCAGAAACAAGAAATCAGAACTGCCAGGAGTTCTCCAAATCTTATTTTTATTTTTTGCGGTACGCGGGCCTCTCACTGTTGTGGCCTCTCCCGCTGTGGAGCACAGGCTCCGGACGCACAGGCTCAGTGGCCATGGCTCACGGGCCCAGCCGCTCCACGGCATGTGGGATCTTCCTGGACTGGGGCTCGAACCCGTGTCCCCTGTATCGGCAGGCGGACTCTCAACCACTGCGCCACCAGGGAAGCCCCTAAATCTTGTTATTTTTAACATACTTCCAACCTTCTTCATATTCTTTATTCATTACCATGCTATCTGAAGCATTTGTTTAAAAAATAAGGACTATTAAATTTAGAAGTATTTATAAGAGATGTAGCCTACAGCAAATATTCAAATACTGGAGAACACAGAGAACATTACTGGGTACCATTTGAATAATGTAACATACAAATCTCCAAGCAAGGCCAACAGCCCTTCACAGAATCATGGGTTGGAAATTGCCAATTTAAGGGCTTATTCTGAATAAAAACTTGTTGCTCCTTGGAATATCACTCATAGAATTTGTGTAAAGTATACAATGAGTATCAACTTACTAATATTTATTTTACTTGCAAGAATGACTCACTGTTAGCAGCAGACTGGGCCGGGGATGCACACTTATAACATGGCACCAGCTCCAAGCAAGATTGACCTATCAGACTGTGATCGCCTCTCTCCCAGGTGCTCCTGTCCTGGTTCCTGGAATGTTGATCTCAACTTCTGACTCAGAGTGTCAGCATTTCCTGCTCTTGCTCTCGACTTATCTTGACATCAGTGGATTTCTTCAGTTACATCTCTATGTTGATTGCTATGGTTTAACTTTCACAGGAGAATCAGAATACTTTCTCCAATTTTCCTGATTTCTTAACTGATTTTTTTTTTCTAAATTTGGAAAAACATGTACATTTCCTGAGAAATGCTGGGAAGAATTCCTGCGTAGAAACACTTACAAGGAGGACAGTGAGGCTGCAGCAAAGTATGCCAGGGAGAGGGTGGTAGGACTGCAGGTCTGGAAGAAAACAGAGGGTATGGTTATCAAGGACCTGTGGGCATTGTAAGGATTCTGCATGAAATGGGAAGTCATGGAGAGTCCTGAGCAGAGGAGTGGCATTGTTTGACTTAGGTTTTGAAAACATCATTCAGGTTGCTGATTGAAAGTAGTAGGGCCAAGGAAGTCAACAGTTAGGAGATTATTGCAAAAATCTGGGCAAGAGATGATGTCAGTGCAGACCTTAATGGAAGCACGGATGGTGGTGAGAAGTGGTTGGATTCTGGATATATTTTGAATGTAAAGCTGATAGGATTTATAATAAGCTGATTGTAAAGTGTGACAAGAAGAGGAATTGAGGATGACTTCAAGGTTTTGGCCTGAGACTGGCAGGCAGGATGCAGTTACCATTTACTGAGATGGATAAGAAGGAGGGGTGGAGGGGGGACTGTGGAGAAGTTTGTTTTTTTACATCTTAAGTTTAAGGTGCTTCTTACATTGAAGTGGAGATGTCTAAGTGAAGATGTCACGTAGTCAGTTAGATAAAAGAGTGTGGAGTTCTGAGCTGGAGATAGAAAGGCAGGATTTAGCAGTATATGGATGGCATTTACAGCTAGGTTTTTACACCCACCACTGACAGAGATTTTAGCTGTGGTTCTCTGAGCAACTCACTTAACCTTTGTCTATTTGCTCTGCTGAAAAACACTTAAAGAATACACATCTTACCACCTAAAACAATGAGGCTACAGGGTCCATGTACGTGAAAATGCCTTGCAAACTGTAAGGTTCTGTTCAAACTGGAAGAAGCAGACAGTTGATGGTACTGGGGATGAAGAAAATCAATTCAGGGACCCAGGGAAATAGTCTTCACGTGCTGAGAATTACAAAAACCACAAAAGAAAGAAAGCGCAAATAGCAATTATTACCTTTTTTGGACTGTAGGCCAATCTGGGCAAAACTACTATTTTTTTATTTACATGGCACCCAACATTTACTAAGAACTTCACATAACATTATGTTTTGAGCTGCACAACAGTGTTGTGAGGAAGCAATTGTTATCACCCCATTTTACAGAGGAGGAAACTGAGTTCAGAGAGGATTAGCGGACCTGCAGGGCATCATATTAATAGTGAAGGACAGAGCCATACAAGCATCCAGACATCCTCTTTCCAAGTTCAACCTAAATACGAACAAACCATTCCACACTCTCCACCATCCGCCGGGAAGGCGGAGGAGACAGCAGGGATGCCCGAGGTCTCCGGTTTCCGACAGTGCTGGGTCCTCTGCCGCTCCTGGGCCCCCACGTCTCGTTTCTGGATGGTATAGCCCTTTTCCCCTATCGCGAGACTGGGAGCGTCGTGCTTCTGGTTGCCAAGGGAACGGCGTTCTGGGAGGCAGGAGGGCTTCTGACCCGCGGCTTCTTCCACCTCCAGAGAAGCTGCGGTGGCGGGAAAGACCCCTCCCCTTTGGGGGACAGTGGGTGACGCTGAGAGTGTCAATGCTCTGACCACTGGACACTAGCCCCCAGTTGCCGTCCAGAAGGTGAGGGACTGCACAGGTTAGGAGCGAACTCTATCGCCGCGCGACAAGCCAATGAGAGGGCGGGGCGGAGTCGTGTCAGGGTGCTGGGCCCGGAGAGGGGGCAGGGCCAATAAGAGGGCGGCGGGCTCAAGCAGGGCGGCGGGCTCAGCGGAGGCTGGCCAGGCCTGGGAGAGACACGCCGGTCTGACACCGGAGAGGCTTCCGTCTCCTTGAAGGCTGTGTGTCGCCAGGATTTCCTGGACACAGCGGTAAACGTTCCTGACCGTAAGACCAAGTACCAAGGACTCTCACTGCCCTTCTAGCCCCTAAGATCTAGAATTTGTATTACAAATTAATCACCCGCCATTTAAGTGACAAAGGATGCAAATAGGCATTTCACAGAAAAAATAAAAGGTGGGCAGTAAACATTTGACTAGAGACTCAACTTCTCTCATAATTAAAGAAATGTAGATCACACTCACAGATACCTTTTGACACTTCTCAGATTGACAAAGATGAAAAGCTTTGACATAAGCAGATTGGCCTGGGTGGGGAAACAGGCACTTTCATCTCAGCGTACCCTGTTGTTAGTAATATAGTTTGGTACAACCTTTTTGGAGGACAGTTGGCAGACTACCAAAATTTGAAAGACAGTGTTCTTTGACTCAGCAATTAAAAAAATTTTTTTATTGAAATAGAGTTGATTTACAGTGCTGTGTTAATTTCTTCTGCACGGCAGAGTGACTCAGTTATACGTATATATATTCTTTTCTGTATTCTTTTCCATTATGGTTTGTCACGGGATATCGAATATAGTTCCCTGTGCTATACAGTAGGACATTGTTGCTTATCCATCCTATGTATAATAGTTTGCCTCTGTTAATGCCAAACTCCCATACCTTTCCTCCCCTATCTCCCCTTCCCATTTGGCAACTGCAAGTCTGTTCTTTATGCTGTGAGTCTCTTTCTGTTTTGTAGATATGTTCTTTTGTGTTGTATTTTAGATTCCACATGTAGGTGATATATGGTCTTTCTCTTTCTGACTTCGCTTAGTAAGATAATTTCTGGGTCTATCCATGTTGCTGCAAATGGCATTATTTCATTCTTTTTAATGGCTGAGTAGTATTCCATTGTATATATGTACCACATCTTCTTTATCCATCCATCTAGGTTGTTTCCATGTCTTGGCTATTGTAAATAGTGCTGCTGTGAACATAGAGGTGCATGTATCTTTTTGAATTATAGTTTTGTCTGGGTATATGCCCAGCAGTGGGATTGCTGGATCATATGGCAACTCTATTTTTTTTCACTTAGAAATTCTAATTTATCTTCTGGGCATATAAACATAACTAAGCAAAGATTTGTACAAAGAGGTTAACTTAAAATTGAGGTATTCTTTACATACAGTAAAATTTACCCTTTTAATATTACAGTTCTCTGAGCTTTGACAAATGCATACAGTTATGTAATTACCATCACAATCAGGATACAGAACAGTTGCATCATTCCCCCTGAAATCCCCTAGTACTGTTTTTGTAGTTAACCCTTCCCTACCCCCAGCCCTGGTAACGGTCATCAGTTTCCTGTCCCTATAGTTTTGTCTTCTAGAAGTCATATAATTGGAAACAAATACTATGGAGCCTTTTGAATCTGGCTTCTTTCAACTTAGCATTATGCAGTTGAGATTTGTCTATGTTTTGTGTCAGTAATTTGTTCCCTTATATTGCTGAGTAACATTCCATTGTATAGATGTACCACAGTTGCTTATCCATTGTCTAGTTGAGAGACATTTGGATTGTTCCCAGTTTTTGGCAGTTATTAATGTAGCTGCTATATGTACAGGTTTTTGTGTGAATATAAATGTTCATTTCTTGGGTGAATATCCAGGAGTGAGATTATGGACTCGTATGTAAGTGTATGTTTACGTTGTAAGAAGGTGCCAGGCAGTTTTGTAACACGGCTGTCCCATTTTGCATTCTCATCGGCAATATATGAAAGTTCCAGTTGCTCCAACTTTGTCAGCACTTGGTATTGTTAGTTTTTTAAAAAAATAATTTTTACATTTGAATGTGTAGCAGTATCTCATTGTGGTTTTAAATTTCTCCAATGACTAATGATGTTGAACATCTTCTGGTGCTAGTTTGCCATCCATACATCTTTGGTGATGAGTCTGCTCAAATCTTTCTTATTATTGAGTCTTGATACTTATTTATGTATTCGGGATGTAAGTCCTCTGTCAGCTGTGTGTTTTGCAAATATTTTCTCCTAATATTTGGTCTGTGTTTTCCTTTTCAACTGTCTTTTGAAGAGTGGAAGTTTTAAATTTTGATGCATTCCAATTTATCAGTATTTTCTTTTATGAATCATACTTTTGATGTATCTAAGACATCTTTGCTAGCCCACAATCACACATATTTTATAGAAATTTTATAGTTTTAATTTTCTATTTTAGGCCTATGATCAATTTTGACTAAATTTTTGTATTGTTTTTTAATAACAAATCTTCTATATACAACCTAAGTGAGCTGAATAAAAAAATGCTACATCTATGCAATGAAATACTATGCCATCATTTGAAAGCATGAAGTGTATCTGTATGTGATGGTATAGAAAAATCTTTGAAATACACCAAGTGTAAAAAAGCAAGTTGCGAAGCACCATGCCATTTGTGTGTGTTTGTGTTGGGGAGGAGTAGGGAGGTAAAGGATAGAAAGTTTGCATATGCCTAAAAAAATGAGACCTACAGAAATCTTTCTTGGGGTGAGGGTAATTTTGACTTGAAAAACTTTTACATTCTTCTGTATTATTTGATTTTTTTCCCCTCTCAAAGGCAAGTATTTCTTACATAATAAACAAGTACAGAAAGTAAAAAAAAACTACCATAAGTAATTTTTAGATATTAAAATCATGAAAATAAGTGTAATTCTACTTTTTAAAAAGGCTGGCTCTTATTACTAAACAGGAAGATTTATTTTCTTTTGATTCTTCCATTTATCTAAAAACATCAGATTACAGCAGCTACGTGTCCCCATTGTTTTTTTTCAGATCACGTGATACTTTAATCGTTGAACAAACAGACAATTAATAGCAGTTATACAATTGACATGTCGTGATCCAGCATCAAGGTCATAAACCATATTGCCGATATGAACTCCAGAATACAATTACACTGTTATCCCTAGTAAAACTTGTTCCGTTGATCAGTGTTTTAGAAGAACAGGTGATAAAGCATTTTGACTAGCTGGTCTAAATTTTAATCACTCAGAGTTTTTTTTTTTTTTTTTTTTTGCGGTACTCGGGCCTCTCACTGTTGTGGCCTCTCCCGTTGTGGAGCACAGGCTCCGGACGTGTAGGCTCAGTGGCCATGGCTCACGGGCCCAGCCGCTCCACGGCATGTGGGATCCTCCCGGACCGGGGCACAAACCCGTGTCCCCGGCATTGGCAGGCGAACTCTCAACCACTGCGCCACCAGGGAAGCCCTCAGAGGTGGTTTTATTCTCCAGAAAAATAAATGGCGCACGGGCTCAAGGCGCACTGGCTTCAGTAGTTGTGGCTTGCAGGCTCAGTAATTGTGGCCCACTGGCTTAGTTGCTCCGTGGCATGTGGGATCTTCCCGGACCGCGGATCGCACCCGTGTCCCCTGCCTTGGCAGGCGAATTCTTAACCACTGCATCACCAGGGAAGTCCCAGAATCGCAGTCTCCCTTTTAATGTACCTTAAGCCCAAAGAATCCATGGAAAATTGTTACAGAAAATAAGACAATAAAATATTGTAAGGACTATAACAGAAGCATATAGTACACAGTTCATATAGACCCATCCCAAGCAGTTACCAAGTATATTAAAAGGGAGGCTGCAATTTTAAAAGAATAAGATAAATTATACCCACAAGGGGCTTCCCTGGTGGTGCAGTGGTTGAGAGTCCGCCTGCCAATACAGTGGACACGGGTCCGTACCCCGGTCCGGGAAGATCCCACGTGCTGCGGAGCGGCTGGTCCCGTGAGCCATGGCCACTAAGCCTGCGCGTCCGGAGCCTGTGCTCCGCAATGGGAGAAGCCACAACAGCGAGAGGCAAAAAAAAAAAAAAAAAAAAAAAATTATATCCACAAACTCCCAATCTTTCCTGAAACGTTGCAAACTGAAACCCTATTGTAGGAAGCAGAAGGTTCCAGGAGACATTCTACAAATGAAGGACTCTAAACCCTGTGGTTGGATAAGGAATTCTGGAAGGAAGGTATCCTCACCCACGGAGAGCAGGTTCCTATACTTCTCTAACATCACATCCCTGTACTCCATTTTGGTTTTAAACCATTCATGGTGGTTGCATTTCTCTGAAAAAGTTTAAATTAATCTTGCTTGAAATGAATGTTATGAAAAGCTGGTATGTTTTAGCAGTGATTTGTTAGAATTTAGAATCTGGTCATATATCCATGTATTTAATGGAATATCAAGAAGTAAATAATATTCTATTTTAGAAGTATCTGTAATGTAATAAGAAAATATTTATCGTGTAATGTTAAGTGAGAAATATATGAATCCAATTTTGTTGAAAAGACATAAAAAGCAAAAATGGAAAGGAAATGTGCCAGCAATGTTTAGCTCAGGGTGGAGAATATTGGGTGATTTTTATTTATTTTTGAGTGTACTTTAATATATTCCAGAAAATTTTCTTCAGTAAATAAATTCTTTAATTATGAATTTAAGATTAATAGAAAACCAGAAAATACAGATAAGCAAAAGGTGAAAAAAGACACAGGAACATCCATGAACCTACCAACCCAGAATCTACCACTGTTACTTCTTTGACTTGTGATCATCTTTCAGGTTCCTCTCTGTATATTTCTTTAATTAGAGAAATTGGACTTGTTTTTTTAAACAAGGTGTTGACTTCCTTCCTCCTTCTTTCCTTTCTTGTCTATGCCCCAGCCAGTTTTCTATTGGAATGTTTCTTTCCCTTGTTGATTGGTAAGAGCTCTTTAAATGTGTAAATGTATTAACCTTTTGTATATTATCTGTATTGCATATATTTTCTCCATTTTCTCATGTACCTTTTAATTTAATTTAGAGTTCCTTTTTTGGTTTGATACTCAAGAGCATTAAATATTATGTAATCAAATCTATTAGTTTCGTCCTGTTTGACTTATGCTCTGATATGCTGCTTAGTAAGTCATTAACCTCATTATTATATAAATTAGCTCTATGTTTCCTTCCAGTCCCCTGAAGATTCCATATTTTATATTTATTTATTATTAATTTTTTTTACTTTTATTAAAGTAATATAGTAAAATATGTCAAATTGTACTGTAACATTTACAATAAAAAAAAGCAGTCTCTAGTCACATCCTTCAGGGGCAAATATCTTGAACTTATTTAACTATTGTGCTTATTTAACTACTGTTTGGCTTTATCAATTTTTGGATATTCTCTTTGATTTCCTATTAGGACAGATTAGATTTTTTATACTACCTTTTCTTTTACATACTCCTCCTCACGTACACTCAATGTAATTAAGGCACAGTGTTCGGTTAAATTCAGTACTTATATAAGTATTATCATTTGATTGTTTTCTTGTACCAATGCTTTATTTTTCTTGTGGAATTTCTCTCTGGCTATTGAGATTTCTTCTCAAATACTCAAAAACATCTTTAAGTTCCTAATTCAGTATCCTTTATCCATACTTTATTCTACATGGCCAAATTCATAAGATTGTTAGTTACAACCCTACCCATCCTGGAAACTGTATCTTATTTATTATTTTCATGAGCAAACATAATAGAACAGACCTATTTCTAAAACTAATCTAAAGATTTCTGGAGCCTTTTAGTTGATCCATGCCATTGGTGGTTCCCTGTGCCTCTCCCTTTATTGACATGTATTATACTGGCTCTGCACAGGCTTCCATCTCATTGCTCCCTCTGTTAGCCACAATAAGTCTCCCCTGACAGGCTGTTTAGGGCATTACAAGACATTTGGCCTTTCAGTGACTTAAGCTTTTTGATGGTGATGTGACGGGCCAGGGCGATCCGTCATCCCACAATAATAATGTCAGTGCCTTCCTGAGTGAGCCAAAAACCCTTTTGCAGAGTTTGAGTAATGTTGAGATCACTGCCTTTTTCATTTACTGAGATGGAAAGAGTTGACCTACTGTCCTTTAAGCCTCAGCTTTGGCACACTGAATGGTTGGAGGGTAAATCATATTACTGCTCTGGGTGCCTTGGAGGAGCATGGGGTTGTCCGTGATTGGGCTTCCTCCTGTGTCCAAAGCTTCCTTGGACTCTGCCTCAGCTGTTCAAAAAAAGAAAGAAAGATGAGTCATTTTTTAGGATAAGAAATGGACATTGTTACACTTGCTGGGCCAGAGGCAATTGCCTTTCTTCATTCTGTTATGAGAGAAATGGTTTAATTTATAATTGATAGGAATTTAGGAAAGGATTTGTTGGAAGATATCCATTCACATGTAAAGCTAAGTATTGAGAAGTCAAACTATGAAATTCTCTCTCTTTCTTCCACTTTATTTGGCATGCATGATACCCCAAGCATTACTGAACATATTTGGAATGGTCCTGACCAAGGGCACAGTTTGGCAGGAGCAAAGTGCCAGCAGTGTCCAAGTTTTCCCACTAGTTTAAACCATCCTGCCTAATATTTCCTGCTTCAGGAAATAGTCCTAGGAATAGAGCAGCCAGACTGGTGAGAGTCTTGTGGACGGTGTCACATGAAACATAGTTAAAGAGATTGGCAATGTGTATCCGGATAGTGAAAGCCGGTCCTCTGGTAGAGAGAGTAGGTTCAGTTCTCTGTTGTTTCAAGGCAGAAGTAGAATCATGGGTTTTAGAAGGGGAGGGTTGATAGAAGAGTGTGGTCACCTGGAGATAAGTACTCCATGAAAATGCAGTACCAAGGAGGAGAGGAGAAATCAGAGCTGAGAGGGAGCCCCGGCTGAAGGCTGAGCTAGAATAAGGAAGGTAAAACCCAAAGAAAGTAGAGGCCTTGGCAGATTATTACGGTGAAGCATGAATCTTGGCCGAGGGGTGTGGTGCTCCGTAAGTGTCTTCTTAGGCCAAGGCCACAGTAACTGTTTCTCTTGGAGGCACAGAAGGCCATTGAGATGGTGTTCACGTCTGCATTCTTTTTTAGCCACTTTCAGAATCTGACATCCTGGCAGCATGTTTTTGCCACCTATGGTGACATAAGATGTAATGATCCATGGACACAGACATCTTTTGATGGAATTAGGGTACTGTGACTTTGGTGGTGAAATAATCCTTATAACAAAGGCTCTGAGTTCACTGCCTATTAACACTGATGAAACATTTAAACATACAAGTCATAACTTGCTTGAAATTTTGTTTGTTTGTTTCAGGAGATCAATGGATATTATAAAGGGAAACTTAGATGGAATTTCAAAACCAGCCTCAAATTCAAGAACACGTCATGGGAGCAGAGGTTCAAATGCTTCTTTGGAGGTGCTCTCACCGGAACCAGCATCCTTCAAGGTACTATGCTGTTTAAAAATGATATAAACTACTTCTTCTGATCTCTAGCAATTGATAAACCAAGGCTGTTGTTAACATCCCATTCTAAGGTTCATCTTTAAAGGGTTTGTTCTGGGAGCACTCATAGATTTCTTGGATTTTACTTTAGATCATTTAATGTGAAAATACTGTTTCCTTCTTTACCTTCTCCTCTTTTTTCTTGGGGGGGAGTTATGGCTTATTTTTTCACGATTGTACTTTGTTAATGCTCATTTATTAACTTTTCTTCTTTCATAAGAAAGCTTTGTATTCCAACATCTACTATGCCACCATTGACTCTTATTATGAAAAAGATTCAGTAATTTAAAAAATAGAGTTTGGATAAAAACCACATGGTATATGTTTAGTAGGTACATTACCTGGTCTCTTTTTCTTTTCTTAAAATATCTAAGCTTGACGTTTTTTAAAGAATCTGTTTTTCCCTCTGTGATGGGGGATAATTTATTTTAAGGTTGTGGGAAACAAAAATTTTGAAATTTATGGTGAAAAATTTTCTTGCAAGTCTGTGAAGCCTTTCTCACTTATTCTTTTGACTTATGCACTAGACTCTGCATTATGAAACTCTTAGAGTTTTTGTCTATCATGATTTAATGCTGGAAATAGAAAGCCTTCTAGACATTTCCAGCAGAAAGGGATTGAATACAAGAAATTCAGTTCCTCAAAAATCAATGGAAGGCCAGTGAAACCATGCGAGGGGACTTCCCTTGGATTATTGGTTCCCAGGTCACACCACCATATCCAAAATCCAGAGATCTGAAAGCTGCTGCTTTTCTGTTGCTGCTTCTGACACTGCTACACATCCCTCAGAACCACAAAACTGGTGACTAGACGTGCAGAGATGACTGCCTTTGATATTTCTTGTCAATTTCGTATCAGGAGCTTAGCAAGATGGCTTCTACCTCATTTCTGTGGTGAAACTTTTGTGTAGATGTACCTATTTGGATGAAACTAATATGTATCCAGAACCCAACCTGCAAGCAGCTTTGTAAAATACAGTTTCTGTTTTGTTTCATCTAATCCTGCATCATTACTATACGGTGTGTTAAATCTTGTAGCATTGTAATAATTCTTGATATCTGGTGGGAGGGGTCTTCCCATCATATTCTTTTCTAGGACTGTCCTAGCTATTCTTGGCTTTTTGTTGTTTTTATATTTCAGAACACTTCAAGTCCTGTGAAGAATACTGTTGGGGTTTTGATTAAAATTGCTTTGAATTTATAGATTAATTTGGAGAGAATTTCTAACTTCATAATATTAAATCTTCCCATCTATTAACATTGTATCTCATTGACTTCTTTGCTTCTAATTTAAAAATTTTACATACTGTAAAATTCACTCTCTTCTGGTGTATAGTTCTGAGTTTGGCAAATGTGTAGAGTGATACCATCACAATCAAGATATAGAACAGTTCCATCATTACCTCTCACTTCCCTCATGCTGCCCCTTTATAAACAATCTCTCCTACTCTTAATCCCTGGAAACTCCTGCTCTGTTCTCTGTCCCAATAGCTTTTCCTTTTCCAGAAGGTTTAATTCCATTCCACATGAATGGAATTAAAAAAAAAAATATGTAGCTTTTGCATCTGGCTTTTGTCTGTTGACACAATGCATTTGAGACACATCTATGTTGTTGCTTGTATCAGTAGTTCAAGCCTTTTTATGGCTAGTACTGTTCCATTGTGTGGGTAAACCACAGGTTGCTTATTCATTCCCCAGTCAGGAACATCTGGGTTGTTTGCAGGTTTTGGTGATTATGAATAAGGCTGCTGTAAATATTTGCATACTGATTTTGGGGATGTGGTGGGAAATAGGTTTTTACTTCTCTCGGGTAAATACCTAGGAGTGGGATTTCTGGGTTGTATGGTAAGTGTATGTTTAACTATAAGAAACTGTCAAACTGTTTTCTATTCCCACCAGAAATGTATGAGAGTTCCGGCTGCTTTGCGTCCTCATTAGCAGTTGATATTGTCAGTTTTTTTTTTTTAAGCCATTCTAATAGGTATACAGTAGTATTTCATTGTGGTTTTAACTCGAATTTCCTTGGTGACTAATAATGTTAAGTATATTTTTATGTGCTTATTTGCAATCCACATATCTTTTTTGGAAAGTGTATGTTCAAAAAAAATTTTTTTTAATTGGGGTATAGTTGTTTTACAATGTTGTGTTAGTTTCTACTGTACAGCGAAGTGGAGTTCCCTGTGCTATACTGCAGGTTCTCATTAGTTACCTGTTTTATACATATTAGTGTATATATGTCAATCCCAATCTCCCAGTTGATCCCACCGCCCCCAGCTTCCCCCCTTGGTGTCCATACATTTGTTCTCTACACCTGTGGCTCTATTTCTGCCCTGCAAACCGGTTCATCTGTACCATTTTTCTAGATTCCACATATATGGGTTAATATACAATATTTGTTTTTCTGACTTACACTCTAAGTTGTGTTTGTTTACTTATTGTTGACTTTTGAGAGTTCTTTATATATTCTAGATAGAGTTTTTTCTCAGATATATGATTTGCAAATACTTTCTCCCAGTCTATAGCTTGACTTTTCATTCTTTTAACTGTCTTTTAAAGAGCATTTAAAATTTTAAGTGCAATTTATCAATTTTTTTTTCTTTTGAGGATTGTGTTTTTTGGTTATATCTAAGAACCCATTGTCTAACACAAATTCCCAAAGATTTTTTCCTGTTTTTTTCTTCTGAAAGTTTTATGTTTTAGATACTTGTGGCCTCTCTTGTTGCCAGTGAGAAGGCTTTTGTAAACCCAATATTCATTCCAGTGTGCGTTGTCTAGTTTAGATATTTTCCTCTGGTTGCTTTATTTTTTTTCCCTGTGTCTTTGGTATCTACTATTATTCACCTAGGTATGGACTTATTTATCTTTCTGGAGACTCGTACTTCTTCAATATAAGGATTTGTATGTTTCTTTTTTTTTTTTTTTTTACTTCTTAGCCATTGTGTTTTCACATGTTTCAAATATTGCCTGCATTTTTTTTCTATTTTGTCATCCTCAAAGTGCAGTTAAATGTCTGTTGAACCTTTCTCTTCTATCCTTCATGTCTCTTAAAAAAATTTTTTTTTAATTCATTTATTTCTCTGTGCTTCATGCTGGGGAATTTTTAACATTTTCTAATTTTGGAATTCTTTCTTATACTATGTCAAATCTGCTCTTTAATCCATCCATTGAATTTTTAAGCTTAATGATGTATTTTTAATTTCTTGAAGTTCATTTTAGTTTATTTTCAAATCCATCTGTTCTTTGCAATACCTTGATCTTGTGTTTTTGGGGTTCTTTTTTTATACCCATTAAAACTATTTATATGATTATCTTTATCAGCTTTTTAATATCTTAAGTTCTTTTGTTTATTCTGATTCTTGCTTATTATTGTTCATGTATTCATGGCTTTTGACCTTTTAGAATGAAAGTTTTAATTTTGGGAATTTTATGGAGCCTGATAAACTATACCTTCCAGAGCAACTATACCTTCCAGAGCAAGTTTCTGTTTGCTTCTACCAAATGCCTCAGAGATATCACTGGCATGAATCTTTTTTTTGTGTGTGTGCTAACTTTTCATCTTTAAGCATTCCAGAGGATATGAATAACATAAATTGGAATCCAAACCCACATGAAGCATGACCCTGTGGTTGCACATTCTCAGGGAAGACGATTTCCCACTTGGAACCCAGACATATTTTTTGTTTGTATCCTGTGCTTTTGGATAGATGTACTTTTCTAGTCTGCCCTCTCACCAAGGAGGCACCTTTTTGAGGGATCCAGCTTCATGGAGCAGGAGAGGGAAGGTTCCTCTCCATCTTGTCTTGCATGGTCCCAAGGCTTAGTTTCTTAGCTCTGTGTGGGTGTTAAAGCCCAAGCCCATAGCTTTCTGAGGCCAGCACATCCTCATTTGCCTGTCCTTGTTGCTCCTACCCCACCCCCACCAGGGCAGCTGCTTTAAGGATTTATAAGGTTCCTATTTCAGCTTTCACTTTCCTTTTAATTTCTGTTCATTGGCAGTTTCCCCAGGGTTCTTGTGAACTTACCTATGCATTTGTAAGTAGATGGAAGGTTTCAGTTTATTCAGTTTTCCATATAGCCCAAACTGGAATCTAAAAACAATTTTAGATTCTTTAGTCTCAAGCTTTGTGGTTATAAGCCTAAACTCTGGAGTCATGTTCAAAATAGGCTCTGATGACCACATTTTATGTGATTTTGGGCAAACTACTTCAACTCTCTGTGCCAGTTTCCTCATCTGTTCAAAGGTGTAATAATACTATCCACCCCATAGGCATGTTTTGAGGATAAAATGAGATGAAATATCTACAGGTTTTAGAAGTGACTAGCACCTAGTAGGTATTCAGTACATCTTAGCTAATTGACCTCAATTCTTTAACCTAATTGGTTAGTCCTTCCCATGTTTTTATTCACAGGATTCAGTGTAAAGTTGGGCACATAGTAGGTATTCACATAATACGTGTTCAACAAATTTAGAACAACAGTTTTACCATTTTATGTAGGTAGGGTAATATACAAAGACCTGACATATTAGGGTAGCAAAGCATTAGTATTTCTGCTTCCATATTCCTGGGTGATGATTTTTTTTTAAGTAGCAACTTCACAATATTGACACACATGTTTTAAAACATAGATTAATATTACTTCATTCAAGGCTTTTTTAAAAGTGAAATATCAGCAATCACTTCAAGTCGGATTTTATTTGAACCCACTAAGCTATAGGTCAAACTCTAGCATATTTATTAACCAACAGGGACTTTGATACTTAGAGCAAAAGCAAGGCTTCCTAAAAGTTGTGATTTGTCTTAATCAAATTCATGGAAAATCAGTAAGTTTCACCTTAGGTTGCGGAAGAAAGCCACAGGTATGCTGCAGGTTGACTGCTGACTGCAAATGATTCAATGTCTATAAAACCTTTTACGTTGTCTAAATAATAAATAAATCCTGGTATTTTGATTAATTTTATTGCTCATTTGTCTTTTATTAATTTCTTACCCCAAATTTCTGTATAGCAGAAAGTGAGTTTAAAATGCTAGAGTTTTAATGAAATTTCTGTAGTAATGATATATTTCTCATTCTAAGAATTTTGGTTTATTTTTACTTCTGAATATTTTTCTTGAATGAGCCAATAGTTGGAATTGGTGTAAAAATCTCATGGCTTTCAGGTAGGGATCTAATTGCTAGGAAGGGTTTTTATAGGCTATTTACCTTTCCTGGACTAACATGGAGGTATGAAGTGGGGGACACAGAGCAATGAAAAATGGAGATTGAATGTGGCTTTGAGAATGAAGAAGAAAGAAAAATCATACACTTAGGCCACAGGGTAGAAGATCAGGAGGGCTGGGAATAGAGAGGCCAGTGGGCAACGGGATGGGGGAGATGGTTGGTGCTAGTGGGGTGGGGAACTATGGGTAAAATTGTGAAATGGGCAATATTTACCTTTTGTTCTCTAGTTTCATCTTTTTCTGCCTCATTGCTTCCCGCTCATCCTAAGAGTTAGGGTCATATGGGATGATATATATGAAAGATCTTTGTGTATCCTGAAGTGTGATATCCGAGTATGTTGCTAATGTCTACTTATGTTTCCCCTGTATAAAAACCCATTCTCAGGGAAAGGTCAGCTAGATTCATTTATGCCAAGATATAAATTACTGGCAGGGCTCGTGTGACCTCTCCTAGCAATTTCAGCATTTTCACAGAACTATATAGCCTTAAGGATTTACTGGATATTATGGAATTTTAGGCTTTACCCTGTCTTTGACAGAAGAATATTTTTCAACAGGGAACCTTCTTTAACACCTCCAAGATCACATAAAGTAAGCATTGTTTTGCTTATTATAAATTGGGTCTCCACTAGTTTCATTCCATACTGGATCTGTTTTCTTCTCTGTTATATCCGGATAGTAATGCCTGTATCATTGTGAGGCGTGAACGAGGTAGTGTGTCTAAAGTACTTAGCACAGGACCTGGCTAATAGTAATGCCTCAGTCAATGTCGGCTATGATTTTTATACCACTGGCTCAGCTCATTTCTGCTGGGGCTTATGTCCTCGTTCAGGTGAACATAGGTGCTCATGCAGTCCTGTGTCCCTGACAGTTTAATTCTCAGCACCGTCTATCTTCTGTCCTGGAGATTCACAAGGGCGCACAGATTACAGTGGTGGGGTGTGGACCATGACCATAAAAGCCTCCAAGGGCTGACCCCTGAAGGGCTGGAGCAGACAGTCCCTCCGTTGGAGGAGAAAGGTACTCGTCTCAGCAGTGGCTGACCTGCTGTCCCTGAGGTTTTGCCTCTCCCATGGGCTGTGTTCACCTCCACTGTGACTCATATTGCCAAGCACAGCCCTCAGGGCCCTATGATGTCTGTTTTTTCCTGGTGCAGCCATGGATGTCTTTTCTTGTTCTCTCTCAGGAAAACACAGCTGCACCAAACTGGTGTATTCAAAATGAACTTTGCTAAAATGGAAAGAGAAACCAAAATGAAATAGAAAAACTGTGAATAGTGTAAAAATAAATTATTCAGCAAAGCACATGGTTATGATTTGAAGAACTCCATTAGAAGCATGTCGCAGTTCAGCCTGTTCACTTTGCAGCTGTTCAGTAGCCACGTGTGGCGAGTGGCTATTGTATTGGACAGCCCAGCTCTAGACCCTTCACTGTCCATCTGAGGGTAAGCTCAGAGAGCAGGGGCCATCATGCTTCAACCCCAGAGCTTGGCAGAGAGCAGTTCTCTTTGGGACTGATTCCTGACCCTTCTCTATTATTGCTAGAAATTGCTGGAGAGTGGTGCATATTACTTTGGTGCAAATATTATTAAATTTAATTGTGTATTTAAATTACATTTAATTGTCATATTTCTAGAATCATTTAATGCTACTATATATATATATGTCCTCACATATACTTACATTAGAGTTAAAATAGTCTAGAAATTTAAAATTAAAAAAAATTTTTTTTTTACTTTTACTTTTGAAAACTGTTTCTTTGGAAATAATTTTTAGGTTGATACTGCAATCAATCTGAACTGTGGTAAAGAAGGCCACTCAGAAGGCAGTAGTAATACAGAGGAAGGTAGAAACAGTAATGATGATAAAGGGGAAAACTACTCTGAGAAAATAAAACTGGCTGAAGAGGGATCAGATGAAAATTCGAACTTGGTTCAGCATCAGATAATCCCTGAATGTTCAGGTAGGATAATCACTTGGTGATTGGCTAATGATAATTACTGATGCTATAGTTAAAATATTAGAATTACATATTTATTTTATCTGCTAAGTAGAAATAATAAAAAAAGACTTTTTTGTGAGCAAGCAAATCACCAGTTTTCATTTATAAGAATATTAAGAGTTCTTAAATACACTTAGAAAAATAATAAAATATGTCATTTTATAAAATTGTTATTGTAATCATTTTACATTAATCAAGTAGGAAGTATTTCTGCATTTTATGACATGATTTATTGATCTTTTTGAAAATTGTACAGTAGAATATATCCTGTAATTTATAAATGCCTTTTAAGGGATAATCCCTTTTGATCTTAATAACTTCTGGATTTTAAGAGACTCCATTATTTCATGGGTATTAATACTGGTATTAATTAATACTGGTCAGAGTGAATTAGAACAGCAGTTCTCAAAACACGGACTGAAAGAGCCCTGGGCCCTGAGACCCTTTTAGGAACTGCAAAGTCAAAACTACTTTCATCATAATACTGATATATCAGTGATATGATTCATTGTAATATTGAAATAATGCTGTTTGCCTTTTTGCCCACTGAATTGTTGGTTTCACTGATGGTACAAAAGCAATGGTGGGTAAAATTGCTTGTGCTTTAGCATGAATCAAGGCAATGAATGGCACCAAATTGTACTAATAGTCATTGTGTTCTTCAAGACCTGGCGTGGGCAGAGAAAAGAAATAGCCAGTGTCACGCAAGAATGTCCTTGATGGAGCAGTAAAAAATTTAAATTCTATTTAATCTTGACCTTTGAGTACACATCTTTTTAATATCCTGTGTGGTGAAATGGTAGGTACATATACAGCGATTCTGCTGTGTGCCAAAATGTGAAGTTTGTGTTGAGGAAAAGTACTGGTGTGATAATTTAAGTTGAGAGCTGAACTGGCCACTTTTTAATGGGACACCATTTTTACTAGAAAGAATGAGTGACAGATCATCTGTTATCATTCAGACTTAGATATTTGGCAGACATTTAAAAAAAAATGAACTGGGCCTGTTATTTCAAGGAAAACAACTGACAGTATTTTATGTCAATGATAAAATTTCAGCTTTCAAGTGAAAAATTAGAATCTTGGAAAATTTGTGTATGTCAACATGAGCTTTACAGCTTCCCAGTACTTAGACTTTTCTGATAAAAATTGGTGACAGTATTAACACATGTGATTTTTTTCATATTGTATACTGAAATCATTAATATTTGAAGGTCTGCATAATTCAGTGAACCACTATTTTCCAAATAAGCAATGCAGGATAAAAGATCCATTCAAATGAAAGATAGATCCATGGATTTATGGAACAAATACAAAAAGCTCACCGATAGGGTTACAGATTTCACATTACAACTAACCTTTAAGAAACTACCCCTTGTCCAGTTTTGATGTTAGTATCAAGGAAGAATATCCACAATTATCTGAAAAGGGTATTAAATTTCTCCTCCCCTTTCCAACTACTGTGCGAGGCCAGATTTTCTTCATACAGTCAATACTTTAACTGAGTAACAGATTACAATAGATTGGCTTTGAAGCAGAGATGAGAATCCAGCTGTCTTCTGTTAATCCAGATACTAGAAATTTAAAATATTGCCGTTCTTCTCAATATTTTTTTTGGAAAATTTGGTTGTTATAAAAGTGCTGTATTTATATTAGCATGTAATTAGTAATACCATGTTAATTATTTTTGAATGAATAAATAAACACATATAATATTTTTCAGTTTTGATTTCTAATATGGTAATTATCAACAGATGTAACTCACATAAACAAAAGGTACTTTGGGTTCTCCATAATTTATAAACTGTAAAGGGAAGCTGAGCTCATAAACTTTGTGAACTGCTGATTTAGAGTATGTTTGGGATGAGATCAGCTCTAGGGCCAGGTGACTCAGGATTACAGTTATTAGGAAACAAGGTATTAGAGTTGAGATTAGCTATTGGCCCCATTTACAGTGTATTTGTTTATACTGTTTCCGTACTGCAAGAGTTACTTCAAAATGCCTGCTGGATAGACCACCCATGTACAATGGGGCCTGAGAATGCTAGGGCTGGTGGTTGGGAATTAGAACTAGAGGCTGTTGCATTCGATGTACGTGAGCCATATGATTCGTAGGGTCTCCTTATTAGTAAGATTAGTATTGTTTTCGGCTAAGCTTATTCCCTCGAAACATATCTCCTTTTCTTTTAAGAAGAAGTGATATTCATTATAGGGAAACATCACTGGGCTCTGTATTTTCAAAAGTTGCAAAACTTGGCTTTTCTTTGCATAATATGCCATTTCTAAGGATCTAAGCTGGGGTGGCTGAGACTTTAGAACTTGAGCATTTATGCTCATTGCCAGATTATCATCTTTCATCAGACCTTACAGAGGAAGTATCTCCTGGTGGTGAAGAGCTTTGGCTCTGCAGTCAGACAGATTGGGTGGAAACTGACTCTGGCATTTACTAGTTATAAGATGATATATCTCGGACATATATGTAACTCCGTTACAATATACCATCTTGCTGGTTTACGGTGAAGATTACATGAGATAATGTAAAAAAGCACTTAAGACTGTGCCTATCAGGTAACTCTATAAATGTTAGCTGCTATTATTAATATTATCATTAATCATAATGATAATTATTAATATTATTATTCATAATGGTAAGTTAAAACTTGAATGACAGAAGTTCTAAAGAGTTCCTAATTTCAAATAAGTTACTATCAATTATCCACAATTCAAGAACATTTTTAGGTACTTTAGGAAAATAGAACAAATGGGAGAGGCATAGATTAAAGGTGTTAAGATACACTGTGTACTTTTCTGAATTTGTTTCTAACATGTTGGAATCGCTCTTTGTCTCTATGACATGCTACATTTTACTGTAGCTATTTGTGTACATGACTTCTCTTTCAGTTAGTCTGAAGCAGCTTTAGGATAGGGTCTTTGTCTTATTCTTTATTTGTTAGTTATGCATATAGAAAGTATAGCAGAATGAAGGAGAAAGAATTTGGGATTTAAAATCATACGAGATCCACTTCTGAATTCAGTGCTATAATTTATTAGCTATTTGAAAGGACCCAGTTATCTCAACCGTAAAATAGAGGTAAATGTCTGTTTCACAGGGTTGTTAGACAATTATGTGAAAAAAATATGTGAAAGCACCTTGTAAACCAAGATACATGACACCAGTGTTAGTTATTACCATCAGCCATAAACATTTGTTGAATGAAAGAACAAATAGTAAAAACAAAACAAGAAGGAAAAGGCTTTATGATTTTACTAAACTTCAAGCTCATTCCTACTTTCAACATATATAGATGAATCTGAAATAAAAGAATTAGATTCTCAACTTCAAGACGCTATTCAGAAGATGAAGAGGCTTGATAAGATATTGAAGAAGAGACAACACAGAGAAAAAGAAATCAAGAAGCAAGGTCTAGAAATGAGAATAAAGCTGTTTGAAAAACTTAAGGTAAGAATTGTATAATCTTATGCTGACATGTGAGAAACAACTTCCTCTAAGATGAGTAAGAAAAGCATGGACTCTGGTAGTGTTAGTGTGGTCTGCCTTAATTTATTTTGTGGAGGTAGGGCAGTGGTGTGTATATGTGTGTGTATGGGGCAGGGGGGTAGTGAGGGAGATAGGTTTCTGGAACTGGAGAAGGTGACTTTGCAGGATTCCGGATTTCAGGCACTGCACTGGGCATGTTCATTCCCCATGGACAGTGGACAGACATCACCATAGGCCTCTGTCACCAGTGTCAGGCCTGGGTCCTCCATCTCTGGAATAGAAAGGGATCTGGTGCCTACCTTCATCAAGTATATGTGTCTGCTTTTTCTTCAGCGAGCTTACAATTCGGATAAGTACACAAATACACAAAAATTTAACCCCCCTGGTTACCATTATTATTTGAGTAAACTTTTGTGACAAACAAGCAGGAAGTTGACTATTTCACATGCTGGTCAGGCTGTCTTTGGGGAGCTGTAAAATGCTTGTGGCCTGTGACCATGCTGTATTTGCTTCTGTCTCAATGAACTCTCCTTGGCCTTCTTGGACCTTTGATTCTCTGTGGTATTGAGGGGCGGAAGTTGACCACATGTTGGCACTGACTTGATGCATAGCCATTGGCTCATATTTGAACTTTGCCCCTCAAAGGAGAGCACTTTTAAGGTAAGGAACATTATAATAACAGATTGGTATTTTTTTTTAAGTGGACATTTATTTATTGCAGAAGTGGGATTACAACAAATGGATGGGCTAATTAAATAGTGCAGGGACATAAGATAAATTTAGCTTACTATCTCACATCAAAGTCAAAATTAGACTCCAGGTGGGGTCACCAAATGTGCAAGCCAAAACTATAAAAGCTTTTTATGTTTTTTTTTTTGAATTTTATTTTATTTATTTTTTTATACAGCAGGTTCTTATTAGTCTTCCATTTTATACACACTAGTGTATACATGTCAATTCCAATCTCCCAATTCATCACACCCCCCCACCCCCACCCCCGCTGCTTTCCACCCTTGGTGTCCATACATTTGTTCTCTACATCTGTGTCTCTATTTCTGCCCTGCAAACTGGTTCATCTGTAACATTTTTCTAGGTTCCACATATATGTGTTAATATACGATATTTGTTCTTCTCTTCTGACTTCACTCTGTATGGCGGTCTCTAGATTCATCCACGTCTCTACAAATGACCCAATTTCGTTCCTTTTTATGACTAATATTCCATTGCATATATGTACCACATCTTCTTTATCCATTCTTCTGTCAATGGGCATTCAGGTTGCTTCCTTGACCTGGCTATTGTAAATAACGCAGCAATGAACATTGGGGTGCATGTGTCTTTTTGAATTATGGTTTTCTCTGGGTATATGCCCAGTAGTGAGATTGCTGGTAATTCTATTTTTAGTTTTTTAAGGAACCTCCATACTGGTCTCCTTAGTGGCTGTATGAATTTACATTCCCACCAACAGTGCAAGAGGGTTTGCTTTCTCCACACCCTCTCCAGCATTTGTTGTTTGTAGATTTTCTGATGATGGCCATTATAACTGGTATGAGGTGATACCTCATTGTAGTTTTGATTTGCATTTCTCTAATAATTAGTGATGTTGAGCAGCTTTTCATGTGCTTCTTGGCCATCTGTATGTCCTCTTTGGAGAAATGTCTATTTAGGTCTTCTGCCCATTTTTTGATTGGGTTGTTTGTTTTTTTAATATTGAGCTGCATGAGCTGTTTATATATTTTGGACATTAATCCTTTGTCCATTGATTCATTTACAAATATTTTTCCCATTCTGAGGGTTGTCTTTTTTGTAGTTTCCTTTGCTTTGCAAAAGCTTTTAAGTTTCATTAGGTCCCATTTTTTTATTTAGTTTTTATTTCCATTACTCTAGGAGGTGGATCTAAAAAGATCTTGCTGTGATTTATGTCAGGGAGTGTTCTTCCTATGTTTTCCTCTAAGAGTTTGACAGTGTCTGGTGTACATTTAGGTCTTTAATCCTTTTTGAGTTTATTTTTGTGTATAGTGTTAGGAAGTTTTTCTAATTTCATTCTTTTACATGTAGCTGTCCAGTTCCCAGCACCACTTATTGAAGAGACTGTCTTTTCTCCATTGTATATCCTTGCCTCCTTTGTCATAGATTAGTTGACTGTAGGTGTGTGAGTTTATCTCTGGGCTTTCTGTCCTGTTCCATTGATCTATATTTCTGTTTTTGTGCCAGTACCATAATGTCTTGATTACTGTAGCTTTGTAGTAGAGTCTGAAGTCAGGGAGTCTGATTCTCCAGCTCCGTTTTTTCCCCTCAAGACTGCTTTGGCTATTCGGGGTCTTTTGTGTTTCCATACAAATTTTAAGGTTTTTTGTTCTTGTTCTGTAAAAAGTGCCATTGGTAGTTTGATAGGGATTGCATCGAATCTGTAGATTGCTTTGGGTAGTATAGTCATTTTCACAATATTGATTCTTCCAATCCAAGAACATGGAATATCTCTCCATCTGTCAGTATCATCTTTAATTTCTTTCAACAGTGTCTTATAGTTTTCTACATACAGGTCTTTTGTCTCCCTAGGTAGGTTTATTCCTAGGTATTTTATTCTTTTTGTTGCAGTGGTAAATGGGAGTGTTCCCTTAATTTCTCTTTCAGATTTTTCATCATTAGTGTATAGGAATGCAAGAGATTTCTGTGCATTAATTTTGTATCCTGCAACTTTACCAAATTCATTGATTAGCTCTAGTAGTTTTCTGGTGTCATCTTTACGATTCTCTATGTATAGTATCATGTCATCTGCAAACAGTGACGGTTTTACTTCTTTTCCAATTGTATTCCTTTTATTTCTTTTTCTTCTCTGATTGCTGGGGCTAGGACTTCCAAAACTGTGTTGAATAATAGTAGTGAGAGTGGACATGGTTGTCTTGTTCTTGATCTTAGAGGAAATGCTTTCAGTTTTTCACCATTGAGAATGATGTTTGCTGTGGGTTTGTCATATATGGCCTCTTTTATGTTGAGGTAGGTTCACTCTATGCCCAGTTTCTGGAGAGTTTTTATCATAAATGGCTGTTGAATTTTGTCAAAAGCTTTCTCTGCATCTATTGAGATGATCTTATGGTTTTTCTTCTTCAATTTGTTAATATGGTGTATCACATTGAGTGATTTGCGTATATTGAAGAATCCTTGCATCCCTGGGATAAATCCCACTTGATCATGGTGTATGATCCTTTTAATGTGTTGTTGGACTCTGTTTGCTAGTATTTTGTTGAGGATTTTTGCATCTATATTCATCAGTGATATTGGTCTGTAATTTTCTTTTTTTGTAGTATCTTTGTCTGGTTTTGGTATCAGGGTGCTGGTGGCCTCATAGAATGAGTTTGGGAGTGTTCCTTCCTCTGCAATTTTTTGGAAGAGTTTGAGAAGGATGGGTGTTAGCTCTTCTCTGAATGTTTGATAGAATTCACCTGTGAAGCCATCTGGTTCTAGACTTTGTTGGAAGATTTTTAAACACAGCTTCAATTTCATTACTTGTGATTGGTCTGTTCATATTTTCTATTTCTTCGTGGTTCAGTCTTGGAAGGTTATACCTTTCTAAGAATTTGTCCATTTCTTCCAGGTTGTCCATTTTTATGGTGTAGAGTTTTTTGTAGTAATCGCTTATAATCCTTTGTATTTCTTCAGTGTCAGTTGTGATTTCTCCTTTTTCATTTCGAATTTTATTGATTTGAGTCCTCTCCCCCTTTTTCTTGATGAGTCTGGCTAATAGTTTATCAGTTTTGTTTATCTTCTCAAAGAACCAGCTTTTAGTTTTATGATCTTTGCTATTGTTTGCTTTGTTTCTATTTCATTTATTTCTGCTCTGAACTTTATGATTTCTTTCCTTCTGCTAACTTTGGGTTTTGTTCTTCTTTCTTTAGTTCCTTTGGGTGTAGTTTTAGGTTGTTTCTTTGAGATTTTTCTTGTTTCTTGAGGTGGGCTTGCATAGCTATAAACCCCCCTCTTAGAAGTGCTTTTGCTGCATCCCATAGGTTTTGGATCATCGTGTTTTTATTGTCATTTGTCTCTAGGTATTTTTTGATTTCCTCTTTGATTTCTTCAGTGATCTCTTGGTTATTTAGTAATGTATTGTTTAGCCTCCATGGGTTTGTGCTTTTTACGTTTTTTACCCTGTAATTGATTTCTAATCTCATAGTGTTGTGGTCAGAAAAGATGCTTGATATGATTTCAGTTTTCTTAAATTTACTGAGGCTTGATTCGTGACCCAGGATGTGATCTATCCTGGAGAATGTTCCGTGTACACTTGAGAAGAAAGTTTAATCTGTGGTTTTTGGACGGAATGTCCTATAAATATCAATTAAATCTGTGTGGTCTATTGTGTCATTTAAAGCTTGTGTTTTCTTATTAATTTTCTGTTTAGATGATCTGTCCATTGGTGTAAATGAGGTGTTAAAGTCCCCCACTATTATTGTGTTGCTGTCGATTTCCTCCTTTAGAGCTGTTAGCAGTTACCTTATGTATTGAGGTGCTCCTCTGTTGGGTGCATATATATTTATTATTGTTATATGTTCTTCTTGGATTGATCCCTTGATCATTATGTAGTGTCCTTCCTTGTCTCTTGTGACATTCTCTATTTTAAAGTCTATTTTATCTGTTATGAGTATAGCTACTTCAGGGGATGGAATATCTTTTTCCATCCCCTCACTTTCATTCTGTATGTTTCCCTAGGTCTGAAGTGTGTCTCTTGTAGACAGCATATATGTGGGTCTTGTTTTTGTATCCATTCAGCAAGCCTGTGTCTTTTTTTTTTTTTTTTTTAATTTATTTATATATTTTTGGCTGTGTTGTGTCTTCGTTTCTGTGAGAGGGCTTTCTCCAGTTGCGGAGGGCTGGGGCCACTCTTCATCACGGTGTGCGGGCCTCTCACTGTCATGGCCTCTCCCGTTGCGGAGCACAGGCTCCAGAGCGCAGGCTCAATAGTTGTGGCCCACGGGCTCAGTTGCTCCACGGCATGTGGGATCCTCCCAGACCAGGGCTCGAACCCGCGTCCCCTGCATTGGCAGGTAGACTCTCAACCACTGCGCCACCAGGGAAGCCCAAGCCTGTGTCTTTTGGTTGGAGCATTTATTTCATTTATGTTTAAGGTAATTATTGATATGTATATTCCTCTACCATTTTCTTAATTGTTTTTGGTTTGCTTTTGTAGGTCTTTTTCTTCTCCCACTTAGAGAAGTTCCTTTAGCATTTGTTGTAGAGCTGGTTTGGTGGTGCTGAATCATCTTATCTTTTGCTTGTCTGTAAAGCTTTTGATTTCTCCATCGAATCTGAATGTGATCCTTGCCGGGTAGAGTAATCTTGGTTGTAGGTTCTTCCCTTTCATCACTTTAAATATATCATGCCACTTCCTTCTGGCTTGTGGAGTTTCTGCTGAGAAACCAGCTGTTAACCTTATGGGAGTTCCCTTTTATGTTATTTGTCGTTTTTCCCTTGATGCTTTCAATAATTTTTCTTTGTCTTTAATTTTTGCCAATTTGATTACTATGTGTCTCGGCGTGTTTCTCCTTGGATTTATCCTGTATGGGACTCGCTGCACTTCCTGGACTTGGGTGGCTATTTCCTTTCCCATGTTAGGGAAGTTTTCAACTATAATCTCTTCAAATATTTTCTTGTTTCCTTTCTCTCTCTCTTGTCCTTCTGGGACCCATATAATGCGAATGTTGTTGCTTTTAATGTTGTCCCAGAGGTCTCTTAGGCTGTCTTCATTTCTTTTCATTCTTTTTTCTTTATTCTGTTCTGCAGCAGTGAATTCCACCATTCTGTCTTCCAGGTCACTTATCTGTTTTTCTGCCTCAGTTATTGTGCTATTGATTCGTTCTTGTATATTTTTCATTTCAGTTATTGTGTTGTTCATCTCTGTTTGTTCTTTAATTCTTCTAGATCTTTGTTAAACATTTCTTGCATCTTCTCGATCTTTGCCTCCATTCTTTTTCCAAGGTCCTGGATCATCTTCACTATCATTATTCTGAATTCTTTTTCTGGAAGGTTGCCTATCTCCAATTCATTTAGTTTTTTTGGGGGGTTTTATCTTGTTCCTTCATCTGGTACATAGCCCTCTGCCTTTTCATCTTGTGTACCTTTCTGTGAATGTGGTTTTTGTTCCACAGGCTGCAGGATTGTAGTTCTTCTTGTTCTGCTGTCTTCCCTTTGGTGGATGAGACTATCTAAGAGGCTTGTGCACGTTTCCTGATGGGAGCGACTGGTGGTGGGTAGAGCTGGCTGTTGCTTTGGTGGGCAGAGCTCAGTAAAACTTTTATCCACTTGTCTGCTGATGTGTGGGGCTGGGTTCCCTCCCTGTTTGTTGTTTGGCCTGAAGGGACCCAATACTGGAGCCTACCTGGGCTCTTTGGTTGGGCTAATGGCAGACTCTGGGAGGGCTTACGCCAAGGAGTACTTTCCAGAACTTCTGCTGCCAGTGTCCTTGTCCTCACAGTGACACACAGCCACCCCTGCCTCTGCAGGAGACCCTCCTAATGTAGCAGGTAGGTCTGGTTCAGTTTCCTATGGGGTCACTGCTCCTTCCCTTGGGTCCCGATGAGCACGCTACTTTGTGTGTGCCCTCCAAGAGTGGAGTCTCTGTTTCCCCCGTCCTGTCGAAGTCCTGCAGTCAAATCCCACTAGCCTTCAAAGTCTGATTGTCTAGGAATTCCTCCTCCTGTTGCCAGACCCCCAGATTGGGAAGCCTGACATGGGTCTCAGAATCTTCACTCCAGTGGGTGGACTTCTGTGGTGTATGTTTCTCCAGTTTGTGAGTCACCCACCCAGCAGTTATGGGATTTGATTTTATTGTGATTGCACACCTCCTGCCGTCTCACTGTGGCGTCTCCTTTGTCTTTGGATGTGTGGTATCTTTTTTGGTCAGTTCCAGTGTCTTCCTGTCAATGATTTTTCAGCAGTTAGTTGTAATTCTGGTGTTCTTGTAAGAGGGAGTGAGAGCACGTGCTTCTACTCTGCATCTTGAATCAATCTCTCAACATCTTTATTGGAGTGTAATTGCTTTACAATGGTGTGTTAGTTTCTGCTTTATAACAAAGTGAATCAGCTATACATATACATATATCCCCATATCTCTTCCCTCTCGCATCTCCCTCCCTCCCACCCTTCCTATCCCACCCCTCTAGGTGGTCACAAAGCACCAAGCTGATCTCCTTGTGTTATGCGGCTGCTTCCCACTAGCTATGGGCTTTACGTTTGGTAGTGTATATATGTCCATGCCACTCTCTCACTTTGTCGCAGCTTACCCTTCCCCCTCCCCGTGTCCTCAAGTCTGTTCTCTAGTAGGTCTGCGTCTCTATTCCCGTCGTGCCCCTGGGTTCTTCATGACCATTTTTTTTTTTTAAGATTCCATATATATGTGTTAGTATATGGTATTTGTTTTTCTCTTTCTGACTTACTTCACTCTGTATGACAGACTCTAGGTCCATCCACCTCACTACGAATAACTCAATTTCGTTTCTTTTTATGGCTGAGTAATATTCCATTGTATATATGTGCCACATCTTCTTTTTCCATTCATCTGTCGATTGACACTTAGGTTGCTTCCATGTCCTGGCTATTGTAAATAGAGCTGCAGTGAACATTGTGGTACATGACTCTGTTTGAATTATGGTTTTCTCAGGGTATATGCCCAGTAGTGGGATTGCTGGGCTGTATGGTAGTTCTATTTTTAATTTTTTAAGGAACCTCCATACTGTTCTCCATAGTGGCTGTATCAATTTACATTCCCACCAACAGTGCAAGAGGGTTCCCTTTTCTCCACACCCTGTCCAGCATTTATTGTTTGTAGATTTTTTGATGATGGCCATTCAGACTTGTGTGAGCTGATATCTCATTGTAGTTTTTTTTTTTTTTTTGCGGTACGTGGGCCTCTCACTACTGTGGCCTCTCCCGTTGCGGAGCACAGGCTCTGGATGCGCAGGCTCAGCAGCCATGGCTCATGGGCCTAACCACTGCGCAACATGTGGGATCTTCCCGGACCGGGGCACGAACCCGTGTCCCCTGCATCGGCAGGTGGACTCTCAACCACTGTGCC
Organism: Pseudorca crassidens; assembly: GCF_039906515.1. Taxonomy (NCBI): domain Eukaryota; kingdom Metazoa; phylum Chordata; class Mammalia; order Artiodactyla; family Delphinidae; genus Pseudorca; species Pseudorca crassidens. The sequence continues at coordinate 83,801,626 of NC_090296.1, read as the reverse complement.
ACCAGGGAAGCCCTCATTGTAGTTTTGATTTGCATTTATCTAATGATTAATGATGTTCAGTATTCTTTCATGTGTTTGTTGGCCATCTGTATGTCCTCTTTGGAGAAATGTCTATTTAGGTCTACTGCCCATTTTTGTATCGGGTTTTTTGTTTTTTTGATATTGAGCTGCATGTGCTGCTTGTAAATTTTGGAGGTTATCTTTGTCAGTTGCTTCATTTGCAAATATTTTCTCCCAGTCTGAGGGTTGTCTCTTTGTATTCTTTATGGTTTCCTTTGCAGTGCAAAAGCTTTTAAGTTTCATTAGGTCCCATTTGTTTATTTTTGGTTTTATTTCCATTCCTCTAGGAGGTGGGTCAAAAAGGATCTTCCTGTGATTTATGTCATAGGGTGTTCTGCCTATGTTTTCCTCTAAGAGTTTGATAGTGTCTGGTGTACATTTAGGTCTTTAATCCATTTGGAGTTTATTTTTGTGTATGGTGTTAAGGAGTGTTCTAATTTCATTCTTTTACATGTAGCTGTCCAATTTTCCCAGCACCACTTATTGAAGAGGCTGTCTTTTCTCCATTGTATATTCTTGCCTCCTTCATCAAAAATAAGGTGACCATATGTGTGTGGGTTTATCTCTGCGCTTTCTATCCTGTTCCATTGATCTATATTTCTGTTTTTGTGCCAGTACCGTACTGTCTTGATTACTGTAGCTTTGTAGTATAGTCTGAAGTCAGGGAGCTTGATTCCTCCAGCTCAGTTTTTCTTTCTCAAGATTGCTTTGGCTGCTCGGGGTCTTTTGTGTTTCCATACAACTTGTGAAATTTTTTGTTCTAGTTCTGTGAAAAGTGCTAGTGGTAGTTTGATAGGTATTGCCTTGAATCTGTAGATTGCTTTGGGTAGTATAGTCATTTTCACAATGTTGATTCTTCCAATCCAAGAACATGGTATATCTCTCCATCTATTTGTATCATCTTTAATTTCTTTCATCAGTGTCTTATTGTTTTCTGCATACAGGTTTTTTGTCTCCTTAGGTAGGTTTATTCCTAGATATTTTATTCTTTTTGTTGCAGTGGTAAATGGGAGTGTTTCCTTAATTTCACTTTCAAATTTTCCATCATTAGTGTATAGGAATGCAAGAAATTTCTGTGCATTTATTTTGTATCCTGCTACTTTACCAAATTCATTGATTAGCTCTAGTAGTTTTCTGGTGTCATCTTTAGGATTCTCTATGTATAGTATCATGTCATCTGCAAACGTGACTGCTTTACTTCTTTTTTTCTGATTTGGATTCCTTTTATTTCTTTTTCTTCTCTGATTGCTGTGGCTAAAGCTTCCAAAACAATGTTGAATAATAGTGGTGACAGTGGGCAACCTTGGCTTGTTCCTGATCTTACTGGGAATGGATTCAGTTTTTCACCATTGAGGATGATGTTGGCTGTGGGTTTCTCATATATGACCTTTATTATATTGAGGAAAGTTCCCTCTATGCCTACTTTCAGATTGGCTGTTTTTGAAAAATTCCTCCTTGTTTAGTTGACTGACTTCCTAGGAAATTTCCCAGGCAATGATATGAATTAATAATAAAGTGATTAAGAATACAGTTTTACAAGGTTCCCACGAAGACCACTGGGATGGAAAAAAGCAATGTATAAAATGCAGTGCTGCGGCTTCCCTGGTGGGAAGAATATACCTGCCCATGCAGGGGACATGGGTTCTAGCCCCGGTCCCGGAAGATCCCACATGCTGTGGAGCAACTAAGTCCATGTGCCACAACCACTGAGCCTGTGTTGTGGAGCCCATGAGCGACAACTACTGAAGCCCACAAGCTTAGAGCACATGCTCCACAACAAAGAGAAGCCACTGCAATGAGAAGCCTGCGTACCGCAACGAAGAGTGGCCTTGGCTCACCACAACTAGAGAAAGCACATGCACAGCAACGAAGACCCAATGCAGCCAAAAATAAATAAATAAAATAAATTTATAAAAATAAATGCAGTGCTTAAAGTTAGAGTAATTTGTGTAAATTTTAGCAGGAAAATTTAGTCTGTCTGTTATTTCTCTTGGATCTCAAAGCAAATTTTACTTGCTTGGAAATATAAATTATAACTGGAATCATAATAAAATACAGTATCAATTTTGAAATATCTGAAACTGTAATTTGATGATGTATCTTTAGGTTACTCATTAGTTATAGAAACATTAAACAGAAACTTAAGAAACTTTAAGCAAGGTAATTATATAATGATAGACATAGTCCAACTCTATCTGGGAATACTCATTGACAGAATTTTGAGGGAACAGGAAACATTAACCGATTCCCTAATTAAAGGAATAAAAATGATCTGACTTTCTTGTTTGTATGTACAGGATTGGAAACCATGTTGGAATTTTTAAAAATATCGATGAATATAGTTGCCTTCTTTTCCCATGTTACACTTTTACTTCTCTTTTATTAGTCTGCAAAAAATGGTGAAGCTTTACAAAGTAATGAGGAGATGGAAAGTACAAAAAACTTTCTAGCTTTAACTGCTGCATCAGAAGAAACTGTTGGTGAGTAAAATTGATTCGTCTTTATTTTTATCTCAGGGTCATAGAATATTTGGATTAAAGTAAAAGTCCCAATTCAGTTATCTTTTCTTTTTCTTTGTGAGTTTAATTCTTTAGAGGAAATGATCACGTTGGATAGGACTATATGGAACTACTCTGAAGTTAGGTATGTTTCAGAGTCTTCTAGTGTTTGTGTCTCCTCAAGGGTGAGGAGGATAAGGCAGTGAAAAATCAGGAAATAGACAAAGTGTGTCTTTGCCTTTACTTCCTGTGACTCTTAGGTGCCTCTACACACCCAGTTTGTGCAGTCCCCTAACTGCCTGGGATTGTCCCATGAGGTGTCTCACTCAGACCTCTGCACCCTTTCATAAAAATCCATTACTGATTTGTCCTTTCCCCGTTCTCTCATAGTTCTGGTTTATGAGACCAGCCAGTTAATTCTGTGCATATGTTTCTACTTCCTCCACTTGTGTGTATGTAACAGTTGACCCTTGAACAACATGGTGGTTAGGGGCACTGCCCCTGTGCAGTTGAAAATCCAGGTATAACTTTATAGTTGGCCCTCTGTCCCTGCAGTTCTGCATCCATGGATTCAACCAACCAAGGATTGTGTAGTAATATAGTATGCATTTATTGAAAAAGATCCGTGTATAAGTGAACCTGTGCAATTCAAACTTATGTTGTTCAAGGGTCAACTGTATATTTGTGATTCGCCTCCTCCTCCTCCTTCTTCTTTTCCTTCTTCCTTCTTTTCTTTCTTTTTCTTCTTCTACGGAAGTACTGTGGAATCATATAACTTATTTTAATTTACTTACTTAGTAATGAATGTTTTAGTGATTGGTAAGACATGGATTTTTTGGCAGGACACTTTTGAAATCCTTTAACTAACATCATCTAAATGGTCATATAGTATCTCTTGGGCATTAGACTGGCTCTAAGTAGGGGTCCCAGGAGTGGGATTGCTGGATCATATGGTAGCTGTTTTTAGTTTTTTAAGGAACCTCCATACTGTTCTCCATAGTGGCTGCACCAATTTACATCCCAACAGTGTAGGAGAGTTCCCTTTTCTCCACACCCTCTCCAGCACTTATTATTTGTAGACGTTTTGATGATGGCCATTCTGAATGGTGTGAGGTGGTACCTTGTTGTGGTTTTGATTTGCATTTCCCTAATAATTAGCTATGTGGAGCATCTTTTCATGTGCCTATTGGCCATCTGTATGTCTTCTTCTGAGAAATGTCTATTTAGATCTTCTGCCCATTTTTTGATTGGTTTGTTTGTTTTTTTGTTATTGAGTTGTATGAGCTATTCATTTATTTTGGAAATTAAGCCCTTGTTGGTCACATTATTTGCAAATATGTTCTCCTAGTCTGTAGGTTGTCTTTTAGTTTTGTTGATGGTTTCCTTTGCCGTTCAGCATCTGTATTCTAGAATGCAGGAGCTAAGTGCTAATTTCACCACTGAGGCATTTCTAAGAGGCCACACTTGCTGTGCTTGACTCTGGAGCAAGGACTTTAAAACAGGCCACTCTGTAAAGGGATCCATGGTGGCCTTTTGACATTAGCCTTTTGGTCACAGAGTTCACTACTGAGTGAACTTTAGGCCTCAGAGGGAAAGACTTGTTTTCAGCTGGCCTTTCTTCATGAACAAATCTGAACCATCAGATACATTTAATTTTAAAAGCCCATGACAGGTCCATTTGGTTAAATCTATGGAGCTCAGAGTTGTATCTCTGGAGTCACGTGACTACTGTAGGCCCTGTAGACATCTACATTCATGCTAGATTAGTACTAATACTCTAACATGGAAACTTCTTAGACTTCATGATCTGGAAGCTGGAGTTACCAGAGGCTTGGCCAGAGAGAGTCATTGCTTTAAACATTACCATGTCAGAGTTTCAATTTTTAGATTTCGAATTCTTAGTTACTTATTGTGTACTGGCAGTGTTTATCGTGTGCAGAGCAGATAAGATATGAGAGTAGGGTCAGTGTGAAAGGAAATGGGGATCAAAGATGCTTTTGGGTAAATCAAGGGTCTGTCGCCCTTCATTCTTGCTGCCGTCTGTCTTGATTAGCTCACGGTTGACTAGTTCACCAGAATGAAGAGACAGCACTATTGTACTCCTGGTTCTTCAGATTTAATTAGACTTTTTTGGTGGCTGGCCTTTCATAGAAGACAGGTTCCTTAATGGAATGTCTTGCTGGCTCTTCACATCCTAGGCATGTCAACAGTCATATATATCTGGTCTTTAAAAATCTTAAAACCCAAAAGAGATAGCATTTACTATAAACTACATTATTAGCCTAATTATACATTTTTTTTTACATTTGACATAACATAATTATTACCTTATTCCAAAAGAGGTAACTTTTGGAATCTTCAGTTTATGAAATGTGTTATTAGCAAGTATGAAAGAAATGTATGAAAGAAAGGCATAGAAATGAAAGAGTCCAATTTTACCACCTAGCACTGATTTTTGATAGTCTCATATTTCTACTATTACAGCATAGCCACATATCATGAAATGTTGTGACACTGCTTATATCTGTTGCGTCCTGAGATTAGTTTCTTTCCCAGGTTATTCACTGAACTTCAACTACCCCTCTTAATTAAAAATGTAAAAATTTTAAAAATTATTTTGATCAAGCCTATGGATAGCCATAAATTTTAAAGTAAAGTGTTTCTTATAAGGCCTATTATGAAAACAGAAATCTTTTGCTCTCTTTTCCTCCATGATCATTTTTTTCTTTGTTCCCTGGAAAGCGCAAAGTCCTTGTAAACTGTCCAGTAGGTGGCGGCATCTAGTTAAAATAGTACTTTAAAAGCATCTCTTGAAGAATTTAGAGCCAGGCTTATTTGGACTTGAACTTTAAACACAAATCTATAAATACCCAAACCTACCTTTTGCTGTTCTTATTTTTTTCCTTTAAACAAAGGGAGAAATCTTAGGATGAGTGTTCTTCTTTATTTCTCCCAGTCATTTCCTTAACTTTCTTAAGAGTAACTTGAGGGACTTTGGGCTAGTGGCAGAATGGCAATTTCCAATATGTTTTCCCACCCTCTAAACACAAAATGCATCCTTTGGGGATGTTATAGTCCCTTTATAACATCACAAATAAACAATAGCAAAAAAAAAAAAGAAAAGATACTTGTGTATTTAGTTTTATTTATAGGAACTAAACACAAATGGGGCGTTGACTCTATGAGAAAGATAAACACCACATTAAATTGATTTCTTTTTAAACCACATTTTGACTTCATAAACCAGAGATAATATCCTCAAGTACTGAGGTTTCAAAATGGACAGTATTGCACTTGCTAGAGATTTCAGAAGTATTTTAAAAGTCTGTCTCACCACATTTTTGAGGGATCACTTTAAAGCTTTTCTAGAGAAATGTGAAAATCATTTACCATACCAGGAGTTTTCCCTTAGTTTTTAGCATTTATCTGATGGATAGAGGTAGAATTCATTACTCTCTGAGACGAATATATCTAGTGATAGGATTGCTTGTTATTGGTGTTTTGGATAGAGGTTATTCTTTTTTGCCTTTGTCACTTTTGCCCTTGTGTTTCCAGCTCCAATGTATAAGTACATGTAAGCACAAAACAGTGGCACTTTAATCAATCAGATTTCTCAAAATTTGCAAATACCTCTTTCAAAATGATTTTCTGTGAAATTTAGGAAAATGTTGCTTCTGCTCTTGCATGTTAAGATTAAATATTCCAAGAAAATTTGGTAGTCTATTTCTGCTGTGATTTGCAGAGGACTTGGGGAGAAAATCACGTAATTGTGCTGACTGGTACAGCTAAGGATTTTTGATTTTTAACCTCTGTTATATTCTCAGTATTGCTTAGCAATTTCTCTTACATTCTCCAAAGTGGTTCTTCCAAATTGTTACTGTGTATTTAACCTTCCATCCTCTTATGCAAGTCCTTTACCCTGGCAGTCTTAGGGTTCAGAGAAAATGCACCAACTGGTTGGGAGTCCCTTCCAAATTCTTGCTTTCTGTCTCCAAATTGCACTCTGACTGTGCTCCTCTACCCTCTTCCCTTAGATGGAGGGCAGGTGCTCTTCTTCTCCAAGGCCAAAGTCAATAATGTCCCATCCCCTTCACTCTACTCCTGCCTCCTGATCCATCAGTTTTTCTGTCTCTTACCTAGAGCATCTCTCTTGTCTCCTCTGGGTCCTTCCTTCAGCTAACCAGGCTTAAATGTTCTGGCCGTAAAACAGAATCAAAGAGCCATCAAACCAACAAAACATACAAATAAAACCTCCTCCCTCGGTTCGTCACCCTACTCCCAAACAGGTACCATTCGGTTTCCCTCCTCTCCTTAAAGGTCAGACTTCTTGAGAGAATAGTCCGCACCTACTAGTGCTACTTGGTCAACTTCCATTTACTTCCCAACTTCCCAACTGTATTTTCTCCTATCACACTACAGAAACTACTTCATCAGTGGTCCTCCTAAATTCTATATCTAGTGACATCCTCCCAATTTTCATCCTATTTGATGCCTCTGTTGCATCTGACACAGTTGACCGCTCATAGAATAGTAACTTTTTTTTTTTTTTTTTTTACTGGATTCATTATTTCCTGCTGGTTCTCCTCTCCCCCTCCTTATTTCCCATGGTTGAAACCTATTTCTTCTTTTGTATATTTTCGCTATCTTGGTTAATGGTTTCGTCATCCACCCAGTCTTTGTGATGGCTAATTGTATGTGTCATTTTGACTGGATCACAGGATGCCCAGATGTCTGGTTAAGCATTATTTCTGGGTGTATCTGTGAGGGTGTTTCTGGAAGAGACTAGCATTTGAATTGGTAGACTGAGTGAAGTGAATACTGTCCTGATTGTGGGTGGGCATCATCCAATACTTTGAAGGCTTGAATAGAACTAAAATGTAGAGGGGGGAGGGATTGGCCCTCTCTCTGCCTGACTGTTCGAGTTGGGACATTGATCTCCTCTGGCCCTCAGTAATAATTATTTTATTTATTCTAATTACCTTTAGTTGTTTGCTTTGAGTCTTGTTAGTTTATGATCACCTGGAAATAATATTAATTTTCAACACTTATTCCTATTCTGAGAACTTTATAAGGACATAGTGGTGAAATTTATTCAATGTATTTCAATATCTATTTAACGTATTGTAAAGCTTTTTCTTCTTGACAAACTTAATTAATGTTTCAAAATTAATAGATTTAAATACTAAATTAGTCTTTTATTCCTAGGTTAATGTATTTCTTGATTATGGAGAATTATTATTTTAATTTAGTACCAGATTTGAATGGCTGAATTTATTCAGAATTTTTGCCTCTGTATTTATAAGTGAAATTAGCTGTGTGTTTGTGTGTGTGCGTGTGCCCATGTGCATGTATGTCATGGTGTAGCAGGTAGAGGTGGGGTTGGTGGTGGTTGTGTGTATGCTTTGTCAGTCTGTGTTAGCTTCATAAAATGAATGGGGCTAGCTGTCCATTTATTTCTAAGCTTTGAAACAGTTTATATAACATGGGGATTATCTGTTTCCCCCAAATTTGAAAGATTTCACTGGAAAAACCATCTGGTTCAAATAATTTCTTGTAGGCAATTCTCTGATTCTTTTCTCAGCTTCTTTCATATTTACTATTGTATTACAGTTTACTAGTCTTCTGGAGTCAATTTTGGCAATATGTCCACGTCATTGAGATTTTAAAGTATCCATTTCACTGAGATTTAAAATTTTACTAATAAAACTTCATATAGCATTCAAAAATGATAATTCTCCTTCTTATTGTTTATATGTCCCATTTCTTATTTCTAATTTTGTTAGTTGTTTGTTTCTCTTTTTAATCTGGAATTTTTGTAAAGTTAATTTTTAATTTTAGCACAATTTTAGATTTACAGGAAAAATATGAAGAAAGTACAGAGATTTTCCATATACCTGCAACGAGTTTCCCTTTTATTAAGATTAGTATGGTACCTTTGTTACAATTAATGAACCAATATTGATACATTATTATTAACTAAAGTCCATACTTTATTCAGGCTTTTAGTTTTTACCTGATGTCCTTTTCCTGTTCCAAGATCCCATCCAGTATACCACAGTACGTTTACTCATATCTCCTTAAGCTACTCTTGGCTATGCACTTTCTCAGACTTCCCTTGTCTTTGATGACCTTGGCAGTTTTGAGGAGTACTGGTCAGGTATTTTGTAGAATTTCCAGCAGTTATGACTTATGTCATGGTTTTCACATGATTCGATTTGTATTGTATGTTCTTGGGAGGAAGACCATAGAGTTAAAGTGCCATTTTCATTACATCCCATCATACTATCAGTATAACTTATCACTGTTGATGTTAACTTTGATCACCTGGCTGAGGAAGTATTTGTCAGGTTTCTCCACTGTAAATTTTCTCAATAGTTCACCTTTTCCGTACTGTCTTCTTCAGAAGAAAGTTACTATGCGCAGCCCATACTTAAGGAGTGGGGAGTTATGCATCACTTCCTTGATGGCAGAGCATTTACATAAACTATTGTGAATTATTCTTTATTATTATTTTTACATTTTATTTATTTATTTTTAAAATTTGGCTGCTCTGGGTCTTCGTTGTGGCTCTTGGGCTTCTCTAGCTGTGGCGCGGGCTCAGTAGTTGTGGTGCGTAGGCTTAGTTGCCCCGCGGCGTGTGGGATCTTAGTTCCCCGACCAGGGATTGAACCCCTGTCCCCTGCGTTGGAAGGCAGATTCTTAACCACTGGACCACCAGGGCAGTCCCATTGTGAATTATTCTGCATGGGGGATTCATCTAGTCTCCTTATTTATTTATTTCACTATTGACTTGTGGATATTTGTTTATACTTTGGATTATTTCATTGCTCAAAATTTTACAGCTTTGACCATTGGGAACTTGTTCAGTTGACTCTTGTGTCCTTTTGTCATATTTCCTCCACTGTGTGTTTTATTTTGCTGTTGTTGTGAGCACTTCCTCGCTTTCTGGCTTCAGACTCATCCTCTATGTTTCTTACCTGAGTCCTAGAATCAGCCGTTTCTCCGATCAGCTGGTTCCTCTTATTGGAGAATGATACTAGAAACCAGATCTGGATGCTAGGTGTGCTTGCTGTTACTGGGGAGTTGTTGACTCTAGGCCTTCTGAGAAAGGAAGTATTTGTGTGTATGCTAACCTGTTACACACTTATCTATAAATATTTCTATGTGTAACCATCTGTATCTGTATTAGGCTAAACATAGGTTCATACTTAGGTCTCTGACTTTATTACCCCATGGATCATTCTAGCCTTTTCTCTTGCTTATCTGTAACCACCACTCCAACAGTGAAACACCTGGCTCTCATCAAAGGCCATCCATTTACTTAATTGTTCAATTCTACTGTATGTGTGTAGAGATATCAGAATTGTTGACCTGTACCCCACAGGACATAACCTCATCAACCGGAGTACAGAGCTCACGTGCAGTTTCTGTTGCCTTTAGTCTTGCAGAGTCTACTCATTTCCGCAGTTACTTAGAGTGAACATTTTTCCCTTCACCCCCTCCAGTGAAATTATTTCATACATTGATAACACAGATTGTTTTATCAAATTCTGTATTTTATCCTGGGATTCTGTGACATCCTAAATAATCTTTTGAAAATTGCATACATTAAGGTTCACTCTCTGTGCTGTGAAGTTATAGGTTTCCAAAAATGTATAGTGTCGTGTAACCACTGTTACGGTATAATACAGAATAGTTTTACCACACTTAAAGATCCCCTCTGTGGATGAATGGATAAAGAAGATGTGGCACATACATACAATGGAATATTACTCAGCCATAAAAAGAAATGAAATTGAGTTATCTGTAGTGAGGTGGATGGATCTAGAGTCTGTCATACAGAGTGAAGTAAGTCAGAAAGAGAAAAACAAATACTGTATACTAACACATATATATGGAATCTAAAAAAAAAAGAAAGAATGGTTATGAAGAACCTAGGGGCAGGGAATAAAGATGCAGATCTACTAGAGAATGGACTTGAGGACACGGGGAGGGGGAAGTGTAAGCTGGGGCAAAGTGAGAGAGTGGCATGGACATATGTACACTACCAAATGTAAATTAGATAGCTAGTGGGAAGCAGCCACATAGCACAGGGAGATCAGCTTGGTGCTTTGTGACCACCTAGAGGGGTGGGATGGGGAGGGTGGGAGGGAGGGATATGCAAGAGGGAAGAGATACGGGGATATATGTATAGTTGACTCACTTTGTTATAAAGCAGAAACTAACACACCATTGTAAAGCAATTATACTCCAATAAAGATGTTAAAACAAACAAACAAAACAAACAGAGGTCCCCTGTGTGAATCGCCATTGAACTCTCCCTTCTTCCCCCAAACCTCTAGCCACCACCGATTTTTTTACTGTCTCTCTAGTTTTGCCTTTTCCAAATGTTGTATAATTGGAATAATTCCGTATGTAGCCTTTTTCAGAGTGGGTTTTTTAACTTAGCAATATACAGTTAAGATTCATCCATGTCTTTTTGTGACTTGATGGCTGATTTCTTTTTGTCACTAAATATTTTTCTATGGATGTACCACTGTTTGTTTTTCCCTTCATCTATTGAAAGGTATCTTGATTGCTTCCAGTTTTTGATGAATACGAATAAAGCTGCTTTAAACATTAGTGTGCAGATTTTGGTGTGGACATAAAATTTCCATTTTGGGGGGTAAATATGTAGGAGCAGGATTGCTGGATCATACAATAAGTGTTTAACTTTGTAAGAAACTGTCTGTCTTCCAAAATGGCTCTACCATTTCATATTCCCACCAGCAAAAATGAAAGTTCCTATTGTTCTGCATCCTTGCCAGCAATTGGTATTGTCAGTTTTTTGGATTTTAGCCATTCTAATAGGTATATATTGATATCTCGTTGTTTTAATTTGCATTTACATTTCCCTAATGACAAAGGGTGTTGAGTATCTTTTCAGGTGCTTGTTTGTCATATATATATTTTCTTTACTGAGTTGTCTGTTTAGGTCTTTTGCCCATTTAAAAAAATCGGATTGGTTGTTTTCTTGTTGAGTTTTAAGAGTTCTTTGTACATTTTGGATACAACTCCTTTGTCAGATATGTGTTTTGCAAATATTTTCTCCCAGCCTGTGGCTTGTAATTTCCTTCTCTTAACAGTATCTTTTGCAGAGCAGATGTTTTAAATTTTAATAAGCTTAACTTACCAATTTTTTCTTTCATGGATCATGCTTGTGGTGTTGTATACAAAAACTCGTCACTAAATTGAAGCTCATATAGATTTTTATCCTGTGTTTTAGAAGTTTTATAGTTTTGCATTTTACATTTAGGTTTATAATCCAGTTTGAATTAACTTTTGTGAAAAGTATAAGGTCTGTATCTATGTTCTTCTTTTTTTATTTTTTGCACATGGACATCCAGTTGTTCCAGCACCATTTGTTTAAGAGATTATCCTTTCTCTATTCAACTGTTTTGTTCTTTTGCTAAAGATTAGTTGCCTATATTTTTGCAGGTCTATTTCTGAATCCTCTATTCTGTTGCAGTGATCTATGTGGCTATTCTTTTGCCAATACCATGCTATCTTGATTACAGTGAGTGTTTTCTCTTTTTAAAATTATACTTGAGGATTTTTCTTTTTATACCTTTGTGAGCCAGTTTTGAATTTCTTTGCTAATTCTAACAATTATCTATATTTCTTTTCTTGAACTTGTTATTATTTTCTCTAGCTTCTTCAGTTAAACTAGTTAAGCTCATTTTATTTTCTCTTAAAATATGTGTCTGCTAGGGCTGCATAAAAAAAATACCACAGACTGGGTGGCTTAAACAGCAGAAACTTATTTTCTTACAGTTTTGGAGGCTAGACGTCTAAGATCAAGGTATTGGAAAATTTGTTTTTTGGTGAGGTCTCTCTTCCTGGCTTACAGATGGCCACGTTCTCACTGTGTCCTCACATGACCTTTTCTCTGTGCACAAGGGAAGAAGAGGAGCAGGGTGAAGATATCTCTGGTGCCTCTTCCTCTTCTTGTGAGGACACCAGTTCTATTGGATTAGTACCCCACCTAATAACCTCATTCAACTTTAATTACCTCCGTAAAATACAGCCACACTGGGGGTTAGGGCTTCAATGTATGAATTTTGGGGGGTTACAGTTCAGTCCATAACAATATGATAAAAGCCCCATTGCTATAAATTTGTTTCTGCATATAGATTTAGCTTTGTACTACATTCTTTGTTGTATGGTATCATCATTATTCTCTACAGGTTGTTATTGTACTCTTATTTCTTCATTGACTTTATAGTTAATTAGAAAATGGTGCTTTTCCCTTGTTCTCCAGGATTTTTTTTAAGCCCTCTGTTTTAAAAGTCAATGTGGAAATCTATAACACTGTGGGCATTGTTTTGATATTTTGAGTTAATTGAAATTTCCTCTGTAGGCTAATAGGGTGGTTCTTAATTGTAGGGGACATTTGGATGTGTGCATTTTTGGTTAGTGTCATCATGTGCAGTGGGAAGAGGTCAGTTTCTACCTAATCGGGGCAAGTGAGAACTTCTGGTTCTCTTCTATGCCACAGGCCAGTCATGCCATTGTATGTCATATGTTTCTCTCTGTGTGTGTGTTGGGGTCGGGAGGAGAGAGAGAGAGGGAGAAAGAAAGGGTGAATATATTAGGCCCTGTCTTCCTCTAAATATGCCACACTGCCATTGCTGCTTTGGAGCTGTCAGGGGTAGGTGTGGAGCACTGTGTGTGGAGTCTCCTCCCAAGTTCCAGGTATGCAGTGAGGCAGAGCCCACAGGGCTCTGGTTTTCCCATTCTCTTTGGTGATGTCTATCCAACTCCAAGATTTCACCTCTAATGGGATGAGTGCCAGGGAGCAGCCTCACGTGTGTGTCACTTGTGTCTTCTGCAAACTCATCCCCTCTGATGTTCTTCTAGGTCCTTCCCATTGTCTGGGATGGGCTTTCTTCTCTAGGTGGCAGGAAGCAACTTAAATCAATCCTGCAATCTTCCTCTTTTAAGACTCTTGTTAAAAATTGTGCTGAAAACTTTTGAAAATTGTAAAGCACTATAAAATTGAAAGAGTCTTTCATTCAATTAAAAAAATGTTAATAAAACAATTGTGCTCAGTCTTTCAAGGTCTGGCCCTTGATCTCTCAAGGGAGACTTTTTTCCCCCAGAAGAATGTTTGTAATGAGGAAATTTGAAAATTTTCCTATTAACCTCTAATTTTGATATAATTTCAGACTTAAAGTCTGAAAAGTATGAAGAATTCTCAAATACCCTTTATACAGATTCTCCAAGTGTTAACATTTACCACATCCTCTGTCTTCCTGTCCACAAGAGGACACACACATGCACACAAATCAGGAAATAAGTATCGATACAATACTACTATCCAATTGACAGACTTTCTTCATGCTTTGCCAGTTGTCACACTAAAATCATTTCTAGCAAAAGAAAATTCAGTATAATGCATTGCATTTAATTGTCATATCTCTTTAGTCATTCTTTGTGTTTTATGACATTAGCATTTTGGAAGATTATAGGCCTGTTATTTTGTAGACTGTTGCCCAGTTTGGGTTTGTTTATGTTTCCATATATTGGGTTCAAGTTATGCATTTTTGGCAGAAATCCCACAGAAGTGGTACTGTGTTCTTCTCCATGAATCATATCAGGAAATGCATGATGTTGATTGTTCCATCACTGATGATGTTAACTTTGATCATTTGATTAAGGTGGTGTCTGCCAGGTTTCTGCACTGTAAAGTTACCATTTTTCTTTTTGTACTGAGTAAGTTATCTCATGGAAGGATACTATGAGGCTATTATCCTGTTATTCTTCAAACTTTCACCCATGAGTTTTATTATCCATTGATGATTCCTACCTGAATCAATTATTATTATGATGGTTACCAAATGGTTATTTTCTAATTCCATCATTTCTTCTACATTAATTAGAATGTTTTTTGACTATAAGGAAGAGCTTTCTAATGGAGGACTTTTGGAATTTAGAAAATGCTTTTTCTCTCTCAAGGAGTTGAGCTCCTGCAGTTGAATGTCTGCCTTTTACAACTATTGTCTTTTAAACTCAAGACTGAGCTATGAGGCCTTTGTTCTAGGCTGTACCCATCTTCTGTCTGAGGCAATGACTACCCTGCGACTATGGGTGAAGAGCCACAGGGTCACACGAATGATTTCAGCCTAGGAAAAACCCCTGGGTTTAAAAGCTTCAGTATCACCTTGCTATAATAGTTTTTAGTATTGCAAGTTTTCATATTTTTGTGTCTTTCTAGGTACTTTAGTTTAAAATTGAGTGAAACTGCTATTAAAGAGGAATTATGTGATCAAAAATAAATATATTACCACTTTGGATATGTGATGCAACTTAAACCAATAACAGAACGTTGCCAGATTGCTGACTCGATGAGCCTGCTTTAATGAATATTTTAAGACCCCTAATAGTAGTGGTTGCAAAACAATTAAAGTTTGAAAAGAACTTTAAACCTTTTTGCTTTTTGAGTAGCTTACCCCTCTCCCTGCAAGGCTTATACCACTAATTTGCTAGATTAACTCATCAAAGATTGTACAAGGATTATGGTTGTAATGTCAATCCTGGTGATGCCAGATTATTATGAATTCCAAATTAGGGAATTGGATTGATGAATTTTTTTTTACTGTCAGAAGTTGTACGTTATGAATTTGGTGGTGTTTGTGTGTTAGGGTGAATGTATCTTGCCTGTATTGTCTCCAAGTAGATGCTTGAATCAGGTTTGTTTCAGAGGTAGGTGATGAATCCTGTAGTGTCTTCAAGACTTGTCATGTTTTCTTAAGCAAAAACATTTCTGTGCCATAACCTGGCAGATTCTCTCATATTAAGGCAAAGTGATATTTATTTATGTTAGCAGTTTCTTGTAAATATACAGTGTCTGAAGTAGCTAGTAGAACATGAAACAAATTACATTAAACAAAAAGAGTTAAAAACCACAATTTCCTAATTTCTTTAGGGATATTATCGCAAGAGAATAAATAAAAGAAAAGAAGGCTAACTGCTAAGTGTCTCCCCAGTTTTCTCTCTGAAACACATTCTGTTATTTTAATGACTGACCCTATATCTGAAATCTAAACCTTGGGGATCTAAAATAAAAAATAAAAACACAAAGTTATGCAGTGTGCACATTCTCCGTATTAAGAATATTAGACTTTGGGTACATTATCTCCAGTTAATTAATGTGATATTTTAGTGCAACCTTGTACATCCTCTTTGCACAGAAGTTCTAGGGAAATTCTGTTGATTATCTTGATTGCTCTGTTTTGAGTGGCTCATGTGTACAAAGATGATTATCATTTCTACCTGAAAGTGACATTGTCTTTTTTTTTTGAAAGTGACATTGTGTTAAGAAACATGTGTGGAGGGAATTGAGGAATATTGCAGAGAACATTAGGTCTTATCTTTTTTAAAACAACTGTTCACATAAACAATTCCTTATTTATTTTGTGTGTATTGAACACGTGATTTTTAAATCAATAGATCCTTCTTGCTATGAGCACGAAGATACCTTTTTCTCTGTGTTTCACACTCAAGTCCCTCCAGAAGACTATGAAAACTGTATACAGAATGTCAATAAAGGTATGTGATTTTACATACTGTCACAAGAAGATACTAGCAGTATGTAGAAATATTCACGACTTGATGAAACGACTTGATGTGATTTAATTCAGTGGTGAGTGGAAGTAGGTGAGGTTATAGATGAAACAAGATTGGTCATTATTGAAGTTAGTTGTTGAGGGTTTATTATACCAGTCTTTCTACTTTTGGATTGAAATTTTGTATAATAAAGAGCTAAAGAAGATCTGGCTGCAAGTAATAGAAACCTAGCTTTAAGTGAAAAAGAAAATTTATGGAAAGAATCCGGCTGGTAGACAGCTTCTTTGATTCCCAAGAGCATATCCTGTGGCTAGTCATTGAGAGGGCAATTCAATTCCTAAATCCTAGAGAAGAGACCAACTGATCTGTCTTGGGTTAGGTGCCCACCCTTGGTTCAACCAACTCATCCAACCTAGCAAGGGTTGGGGTCACTATAGGAACATGGCAGCTTCTACCCTGGATCACTACCAGGATGGAGAGAAGAGGACATTTCTAGGGAGATAATTCCTACCAGACAATCTAAGGTTTAATCCTATAATTTATTAAAAGTATATTTTAAAGAAACTATTATAAATGTAGACAGATGCATTTAATTTGATTTATTTTAATGTATTGTTTAAGAGAATATGAAACTTCAGCTGAATGAATAGACTTCATATTTCAACTTAAAAGACTGTATACAATTTGGATTATGGGAAAAAGTTATATATTTTATATCTAAGAAGGCCACTCTCCAAAAAAGTAAATCATACTTTAACTATTGATAGTTTATTAAAAAAATCATGTTATTGATTAAAGAATAAAACCCCAATTATAAAGGATAGAAAAGTAAAACTTTTCTTTTGTCTGAAAAGAAATTAAATCCAGAGATCTCACCCTTTTCCTTGTTCTTTTCAGCTAGTGTTATCAACATTTATTCTTTAATTATGAAATTTATACTGAATCTTTGATAATAAGCTGTAAATACACCAGTTGACTAGCTCCCTTAATCCTTTTTATTGAAGTAACCTCTCTCATAAAACAAAGGTAACTTTTAAGTAAGCCTTGTCTACATTGAGCTACTGGCTAGTGTTTTTTTCTGTTGGACTTTAATATGGCAATTTATCCTATTTTGTAAGGTGGACTCCATTTCTCATTTAAGAGGACTCTTCTTTCTGTGTATTTTTAGAGCTTTAATGAAGGATTCACATATTTTTTTAAAAAATGCTTTAAATGTGACTACAATGAAAACAAGATATTTTATAAAGGGGATAAGAGTCCACAAGTATTTTTCTTACTCTTGTCTTGAGTACTCAAGGTCTGAACAACTCAGAGGTTGACTCAAATCTCTTTTCAAAGGTTGAGAAAAACTGATAAATTGAAATGGGTTTTAGGGGTTTGTGCAGATAGGATGTGGAACATCCAGGACACTTATGCCCAGACTTTGCTTAAAAGACAGGGTTGAACAAAAAGTTTATTCTGAGAGGGTGATGGCAAATTAACAGAGTAGCGGGTAATGACTCTAGCCTTATGGAAAGTTTTATTTCATATAAAGACTAAAATAAAATATATTTTAAAATTCCCATGACATCAGAGATTTCTCCTTTACATATATCACTTGAAGTTCTTTTTGTGTTTCCCGTGATTCCAAAGGAATCAGCATAAGAAGTTTGATACAGGATAATGAATAACAAAAGAAGTTTTATGAGAACTTCATGGCAAATTATGGGAACACATTTATCTTTTTAAGAATAAATCTCTGGGGAATTCCCTGGTGGTCCAGTGGTTAGGGCTCTGCGCTTCCACTGCAGGGGACACGGGTTTGATCCCTGGTCGGGGAACTAAGATCCTGAAAGGCGTGTGGCACAGCCAAAAAAAAAAAAAATCTCTGTATGTATTAAGTTTCTGGATCTGGAATTTAGAAGTACTTCTATGTGTGTTTTATTTCTTATATATCCTAATATATGCTTAAGGTAAAATTTTAGCATAATGGACAATTATAATTCTGAAAAAATTTTGAACTTTCTTAATATTAGATTTTACGTATGGTGTGGAAAGAAATGAGTCATTGATCAAAGCAGAAAAGAAACCTTTCTCAAATACAGAAAAGATTGAGCTCAGGGGTAAACACAGCCAGGATTTTATTAAGCGAAACATTGAGGTATGTACTTAGAAATTTAGAAGCCAGAATGTGGGATGAAGTGAGCTGCAAGCATGGAAATAGTTGTGTTCATTGTCTTTAAATATTTTTTTGACCATGATGCACGTGTATGTAACTGAAACACTATATACAAATGATAGAAAAGTTTTATGAGCCAGTACTTAACTTCACTATTTTCTTCTCCATCCTATCCTATTCTATCCCATCCTACCCCTTTTAAAATTGCTAGCTGCAACTTACTACATTTGTTTCATTATGCAGAAATGAATCTGGTTCCTGCAGTTTGAAAAACATTTATTTAGAAAATAGTTTTGGACAGTGTTTCCCAGATTTTAAATTGCATATTTAAAATCAATTTTAAAATTGTTTTATTAAAGTAATGAGACTGATTTTATAACTGGTGCATTTAGAAATTTGAATGGAAAATTCTCCTGGCAGAGTTGGAGAGGCCAACTGGTTGTCTGCCCACTGCCCCTGCCCCTTCCGCCCAACTCTAGCAGAGCTTCCTGGCAGCCTGTCACTTGTCTCTTGCTCTGATTAGCTCCCTGATTTAGGGGCTCAACCTTGGTCTTACAGGCCCTGCGGTCTCACTTGGTTTGTCCTTAAGGCAGACTTAGACTAACTAAGGGCACAAGAACTCCTGTATTAGACCAGAATGCGAATTAATTTATAGCAAGAAATGTAAGTATGGGACAGAGGCTCATGGCAAACCACTCAGGCAGTTAAGTCACTAGAAAGCTACATTGGTGAGTGTGAAGTGTTAAGAGGAGAGAGTTAAGTAATTCTTCATAGTTCAAGCCTGATGCTTTTTCCACAATTAGCACGTCTTTTCCAGGCAGACTGGATTCTGGGTCAGCCTGCTGCTGTGAGGACTGACCTCTGGGACTCTCGATTTTTCTGTGCTCCATCATTGTATGATCTGAAGGAGACCTTCTCCAGCTTGCTCTGTCTCTTTGTTCTGGCTCATTGTATGTTGATTTAGTGTTTAATTTTCCAAGAGCAGTAAGGTTTTCCCCATATCCAAGTTCTTGCTGACACAGACAGCAGCTCCACCATATATTTCCCTTTTTCCCTTTTAACAATAGTAACTGAATCTTATTTAAACTCCTGATATGATATTCTTGAAATTTAAAAGCAGTTTCATTTAGTGAATATATGCCACATAGGAAGTGGTAAGATTCCTTCCAAATGTCTCAGCAAATATGTTTTTGCATTGATACATATTATATAAAGAGAGGTTTGCAAACTGCCCATGTTTTAATTTTAAATAAAATGTTTGTTGAAATGGTTGAATATCTTTGCTTGGAGAATGGACCTCTATCAAAAATTTGGCATAAAGTAAAATTACCTAGCAAATGAAAATGCCTAATCTCACAAATTTTACCTTAGTGTTTCTGTATTGTAGAAGCCTCAGGTCCCATTTTTATTTTTCCTGAACTATGAATTGCTTTGAGTATTTAATATTTTCCATTCATACATTCTGTAGTTGGCCAAGAATTCAGGACAACCAGTAGTTATGATTGACAGAGAGAAGAAAAGGCTGGTTGAACTTTTGAAGGACTTGGATAACAGTGATTCGGGGCTGTCCAGTTCTGAGGTAAGTAAACTCTGATATTCCACAAGCTCTACACTTCTTAATTTTTATTTCTTTAATCATGTTATTGACCCATTAGCATAAATTTATAGTAATTTTTCAAATTATGGAACAATATTTCTGACTTTAAAAAATCCCGTTTTGGGCTTCCCTGGTGGCGCAGTGGTTGAGAGTCCACCTGCCGATGCAGGGGACATGGGTTCGTGCCACGGTCCGGGAGGATCCCACATGCCACGGAGTGGCTGGGCCTGTGAGCCGTGGTCGCTGAGCCTGCGCATCCGGAGCCTGTGCTCTGCAACGGGAGAGGCTGCAACAGTGATAGTCCCGTGAACCGCAAAAAAAAAAAAAAAATCCCGTTTTACAAATTTATTTTTATCTAAATTTTCCAATTTATTCTTGCCGATTCATTATTGACTCTCCTATGTCATTATAAGAGTGATGACAATTGGCTTTCACAATAATAACCTCTGCCTATGATGTGATGGGCTTGGTCATTGATGACACAGAATTGTGTTTCTCTGGATCCTTTTATTTTGGACATTTCTTATTATCCCTAAACTGGTTCCATGATATTTTAGCGAAGTCTTCAGTAATCCTGAAGAGCACCATCCTGCTCCTGCCCAGGTACCGCTGGGCATCTAGTTCCGTGAAGAGTCTGGGGCGAGCACAGACTGAGTGTAAGGAGGGGAAAAGCGTGAATCCAGGGTGCGAATGCAGGTATTTATAGGGCCCAGACAAGCACATAAGGAGTGCAGTGGCTCAGCGTTTGTGCTTGTTGCATACTAAACTTATAGCCATATTCTTTTTATTTATTTATTTTTTAAAGTTATTTCTGAGATATACATTTTAAAGTAATAACTAGAATTCTTATAACATTATATCAGAACATATAAGATTTTTAGAAATTTCATGTAATATCTGAAACATTTATATTAACATATTTCCATACAAATAACCCAAAGAAAGTTTAGTATTAGGTTTTTTTTTGTTGTTTGTTTGTTTATACTGCAGGTTCTTATTAGTCATCAATTTTATACACATCAGTATATACATGTCAATCCCAATCGCCCAATTCAGCACACCACCATCCCCACCCCACCACGGTTTTCCCCCCTTGGTGTCCATACGTTTGTTCTCTACATCTGTGTCTCTATTTCTGCCCTGCAAACTGGTTCATCTGTACCATTTTTCTAGGTTCCACATACATGCGTTAATATACGATATTTGTTTTTCTCTTTCTGACTTACTTCACTCTGTATGACCGTCTCTAGGTCCATCCACGTCTCAACAGATGACTCAATTTCGTTCCTTTTTATGACTGAGTAATATTCCATTGTATATATGTACCACAACTTCTTTATCCATTCGTCTGTCGATGGGCATTTAGGTTGCTTCCATGACCTGGCTATTGTAATATTCTTACTTCTACAAAGAAATACATTCTCCTGTGTGCCTTGAAGCTCTTAGCCTTGTTGTCTAGTTTTTATTCCCCTATGTTTAATAGAGATGATGTGATAAATGCTGCTGGCACCCTGCCCAGATCCCTTTTACCTGGCACATGTGTGCATCCATCCCCCTGCCCTGTGCCAAGGGTGCACAGCTGCCTCCTTCCCTGGAGAATTGCCCTGGGCTAAATGGGAGCTGACCAGCTCAGGACAGCAGCCCCCGCCTCCCCTCACATCCCCTCACCTTGAGATGGGATTAGCTGTGCCCTGCAGTTTGTCCTCCACCTCTTCCCCAGGGGTCACCCAGTCTTCAGCTGAGACCATATCCTCGCCTAGCTTTGTTTCCTTGTCCTAGCCTGCTCCCCTCACACCCCTAATCCTGAAAGCATCCCCCCACTAAGTCACTTAAACAAGAATCTCTGCCTCAGGTTCCAGATCTAGGGAACCCAGCCTAAGACGTGTAGGTTCAGAGGGTAGTTTTTGCTCTGGGTAAAAAGCAGAGCATGTGCAGCAATATCTGTAGCCAGTGGGGGAGAGTGTGCTGGTCCGTGGCTGCTGCTGCATGGAAATCCTGCCCAGGGCTGCCTGGATCCTCCAATTCGTCAAGAGAAGCTAGGAATTCAGATGAAAAGAAAAAAAATAACAGTTCTCTATCATTCCTGCTCCAGGAAAGGCCAGTGTTGTACTGGTATATATTCCTCCAGGTTATGTATTCACAGCTGACACTGTGGTCTGTAGAAATGGAGTCTCCAGACACTGCAGGTGGTAGCAGAGAGTGGTTGTGTGTGCTGGCTTTGGCAGTCTGTTGTCACCTGGGCTAGAATGCAGGATCCATCATTTCTCAGTTCTGTCACCTTGGGAAGTTATTTCTCTTCACCTCAGTTTCCCCCTAGTTCTGGAGAGAAATCTAAAGTGGTCTCACTGGCCTAGGATCAGTGTTGGCAGGGGGCTGCATTCCTCTCTGGAGGTCCTTCAGTAATTAATTAGTCTCCAAAATCTTATATCTTAACAGGAAAGGATCTTTGGTATGCTTTTATTTCCCTCTTCTCCCCTTTCCTCGCCTCCAGAATGTATTGAAATCACCTGGAATTTTAGTTCCAGGATGTTAGAAGTTTTTCCCTTTATTTAATAAATTAATAAATTTATTTATGGCTGTGTTGGGTCTTCATTGCTGCGCGCGGGCTTTCTCTAGCTGTGGTGAGTGGGGGCTACTCTTTGTTGCGGTGCACGGGCTTCTCATTGCGGTGGCTTCTCTTGTTGTGGAGCATGGGCTCTAGGCGCACAGGCTTCAGTAGTTGTGGCACGTGGGCTCAGTAGTTGTGGCTCACGGGCTCTAGAGCTCAGGCTCAGCAGCTGTGGTGCACGGGCTTAGTTGCTCCGTGGCATGTGGGATCCTCCCGGGCCAGGGCTCGAACCTGTGTCCCTTGCATTGGCAGGCAGATTCCTAACCACTGCACCACCAGGGAAGCCCAGAAGTTTTTCCTGTTTTTTTTTTTTTTGCGATACGTGGGCCTCTCCCGTTGCGGAGCACAGGCTCCGGACGCGCAGGCTTAGCCATCACGGCTCACGGGCCCAGTCGCTCCGCGGCATGTGGGATCTTCCCGGACCAGGGCACGAACCCGCATCCCCTGCATCAGCAGGCGGACTCTCAACCACTGTGCCACCAGGGAAGCCCCCAAGTTTTTCCTTTTAAAAACAGTATGCGTCTTATATTTTAGGAATCTTTCTCAATAGTAGCCAAATTTTTAAATCACGTCATTACCTGTGTATTTAAGCTCAACTAATTGTTTATTTGTACAAATCGTTTTTCCTGAGTCATTCTTCTGGAATTAAAAAAAAATTTCCCTGAAATAATAATGGTGTGTAGATAATTTTTTGAGTCTTTGCCTATTCAAAAATTTATTTTTCCCTCATTTGAATGATAGTTTCAAATGGTGGTAGGTAAATCCTAGATGCAAAATCCTTTCTTTCTGGAAGCATCTAGGATTTTCTCTTTATTTTTGAGTTCACAGATTTTATCAGAATGTATTTTATGTGTGTCTTTAAAAACATTTTTGTTCCTGCATGGTACCTTGTAGGTAGGCCCTTTTTATCTGAAGGTTCAAGTCTTTTTTTCTGTGCAGAAAATTATCTTATTTCTTCCCTTCTATCATCTCTTTTTCTTTCCTTTTGGGCTTCCTATAAAGTGGGATATCAGTTGGGAATGGGATTGACTTCAGGTAACAGAAAACTTTATAAACAGTGACTTCAGCAAGAAGTTTATTTTTTTCAGTAACAAGAAATCCAGGTATAAGTACCTAATGTCTTTTGATCTTCTTGACCCATGTTTGTAGTGTGGTTTTGTTTTTAGGTGTGCAAGATTGCTGCTATATCTGTATGTAATGTGTTAATTTTCCAGGCAGAAAGAAAGGGGGAAGGGGAAGGAGAAAAGAGACTCCTCTGTAGTTTTGCCTTTTCCTTTGGGAAGATGTGGTGTCCCCACGACTTCCACCTGCATCTCACTGGCCAAGCTGTCACGTAGTCATTTGTTTCATACAGCTCTGCAAGCGAGACTGGGGATTCAAGTATTTCATTTTCTCTTTTTTTGTGGCAGAGGAAGGCAAGAAAGGAGGAGATTGGAAAAGGGGACTAGGTCAGTCAATGTACCAGCCCATAGATGGGTATAGAATCTCCTGGATCTCTCCTCCAGGTCTTAAAATATTTTTCTCATAATCTTTATCTTTTTTGTCATTTTGCTCATATAAGTTCATTTTACGGTTTTCCTAGTTGGGTTTCAAACATCTCTATTCTGCTATTTAGCTATGCAGCCCTCTTTTGAGATTGTTGTTGTTATTTTTACAGTTACTATTGTTTTTAAACTAGTATTTGCTGAGAGTTCTTTCTGTAAGTCCTCTGAGGAGAAAGTGTCCTTTCTTATTACGTGATGTGGGAGATAGACATTTTATATGGCGATTCTATGAAGCCATATGGGTGGTGGCACATGTTGGAATAGAGATGTAGTGGAGGAAGATGTGAATATGGCAGGAAGCATTTAGGAACACTTTGAGGAAGGGACCGAGCTACTGTTCTCAAACTGTACGAAACTTCTTGCCACGCTTCACATTTGCTGTAGTCTTTCAAGCGTCTGTGTGCCCATTTCTTTATGGAGTGCTCCGCCACTTCGTCTCTGACAGATCCAACGTAAAGAGGATGACTAACATGATAGTTATGTTTGAATTCCACAGAACTCATTTCCGCTGGTTGTTCCTTACAGTGGTATGTTTGACTGTATGGATGTAATATTCTCTTAAATTTCTCTAGGATAGGTAGAATTTTTTAAAGATTTCCTCCTAGTTAGGGAACTCACACTTGCAACTAATGGCTCTCCCCAACGCTGGAAGCCTCTACTGTCACCCTTCCCAACAAAATGGATTTTGCATCAGATCTTAAATTACTCACGTCTAAATCAGTATTGAATGGGTGAGTGTGATTGAGGACCCTCAATACTGGTGTGAACCCTAGCTGTAAAGCAGGGTGGTGCAGAGCATTTCCTGGGTTCTGTCTTAGGGAGACAAGACTCCTACACATTGCAAGTCTAGACAGGAACACACATACCGTCTACTACATGTTACACATAATTTGCTTCTGTAACAGCATAAAGCATGAAACATTTAAATTTCTGTTGAATTTAATCTGCCATGTTCTTTTACCTCCAGTGTCATTAAAAAGAATTCCATTCAAACACGAATTTAAAATTTATTAACCAATATTTAGTCATTGATTCCATTGTTTTTTTTTTTTTCGTCTGATTCTTTTTTTCTCTTTTAGGTCATACAGTATTTATATCACTTTTATTTAGGAAAAATTAATCAGAGTTTCTTATTTGTGAGTAGTTAGGTATTTTTTTTAATAATTATGTATAACTTTCATATGCCAACTTGCAAGTATATTTAACATGTTTATTACTGTATCATATCCATATATGGATATAGTGTCGTCTCCCTTTCTCCCTATTTTCAGACATTTGGGCTTTTTGCAGTTACTCTTTTTTGTAAGTAACATGGCAAAAACCATTTTAGTCAGGGTTCTAGGTTGCAAGAAACAGAGGCAGATTTTGGTTAAAAAAACAGAAAACGAATTTATTGGAAGACTTGAGTAGCTCACAGGCACAAGTGGGAAGTTTGGAGGACCGGGCTTGTAAACAAGGCAGTTATCAAGGTAGGCAGAAAAATGGCCCTAGAAACTCCTGAGAATCAGTCTGGTTCGGGGCTGCACTGAGGCCACCAGACACCCCCGATAATGATCACTGCTGCCACCTTCACTGCTATCAACACTGGATCCTCACTGCTACTGCTGTCACCATTAATCACTTCCCCACCTTCCCTGCATCTTTGAATCTCTCTCTCTCCCTCAAGAGTCAAAGTCCAGGGTGTTCCCTTCTGATTGGCTGAATCTAGGTCATTTGCTTGTCTTCTTGATGCCAGTGGGTAGGGAGAAGGAGTGTCTGGTGGGTACCTGTTCCCTAGAGAGACTCATGCAGTATTTGGTTTCACTGAAGCAGAAAGGGAGATTGGATGCTGGGGCCAGGAAGAGACAGTGTAAGTCTTTCTGCGTAAGTTTTTGCATGTACTTCTTCTGGTTACCACTTACGGTTTGATCCCTGGTATTAGAGTCATGAAACCAAAGTGTGTGTTGCCCTCCATCTGCCCCTTTATTCTTAGTGTTCTTCATGATCCTCCTTGTGCTACATGCTTCCCTTTGTGACCTCACCCATTCCTATGGTCTAAGGGTTTGAACCATTATAGAATTATGGGTGAGTCCAAAGTACTTATTTCCAATCCAGGTCTCTATCTTGAACTTCAGACAAACATATTTAACTACCTAACATAATCTATGGATATCCTGGGGACATCTGTGGATATCAGAAGGCCCCAAACAGAATTCATCATCATCATTTTCCTCCTCAAACCTACCATGTCTCTGGTATTCCCTAGTTTGGTCCTTAAGACCACCATCCCCCTAGCTGATAAAATCAGGAATTTGGTTTTTATCCTTGATCCTTACTCCTCCCTTCATTCTTCCATCAAATTGTCTCCAGATTCTGTAAACTCTGCTTCCTAAGTATCTCTGGAATTGGTCCTGTGTGCTTCATTCCCAGGAAACATTCCGACTTCAGGCGCTCATCACTTTTCTTGTAGGTTACAGCTTTTGCTTCTTAACTGGATTTTCTGCCTCCAGTCTCACCCTCACCTGCTCCAGTTTTAAAGTGCACAGCCGATTGTGTTGTTTCTCTAAGATGCTACTAAGATTATTTCCTTTAGGAAGCATTCTCCAAACACGTTTTCTCCTTGCCCCTTCCTGTTAACAGAGGTTAGTTGACCCTCCCTGTTCTCCATGGAACCCTGGGTTTACCAGCACTTTTCACACCTTGTTAAAATCTTTGCTGTCCAGAGACTGAGAACTCCTGAGGGCAGGAACGTGTGAGATTCATATTGAATCACCAGTGCCCAGTGTAATGCCTCCCCATAGGAGGCACTCAGTACGAGGATTTTTTTTTTTTTTTTTGGCGGTATGCGGGCCTCTCACTGTTGTGGCCTCTCCCGTTGCGGAGAGCACAGGCTCCGGACGCGCAGGCTCAGCGGCCATGGCTCACAGGCCCAGCCGCTCCGCGGCATGTGGGATCTTCGCGGACCGGGGCACGAACCCATGTCCCCTGCATCGGCAGGCAGACTCTCAACCACTGCGCCACCAGGGAAGCCCAGTACGAGGATTTTGAATGAATGTTATGAATGGCTTTTAACCCATTAAGAAACTAATGTTAGTTCAATAACGAGTTCGATGAACAGGTTTTTTTTTCAAATATTTATTTATTCGGCTGCATCGGGTCTAAGTTGTAGCACGCAGGATCTTTAGTTGCGGCGTGCGGGATCTAGCTCCCTGACCAGAAATCGAACCTGGGCCCCCTGCATGTGGAGTGTGGAGTCTTAGCCACAGGACCACCAGGGAAGTCCCTAGATGACCAGTTATGATCATGAAACTCAAACAACCGAGTCTATGTTACTTTTCAGGGACAAATTTTGAAAATAACATGTCCGTTATAGGGTAAACATGATTTCTTTCTTATTCAACATGTCACAAACCACTTTTTTCAAAGTGGAGAAATGAGAATGTTATGAGACCCAGACTGTGAGGCTAAGAGAGTTATTCCGTCGGGTAGAACACCTACAAAAGGTAAGCAAATACTTTACACAGAGTTGGCAGATGATGAAACCCTAAACTATTGAATTTTTTTTCTTGCACTATCCCAAGTTAATTCTGTTTTTTTAATATTTGTTTTGTTTTTGTGAGGAGCACTGATGTAGCGGTCTGAAAGGTATATTTTGGAAAAAAAAATGTAGCATAAGAATGACCTGGTGATCCTTGTTTCCTTTTAGGGAGATCAGTCTGGCTGGCTGGTCCCGGGAGAAGGATACACACCTGCAGTCACCCAGCATGAGCAGCTTGCTAATATTGATACAAAACTCCAAGAACTTTCTGCTGTTTACCCAACAATTTCCAGCTCTTCTCCAAGACCTGAACATCAGAATGAGGAGGTATGTTTAACTCTAGAGCCCATAGGCTGTTCAGGTTTATGTGTGCTAAAGCTAGTTCATATAATATGACAATCTGCTTGTTAACTAAAGAGGTTTCTTCCCAGTTGCCTTTTCAGTGGCTGCAACTGCAGTGATAGTGATTTCTACAACAGTGTCTATTTTTGCCAGTTTCCACTTTCTATTCATTTTTTTTCAGTTGGTAATTTGCTGAGATGGGGTGAAATATTTATTTTAATTTTGTTATATCTTTATGATATAAGCTATGCTTGATCATGATCAGGAGAGAGGAGAGGGAAGAGAATAGATACAGCACTCCTTAGTCCTTTGAGAGCTTTACTTCTTTTTGTTCCTTTGGTTCTAGATGTTAGCGGTGGCAGTCACCTGTCCCTTACTCTGACACATTCTTCTAGCTCCTTTGATTTACTAGCAAGCAGTGAAGCTCACTCTGTCGATAACTTCTCTCCTGTGAGAATTTTGAAATGAGTATGTTTCCTTTCTTGATAGTTCCCTCAAATATTCTTTTACAAAGCTAACAGAGGGTGAAGAAAAATGGAAGGGTAACCACAGCTTTGGAGCAGTAAAATTCCTTTCTCCCCCTAACATTTCAGTACTTCGTGGGATCTAGTTTGGGGTTGGGTAGTAGTTTTTGCCCGAAGAGAAAATGGCTGGTCTTTTGTTATTTCACTAACCCTCCACCAGTTTTGTAAACATATCACCAGATCATTTTCTGTACAATATTAGATGCATGTGATTTTCTTGGTTTTTAAGAAGATTTAAATAATATCATTAGCCTATAGGGAATAATTCTGCTTTATAGTCAGTCTTTTCTCCAACCTGTCAATTGAAGATTAGGGATCTGGGTTTGGATCAGTTGAAGCTACTTCAGAGGAAAGGCTCAGTGTTAAGATGTTCCAGAGAAAGTTTGGTCGTGATGGAACCTTATGGAGCCATCGCAGCTTCCTTAAATTATGTTCCTAAGGGCCAGGCACAGCTGCCTCTGAGCCCTTTACACAGCAGTATGGTGGGAGTGGGAACCACTGTTTTCTGGATTGAGATCAGAGTTCTTGGAAGACAGAGAATTGGAATCTCTGTCACTACCCAAATATACCGCAGGACTTTGACACATCAACAGGTATGCTGCTAGTTTATTTATGTTACTGGGTGCCATTTCGCAAAAGGAGGAAGCCAGGATGGGGGAGTAAAATGGTTCAGGGATATTCTTTGTTCTTTTTGTGTTACAGCTGAGTTTTGTTGTTGTTGTTGTTATTGTTGTTAGATATCAAGGTTCGCTGAGATCTCAAAGCTGGATAGTGGTCCTAAAGATAGAAAATGTCTACTTCGTGACCATCAAATGTTATTCCTGAAAGAGAGACTGAGAATTTAGAGATTTGTTTAACCATTAGGACTTCAGATAAAGTATGACTGTGGTCATTGTCATCTCCGTCACATTTTCAGAGTTCACATTTATGGTTTAAACAAAATACTTAAAAAATAATCAAAGGGAAAACCAGTACATTACTTAGTTGTTACATACAGAAAAGAGAAAACTGTATTTTGGGACTCTCACTGGCTGCAGAAACAGAAAAGTAACATCGTAGTTGTTGAAAAGAAATAATTAGTGCTTCTTGTATGCAAAAAAGAGTGTATTTTGAGGTTTCATTCAATTTCCTGTTGGCATTTCCTCATTTCTAACTAAAATCAGGATTGCATATTGAATTTTCAAGCCAAAAATGAAAACATGGCAAATTATTTTACGGATATTATTATTACTTTTTAACATCTTTATTGGAGTATAATTGCTTTAAAATGGTGTGTTAGTTTCTGCTGTATAACAAAGTGAATGAGCTATACATAAACATATATTCCCATATCTCCTCCCTCTTGCATCTCCCTCCCAGCCTCCCTAGGTGGACACAAAGCACCGAGCTGATCTCCCTGTGCTATGTGGCTGCTTCCCACTAGCTATCTGTTTTACATTTGGTAGTGTATATATGTCCATGCCACTCTCTCACTTCATCCCAGCTTACCCTTACCCTTCCCCCTTCCCGTGTCCTCAAGTCCATTCTCTACATCTGCGTCTTTTTTTTTTTTTTTTTTTGCGGTACGCGGGCCTCTCACTGTTGTGGCCTCTCCCGTTGCGGAGCACAGGCTCCGGACGCGCAGGTCAGCTGCCATGGCTCAAGGGCCCAGCTGCTCCGCGGCATGTGGGATCTTCCCGGACCGGGGCACGAACCCGTGTCCCCTGCATCGGCAGGTGGACTCTCAACCACTGCGCCACCAGGGAAGCCCTATCTGTGTCTTTATTCCTTTCCTGCCAGTAGGTTCTTCAGAACCGTTTTTTTTTTTTTAGATTCCATATATTTGTTTAGCATACAGTATTTGTTTTTCTCTTTCTGACTTACTTCATTCTGTATGACAGACTCTAGATCCACCCACCTCACTACAAGTAACTCAATTTCGTTTCTTTTTATGGCTGAGTAATATTCCATTGTGTACATGTGCCACACCTTCTTTATCCATTCATCTGTCGATGAACACTTAGGTTGCTTCCATGTCCTGGCTATTGTAAATAGAGCGGCAATGAACATTGTGGTACATGACTCTTTTTGAATTATGGTTTTCTCAGGGTATATGCCCTGTAGTGGGATTGCTGGGTTGTATGGTAGGTCTATTTTTAGTTTTTTAAGGAACCTCCATACTATTCTCCATAGTGGCTGTATCAATTTACATTCCCACCAACAGTGCAAGAGGGTTCCCTTTTCTCCACACCCTGTCCAGCATTTATTGTTTGTAGACTTTTTGATGATGGCCATTCTGACTGGTGTGAGCTGATATCTCATTGTAGTTTTGATTTGCATTTCTCTAATGATTAATGATATTCAACATTCTTTCATGTGTTTGTTGGCCATCTGTATGTCCTCTTTGGAGAAATGTCTATTTAGGTCTTCTGCCCATTATTGGATTGGGTTTTTTGTTTTTTTGATATTGAGCTGCATGTGCTGCTTGTAAATTTTGGAGGTTATCTTTGTCAGTTGCTTCATTTGCAAATATTTTCTCCCAGTCTGAGGGTTGTCTTTTCGTCTTGTTTATGGTTTCCTTTGCTGTGCAAAAGCATTTACATTTCATTAGGTCCCATTTATTTATTTTTGTTTTTATTTCCATTTCTCTATGAGGTGGGCCAAAAAGGATTTTGCTGTGATTTTGTTTTAGAGTGTTCTGCCTGAGTTTTCCTCTAAGAGTTTGATCGTGTCTGGCCTTACATTTAGGTCTTTAATCCATTTTGAGTTTACTTTTGTGTATGGTGTTAGGGAGTGTTCTAATTTCATTCTTTTACATGTAGCTGTCCAATTTCCCAGCACCACTTATTGAAGGGGCTGTCTTTTCTCCATTGTATATTCTTGCCTCCTTTATCAAAGATAAGGTGACCATATGTGTGTGGGTTTATCTCTGGGCTTTCTATCCTGTTCCATTGATCTATATTTCTGTTTTTGTGTCAGTACCATACTGTCTTGATTACTGTAGCTTTGTAGTACAGTCTGAAGTCTGGAAGCCTGATTCCTCCAGCTCCGTTTTTCTTTCTCAAGATTGCTTTGGCTATTCGGGGTCTTTTGTGTTTCTGTACAAATTGTGAAATATTTTGTTCTAGTTCTGTGAAAAATGCCATTGGTAGTTTGATAGGGATTGCATTGAATCTGTAGATTGCTTTGTGTAGTGTAGTCATTTTCACAATGTTGATTCTTCCAATCCAAGAGCATGGTATATCTCTCCATCTATTTGTATCATCTCTCTTTCATCAGTGTCTTATAATTTTCTGCATACAGGTCTTTTGTCTCCTTAGGTAAGTTTATTCCTAGGTATTTTATTCTTTTTTGTTGCAATGGTTTCAGATTTTTGAAATTATTGCAAGAAATGATTTCAAAAGTGATCTGAAAAATCACTTTCAGATTTTTCATCATTATTGTATAGGAATGCAAGAGATTTCTGTGCATTAATTTTGTATCCTGCTACTTTACCAAATTCATTGATTAGCTCTAGTAGTTTTCTGGTAGCATCTTTAGGATTCTCTATGTATAGTATCATGTCATCTGCAAATAGTGACAGCTTTACTTCTTCTTTTCCAATTTGGATTCCTGTTATTTCTTTTTCTTCTCTGATTGATGTGGCTAAAACTTCCAAAACTATGATGAATAATAATGGTGAGAGTGGGCAACCTTGTCTTGTTCCTGATCTTAGTGGAAGTGGTTTCAGTGTTTCACCATTGAGGATGATGTTGGCTGTGGGTTTGTAATATATGGCCTTTATTATGTTGAGGTAAGTTTACTCTGTGCCTACTTCCTGGCGGGTTTTTATCATAAATAGGTGTTGAATTTGTCAAAAGCTTTCTCTGCATCTATTGAGATGATCATATGGTTTTTCTCCTTCAATTTGTTAATATGTGTATCACATTGATTGATTTGCGTATATTGAAGAATCCTTGTATAAACCCCATTTGATCATGGTGTATGATCCTTTTAATGTGCTGTGGAATTCTGTTTGCTAGTATTTTGTTGAGGATTTTTGCATCTATGTTCATCAGTGGTATTGTTCTGTAGTTTTCTTTTTTTGTGACATCTTTGTCTAGTTTTGGTATCAGGGTGATGGTGGACGCATAGAATGAGTTTGGGAGTGTTCCTCCATCTGCTGTATTTTGGAAGAGTTTGAGAAGGATAGGTGTTAGCTCTTTTCTAAGTGTTTGATAGATTTCTCCTGTGAAGCCATCTGGTCCTGGGCTTTTGTTTGTTGGAAGATTTTTAATCACAGTTTGAATTTCAGTGCTTGTGATTGGTCTGTTCATAGTTTCTGTTTCTTTCTGGTTCAGTCTTGGAAGGTTATGCATTTCTAAGAATTTGTCCATTTTATTGGCATAGAGCTGCTTGTAGTAATCTCTCATGATCCTTTGTAATTCTGCAGTGTCAGTTGTTACCTCCCCTTTTTCATTTCTAATTCTGTTGATTTGAGTCTTCTCCCTTTTTCTCTTGATGAGTCTGGCTAATGGTTTATCAATTTTGTTCATCTTCTCAAAGAACCAGCTTTTACTTTTATTGATTGTTGCTATCATTTCTTTCATTTCTTTTTCATTTATTTCTGATCTGATCTTTATGATTTCTTTCTTTCTGCTAACTTTGGGGTATTTTTGTTCTTATTTCTCTAATTGCTTTAGGTGTAGGGTTAGGTTGTTTATTTGAGATGTTTCTTGTTTCTTGAGGTAGGATTGTATTGCTATAAACTTCCCTCTTAGAACTGCTTTTGCTGCATCCCATAGGTTTTGGGTCGTCGTGTTTTCATTGTCATTTGTTTCTAGGTATCTTTTTTTTTTGCCGTACGTGGGCCTCTCACTGTTGTGGCCTCTCCCGTTGCAATGCACAGGCTCTGGACATGCAGGCTCAGCGACCATGGCTCACGGGCCTAGCCGCTGTGCGGCATGTGGGATCTTCCCCGACTGGGGCACGAACCCGTGTCCCCTGCATTGGCAGGCGGACTTTCAACCACTGAGCCACCAGGGAAACCCGTAGGTATCTTTTGATTTCCTCTTTGATTTCTTCAGTGATCTCTTGGTTATTAAGTAGTGTATTGTTTATCCTCAATGTGTTTGTATTTGTTACAGATTTTTTCCTGTAATTGATATCTAGTCTCATAGCGTTGTGGTTGGAAAAGGTACTTGATATGATTTCAATTTTCTTAAGTTTACCAAGGCTTGACTTGTGACCTAATATATGATCTATCCTGGAGAATGTTCCATGAGCACTTGAGAAGAAAGTGTATTCTGTTGTTTTTGGATGGAATGTCCTATAAATATCAGTTAAGATCATCTTGTTTAATGTATCATTTAAAACTTGCGTTTCCTTTTTTATTTTCATTTTGGATGATCTGTCCATTGGTGAAAGTGGGGTGTTAAAATCCCCTACCATGATTGTGTTACTGTCGATTTCCCCTTTTATGGCTGTTAGTATTTGCCTTATGTATTGAGGTGCTCCTATGTTGGGTGCATATATATTTACAATTGTTATATCTTTTTCTTGGATTGATCCCTTGATCATTATGTAGTGTCCTTCTTTGTCTCTTGTAATGGTCTTTGTTTTAACGTCTATTTTGTCTGATATGAGAATTGATACTCCAGCTTTGTTTTGATTTCCATTTGCATGGAATATCTTTTTCCATCCCCTCACTTTCAGTCTGTATGTGTCCCTAGGTCTGAAGTAGGTCTCTTGTAAAGAGCATATATACGGGTCTTGTTTTTGTATCCATTCAGCCTGTCTATGTCTATTGGTTGGAGCATTTAATCCATTTACATAAGGTAATTATTGATATGTATGTTCCTATTACCATTTTCTTAATTGTTTTGGGTTTATTATTGTAGGTCTTTTCCTTCTCTTGTGTTTCCTGCCTAGAGAAGTTCCTTTAGCATTTGTTCTAAAGCTGGTTTGGTGCTGCTGAATTCTCTTAGCTTTTGCTTGTCTGTAAAGGTTTTAATTTCTCTGTCAAATCTGAATGAGATCTTTGCTGGATAGAGTATCTTGGCTGTAGGTTTTTCTCTTTCGTCACTTTAAATATGTCCTGCCATTCCCTTCTGGTTGTAGAGTTTTTTGCTGCAAGATCAGCTGTTAACCTTATGGGGATTCCATTGTGTGTTACGTGTTGTTTTTCCCTTGCTGCTTTTAATATTTTTTCCTTGTATTTAATTTTTGATCATTTGATTAATATGTGTCTTGGCATGTTTCTCCTTGGATTTATCCTGAATGGGATGGTCTGTGCTTCCTGGACTTGATTGACTCTTTCCTTTCCCATAGTAGGGAAGTTTTCAACTGTAATCTCTTCACATATTTTCTCAGTCCCTTTCTTTTTCTCTTCTTCTTCTGGCACCCCTATAATTCGAATATCGGTGCGTTTAATGTTGTCCCAGAGGTCTAGAACACTGTCCTCAATTCTTTTCATTCTTTTTTCTTTATTCTGCTCTGTGGTAGTTATTTCCACTATTTTATCTTCCAGGTCACTTATCCGTTCTTCTGCCTCAGTTATTCTGCTATTGATCCCTTCTAGAGAATTTTTAATTTCATTTATTGTGTTGTTCATCATTGTTTGTTTGCTTTTTAGTTCTTCGAGATCTTTGGTAAACATTTCTTGTATTTTCTCCATTCTATTTCCAAGATTTTGGATCATGTTTACTATCATTACTCTGAATTCTTTTTCAGGTAGACTGCCTGTTTCCTCTTCATCTGTTAGGTCTGGTGGGTTTTTACCCTTCTCCGTCATCTGCTGTGTATTTCTCTGTCAACTTACTGTGTTTGGGGTCTCCTTTTCGCAGGCTGCAGGTTCGTAGTTCCTGTTGTTTTTGGTGTCTGCGCCCAGTGGGTAAGGTTGGTTCAGTGGGTTGTGTAGGCTTCCTGGTAGAGGGGACTGGTGCCTGTGTTCTGGTGGATGAGGCTGGATCTTGTTTTTCTGGTGGGCAGGAACGTGTCTGGTGGTGTGTTTTGAGGTGTTTGTGAACTTAGTATGATTTTAGGCAGCCTCTCTGCTAATGGGTGGGGTTGTGTTCCTGTCTTGCTAGTTGTTTGACGTAGGGCCTCCAGCACTGTAGCTTGCTGGTCGTTGAGTGGAGCTGGGTCTTATCGTTGGGATTGAGATCTCTGAGAAAGCTTTCACTTTTTGATATTATGTGGATTTGGGAGGTCTCTGGTGGACCAGTGTCCTGAACTTGGCTCCTCCACCTCAGAGGCTCAGGCCTGACACCTGGCTGGAGCACCAAGAGACTGTCCTCCACACGGCTCAGAAGAAAAGGGAGAAAAAGAAAGAAAGAAAGAGAAAAAAATAAAATGAAGTTATTAAAATAAAAAAATAAAAATTATTAAAAATAAGAAAGTAATTTAAAAAAAAAGGAAGAGAGAGCAACCAAACCAATAAACAAATCCACCAATGATTACAAGTGCTAAAAACTATAGTAAAACAAACAAACAAACAAAACGGACAGACAGAACCCTATGACAAATGGTAAAGGCAAAGGTATACAGACAAAATCACACAAAGAAGCATACAGATACACACTCACAAAAGGAGAAAAAGGAAAAGTATATATATATATTAAAAAAATAAGGAAGAGAGCAGCCGAATCAATAAACTAATGTACCAGTGATAGTAAGCTGTAAATACTAAACTAAGATAAACATAAAACCAGAAACAAATTAGATGCAAAAAGCCAACCCCAAGCCTGCAGTTGCCCCCAAAGTCCACCACCTCAGTTTTGGGATGGTTTGTTGTCTCTTCAGGTGTTCCACAGAAGCAGGCTACATCAATTTGATTGTGGAGATTTAATCTGCTGCTCCCGAGGCTGCTGGGAGAGATTTCCCTTTCTCTTCTTTGTTCGCCCAGCTCCTGGGATTCAGCTTCGGATTTGGCCCCGCCTGAGGGGCCTGTATGTCGCCTGAGGGCATCTGTACCCTGCCCAGACAGGACAGGGTTAAAGTAGCAGCTGATTAGGGGGCTGTGACTCACTCAGGTGGGGCAGGGGGTGGGGGAGTGGGGAAGGGAGGGGTATCAAATGCGGGGTGAGCCTGTGGCAGCAGAGGCCAGCGTGACAGTGCAACAGCCTGAGGCGTACCGTGTGTTTTCCTGGGGAAGTTGTCCCTGGATCACGGGACTCTGGCAGTGGCAGGCTGCACAGGCTCCCCGGAGGGGGAGGTGTGCATAGTGACCTGTGCTTGCACACAGGTTTCTTGGTGGCTGCAGCAGCAGCCTTAGCATCTCATGCCCGTCTCTGGTGTCCTCGCTGATAGCCACGGCTCATGCTGCTCTCTTGAGCTTGTTTAGGCGGTGCTCTGAATCCCCTCTCCTAGTGCACCCTGAAACAATGTTCTCTTGCCTCTTAGGCAGTTCCAGACATTTTCCTGGACTCCCTCTCGGCTAGCTGTTGTGCACTAGCCCCCTTCAGGCTGTGTTCATGCAGCCAACCCCAGTCCTCTCCCTGGGGTCTGACCTCCGAAGCCCAACCCTCAGCTCCCAGCCCCCATCCTCCCCAGCAGGTGAGCAGACAAGCCTCTCAGGCTGGTGAGTGCTGGTCAGCAGTGATCCTTTGTGTGGGAATCTCTCCACTTCACCCTCTGCACCCCTGTTGCTGCGCTCTCTTCCATGGCTCCGAGGCTTCCCCCCCTGCCACCCCCCCGTCTCTGCCAGTGAAGGAGCTTCCTAGTGTGTGAAAACTTTTCCTCCTTAACAGCTCCTTCCCGGAGGTGCAGGTCCCGTCCCTATCCTTTTGTCTCTGTTTTTTCTTTTTTCTTGTGCCCTACCCAGGTACCTGGGGAGTTTCTTGTCTTTTGGCAAGTCTGAGGTCTTCTGCCAGCATTCAGTAGGTGTTCTGTAGGAGCTGTTCCACATGTAGATGTATTTTTGGTGTATTTTTTGGGAGGAAGGTGATCTCCATGTCTTACTCCTCCGCTATCTTGAAGCTATCCCCCGATATTATTTTTGGATTGGAATTCTTTTTGAATAATACACTGAAAGTATCTCGGATAAACCCTGCATATCTATTCAGTTGACAAATGGCCTCCAGTCTACTGCTGAACCACAAATATTCATAATGCATAGTCATGTTATTTTTATTTTTAACCTTTCTGCAAACCATTAACTCACCAGTAGCTTTTCTCCATGCTCCCTTAGAAAGAATGTCTTTTAAATGAAATATAAATTTCTGTTCTTCAGCAATCAATTCCACAAATATTAATCAAGTGCTCATTGCATGCAGGGAATTGTAGGTCATTTAAAAACGAGTCAGTGGCTTCACAGGCAAATTCTATCAAACATTTAGAGAAGAGCTAACACCTATCTTTCTCAAACTCTTCCAAAATGTAGCAGAGGGAGGAACACTCCCAAACTCATTCTATGAGTCCACCATCACCCTGATACCAAAACCAGACAAAGATGTCACAAAGAAAGAAAACTACAGGCCAATATCACTGATGAACATAGATGCAAAAATCCTCAACAAAATATTAGCAAACAGAATCCAAGAGCACATTAAAAGGATCATACACCATGATCAAGTGGGATTTATCCCAGGAATGCAAGGATTCTTAAGTATATGCAAATTAATCAGTGTGATACACCATATTAACAAATTGAAGGAGAAAAACCATATGATCATCTCAATAGATACAGAAAAGGCTTTCGACAAAATTCAACACCAATTTATGATAAAAACTCCCCAGAAAGTAGGCATAGAGAGAACCTACCTCAACATAATATAGGCCATATATGGCAAACCCACAGCCAACATCATCCTCAATGGTGAAACACTGAAACCATTTCCTCTAAGATCAGGAACAAGACAATGTTGCCCACTCTTGCCACTGTTATTCAACATAGCTTTGGAAGTTTTAGCCACAGCAATCAGAGAAGGAAAAGAAATAAAAGCAATCCAAATTGGAAAAGAGGAAGTAAAACTGTCACTATCTGCAGATGACATGATATACATAGAGAATCGTAAAGATGCTACCAGAAAGCTACTAGAGCTAATCAATGAATTTGGTAAAGTAGCAGGATACAAAATTAATGCACAGAAATCTCTTGCATTCCTATACACTAATGATGAAAAATTTCAAAGAGAGATTAAGGAAACACTCCCATTTATCACTTCAACAAAAAGAATAAAATGCCAAGGAATAAACCTACCTAAGAAGACAAAAGACCTGTATGCAGAAAACTATAAGACACTGATGAAAGAAATTAAAGATGATACAAACAGATGGAGAGATATACAATGCTCTTGGATTGGAAGAATCAACATTGTGAAAATGACTACCCAAAGCAATCTATAGATTCAATGCAATCCCTATCAAACTCCCAATGGCATTTTTCACAGAACTAGAACAAAAATTTTCACAAGTTGTATGGAAACACAAAAGATCCCGATTAGCCAAAGCAATCTTGAGAAAGAAAAACGGAGCTGGAGGAATCAAGCTCCCGGACTTCAGACTATACTACAAAGCTACAGTAATCAAGACATTATGGTACTGGCACAAAAACAGAAATATAGATCAATGGAACAGGATAGAAAGCCCAGAGATAAATCCACGCACATATGGTCACCTTATCTTTGATAAAGGAGGCAAGAATATACAATGGAGAAAAGACAGCCTCTTCAATAAGTGGTGCTGGGAAAACTGGACAGCTACATGTAAAAGAATGAAATTAGAACACTCCCTAACCGCATACACAAAAATAACCTTGAAATGGATGAAGGACCTAAATGTAAGACTAGACACTGTCAAACTCTTAGAGGAAAACATAGGCAGACCACTCTATGACATAAATCACAGGAAGATCCTTTTTGACCCACCTCCTAGAGAAATGGAAATAAAAACAAAAATAAACAAATGAAACCTAATGAAACTTAAAATCTTTTGCACAGCAAAGGAAACCATAAACAGGGCAATAAGACAACCCTCAGAATGGGAGAAAATATTTGCAAATGAAGCAACTGACAAAGGATTAATCTCAAAAATTTACAAGCAGCTCATGCAGCTCAATATCAAAGAAACAAACAACCCAATCCAAAAATGGGCAGAAGACCTAAATAGACATTTCTCCAAAGAAGATATACAGATTGCTAACAAACACATGAAAGGATGCTCAACATCACTAATCATTAGAGAAATGCAAATCAAAACTACAATGAGGTATCACCTCACACCAGTGAGAATGATCATCATCTAAAAATCTACAAACAATAAATGCTGGAGAGGGTGTGGAGAAAATGGAACCCTCTTGCACTGTTGGTGGTAATATAAATTGATACAGCCACTATGGAGAACAGTATGGAGGTTCCTTAGAAAACTAAAACTAGAACTACCATACGACCCAGCAATCCCACTACAGGGCATATACCTGGAGAAAACCATAATTCAAACAGAGTCATGTACCACAATGTTCATTGCAGCTCTATTTACAATAGCCAGGACATGGTAGCAACCTAAGTGTCCATCAACAGATGAATGGATAAAGAAGATGTGGCACATATATGCAATGGAATATTACTGAGCCATAAAAAGAAACAAAATTGAGTTATTTGTAGTGAGGTGGATGGACCTAGAGACTGTCATACAGAGTGAGGTAAGTCAGAAAGAGAGAAACAAATACCGTATGCTAACACATATGTATGGAATCTACGAAAAGAGAAAGAAGGTTCTGAAGAACCTAGGGGCAGGACAGGAATAAAGGACACGGGGAGTGGGAAGGGTAAGCTGGGACGAAGTGAGAGAGTGACATGGCCATATATACAGTACCAAATGTAAATTAGATAGGTAGTGGGAAGCAGCCGCATAGCACAGGGAGATCAGCTTGGTGCTTTGTGACCA
This sequence comes from Pseudorca crassidens, assembly GCF_039906515.1. Taxonomy (NCBI): domain Eukaryota; kingdom Metazoa; phylum Chordata; class Mammalia; order Artiodactyla; family Delphinidae; genus Pseudorca; species Pseudorca crassidens. The sequence continues at coordinate 83,761,326 of NC_090296.1, read as the reverse complement.
CCTAGAGGGATGGGATAGGGAAGGTCGGAGGGAGCCGCAAGAGCGAGGAGATATGGGGATATACGTATACGTATAGCTGATACATATATGGGGTATACGTATACGTATAGTTTCTGTTATAAAGCAGAAACTAACACACCATTGTAAAACAATTATTCTCCAATAAAGATGTTTAAAAAGTAAATAACGACGAGTCAGGCATATATAGAACTGTGGAGTCAGACAACCTCACTTCAGGTTCTGACCCTTCCACTTATTGGCTCTGAGGACTTGGGCATTAATTAGAAGCACTCTAAACCCCAGTTGCCGCATCTGTAAAACAGTAATGATAATATTATTCTTTAGTGTTCTTTTTTTTTTTTTAGTTTTTTTTTTTTTTAGTGTTCTTTTAAAGTGTAGATGAGTTAATATGTATAGAGTACTTAGCATGGTATCTGACTCAAAACTCAACCCAAGACGTTATTATAATAAGTGACTTAAGGAACTTATTTCATTATGAGAGACACAGAATGCACATAGACAACTGTAGTACAAGACGTTATAGGTAAGAACAGTAGAAGGCTATGAGCACAGTGCTGTGCTGGTTCAGAGAGAGAGAAAGCACATCCAGAAGGAATATCAAGAAAGTTCATTTCTACAAGTGCGAGATAGGAGGAGGAAGAGAAACCAGTGAGTGAGGCAGAGGGGCTCAAAGGCCCTGAGAAGGCTGCCATCACACAGCATGAGGTTGAAAACTGGTGGTCTGCAGGGCAAATTGGGTTCACAGGTAGGGTTCCTTTAGACCACTTAGGGTTTACAATTTTTTTTTTAGCAAACATTTAAAAATTGGGTGAACTTATATAAAAATCCAAATTTCTAGTTTCTCTTGAAAAGTTAGAACATCTGGCAAATTAGGCTTGAAGCCTTGCTTGGCAAACTATAGGACTGAGCTAAGTAGCAACTGCTGCTTTCAATGGAGCACAAATTCTCCAGCTTGCTATGCCATCCTTCACGCCATACTGCATTGCCTGCAATACATGGGCCTACTTCATGCATTTATGTAACTTGCCCAGCCCCTGCACAGGTCATCAAAATATCTTTGAATTCCTGCTTATTTCACAAGAGATGGTGTGGTGGTTGATGTTGAGTATCCAGATTAATATGTGGCTTCACCTCTGACCTGAAAGCAGCTCATAGGATCCTGGAGGATAGGATGTAAACATAGACCAGGTTGTGCCGTGACCGACCATACAAGGAAACCCGAAGTACCACAATATGGGAACTGATATTATGAGAAGTACAGAAAACATATGCTGGGGAAGCACAGAGAAAGGAAAGGCTATATAATGAAGGAGTGATATTTTAAAAATTCCTTTGGAAGTTTTAAAATTTTGGTCAAGAAAATAGTTTCCCAAACAAGTCGAAACATTCAGGCTTTCTGACTTACCTGACTATGGCAACTCTAAGATGATAAACTAGTAGGCACGGTAAGCCTGGGATGATAAATGTACCTGAGTCAGAATAATTTGAGGGACTCCAGAGAGGTGACTCAGATTAAGGAAGTATTGGTTGTGAAAGCGGCAGGTAAGAAATCTTTTCCTTAGGAGCTTGCTGATTACAATGTTCTCATGAGGTGCCCTCGCTCTTAACTTCACAGCGATGTTTTAAAAGCAGCATTTGGCTTCTATATATCTGATTTCTTTAGCGTAAAACAAAGCATGTGGTCACATTCAGAAGAAAGAATGGCATGTTACTGCTATTGCTGTAATGTGAGTAATGTCATGTGGTTGCAGTTTTACATCTGCTTTTTATTTTCATTTCATCTTAGCGAAAGAGAACTAATTGAAGCAATTTTTTTCTTAGGATCTGTGGTTTAACTGTGCATACCTTTCTGTATCCATCCCCTAACCCTCCAACAAATCAGGTAGTTCTTTCCACGTATTGTAAATCCCACCATAAAATTGAGTGATGTTCTATAATTTAGTTACCGTATTTCTTATTTGCAGCTGTGTTAGATTCCAGCTTTCGCCAGAAATATCCAAGATATAGGAGTTATGTAAGCACTAAGTTTCGTAAATCCTTAGCAACTGGATTCAATAATAAATTCTATTCAGTTTGGCTCTTATGAAGAAGTGTAATTTATTCATCTCATGCAATCAGTCTTACTAAATCTAGAATTCCAGTTCATCATTAGATGTTGTTTTCCTGGTTGGGAGAGAGTCTTCAGAAATGGCTCTTATTGTCATGAGGCATTTCTTTGTTAAGTCAACTAGTTTAATTGACTATAAAAGTCCTTCTCACTTGATGTATTTTCTTGTTCTTAAAATATTGATTTAGTTGTATACGATTTGGTAAGACCAACAAAAATTAACAAACATTTGAGGAAAATTGTAGGTGTATTTATCTCTTTTCTTGCCAAGAGAATACCGACCAACAATTAACTGTGTTTTGGTCTCTTGTTTCAACGTTAGCTAAACTTGAGGAAATATAAAACATGGTTAGACATGTAATCTTGAAAGATGTTTTACTACTGAGTTCAGGGATTTGTAGAGTTCCAGTAACAGCCATGCTGTTCACTTGACCTCACATTACTTACTATGCTGGTCAAGGGCAGGAACTGAGGAATCTTTTATGTATGCTAGTCACAAGCACAGAATCTTATTGACCATCTGTTCATTTCAAAAAACTATAGAAGTAGGCCACAAGAGCATGGATTTCTGAATTGAGGAATAGACAGGAAGTTACTTCAGACGTCCTTGCCTCTGATGCTAACCTGGCAAACGTTCCCAACTAAATCTGGGGAATTCTTCTTGCCACCTATGTTTTACAGATTACTTTGCAGTTTTTGTTTATATTTCTTGGTTTTTCTGTGTTAAACCTCCTGTGTAGTCAAGGTTTCTTTCATTTCATGGAAGTATTTCAAAATGATAAAAACAATCTGGCTGAAAGATTTTTTTCTTTACTTTTAGTACTGCCAGGCAAATGATCCATCTGATACCAGGAAATAGCAGTAGCCTATGGAAAAGTATACCATTAGCTTGAAAACACAGGGCACGCTGGCTTCATTTAGGCAGGTTTGTGTTTTTCTGGCCCTTAACTCATGCCTTATTTTCATATCAGATAACTTATGGAGGCATGAGTAATTTCCTCTGTATTTGGCTTTTAGAAATGAGTTTACTTAGCTTCAAAGACACCTGTTGGCTCAGTCAACACCACCAATATTTTTTTAAGGATGAACTTAGAATCCCTTGGCAATCAATTAGTCAAATCAACAAATACCTCTTGACCTCAGGGTCTCTTCTCTTCTTGTCGCTCCTTAGATATTCTGTGCATATCATGGAGAGCTTTTACGGAACTGAATTTTACTTTAACTGAATAAAAGCATTTCTGTATGACTCAGAAATATATAAACAATATGGATGGTCAGAGAATCTGCTCAAACTTTCTACCAGAGGAAATCAAGCTTCTTCTGCTGATCAGGAAAACAGATGGTACTGATTGGCACTTTGATGTGACAATAGAACCTCTCCTGGCCCCACGGAGCTTCTTGAATGTACCAATGAGCAACCTTTGCCAGAACCAGTGATTGCCTTTTCTTGCTCCCTCTTGGCCTCTGTTTTCATCACATGCTGTCCTTCAAATATTTGTACTATATGGTTATGCTATCAGAGACTGAGACTGAGGAAAGACGTTATATATCCTTGGATTTAATTGTGGAGAATTGCAGACTCATAAGCTTTCAGAGTTGAAAGCAACTTTCTTAGAAGAAATTGAGACCCAGAAAGAAAAAGTGACTTGCTCAAAAGTACTCAGCTGCTTATACCAGCAGAACTGGGGCTAAAATCTCACCTTTAGGCCAGTATCTTTTGGATACAGAGAGTCACATTGTCAGAGCAGAATGAAAATAGCCTTGGTAGAATAATTTTTTGTTTTCTTAAAAATAAGGAATGACTTTTTATGCTTATGAAATCATTACATGTTTACTGTAGAAATTCAGGAAATACAAAAACATCTAAGAAAAATAAGATAAAATCATCAAGGTTTTTACCATCAGGTTAAATTTCCTTCCGGTCTGTTTCTCTACAGGTGCATACACATACACGCATACATACACAGTATACCAGTTAGAGTTCTGGGCAAGGAACAGAAAAAACGCCCAACTTGGATTTTGAAGATAATGAGGTGAAGGAACTATTTACAGATTTAAAGGAGCCAGTAAGAGATGTTGGGACACTTAGGACTAGCAACAGTGGGTAGGGAGAAGAAAAAGTGTTTTGGAGCTTAGGGAGAGCTAGAGCTGTGGTAGAATAATCTTCCAGGGTAGCTTCCTTGGCCCCTTGTACCTATACAGTTATGACATGGACTGCAGCAAAAACTCCTATTGAAGAGGGATACCTGACACTGCTCTGCTGTGTTTCCTGTCTTACATTCTTCTGAGTAGACTGGCTCCAAGTGTGGCCTCTGTTTGCCTCTGAAAATGAATATTCAGTTGAATCTAAGAAAACTCCCCTTAATGGGCACCTCAGGGATACATTGCTGCCCAAACCATAATGCCAAAGCAGTGAGGGGAAGGGGAAGATACCCCAAACTCTTCTTCTTCCTGCACTCCAATCTCCTAACACTCCTCCCCTCTCATTGACTAAACCTAACCACAAGACAGAGGTCAAGGAGAAAGAGTAATTGTCCCAGCTTACATCAGATGTTCATGACAGTTTCTCATTCTTGTCTCGGTGGGCATTTGGCTCTGTGCATGAAGCTGTTCTGAACATTCGTATACAAAGTTTGAGTCATACATTTTCATTTCTCTTGGATAGATTCACAGGAGTGGAACTTCTGAGTCATAGGATAGACAAGCGTTTAACTTTTTTTTTTTCATTTTTATTTCTTTTTATTAAGACTAAGAAAATGAAATAAATAGGAAACATTGACACCCAGGAACATGAAGGCTTTGGCTGGTGTTTTTTGTTTTTTTTTTAGCATCTTTATTGGAGTATAATTGCTTTACCATGTTATGTTAGTTTCTGCTGTATAACAAAGTGAATCAGCTCTCTGTATACATATATCCCCATATCCCCTCCCTCTTGCGTCTCCTCCCACCCTCCTTAGCCCACCCGCTAGGTGGTCACAAAGCACAGAGCTGATCTCCCTGTGCTATGCGGCTACTTCCCACTAGCTATCTAATTTACATTTGGTAGTGTATATATGGCCATGCCACTCCCTTAGTTCGTCCCAGCTTACCCTTCCCACTCCCCGTGTCCTCAAGTCCATTCTCTATGTCTGCGTCTTTATTCCTGTCCTGCCCCTAGGTTCTTCAGAACCATTTTTTTTTTTTTTAGATTCCATATATATGTGTTAGCATATGGTATTTGTTTTTCTCTTTCTGACTTACTTCACTCTGTATGACAGACTCTAGGTCCATCCACCTCACTACAAATAACTCAATTTCGTTTCTTTTTTATGGCTGAGTAATATTCCATTGCATGTATGTGCCACATCTTCTTTATCCATTCATCTGTCAGTGGACACTTAGGTTGCTTCCATGTCCTGGCTATTGTAAATAGAGCTGCAATGGACATTGTGGTACATGACTCTTTTTGAGTTATGGTTTTCTCTGGGTATATGCCCAGTAGTGGGATCACTGGGTCGTATGGTAGTTCTAGTTTTAGATTTTTAAAGAACTTCCATACTGTTCTCTATAGTGGCTGTATCAAGTTACATTCCCACCAATAGTGCAAGAGGGTTCCCTTTTCTCCACACCCTCTCCAGCATTTATTGTCTGTAGATTTTTTGACAATGGCCATTCTGACTGGTGTGAGGTGATATCTCATTGTGGTTTTCATTTGCATTTCTCTAATGATTAGTGATGTTGAGCATCCTTTCATGTGTTTGTTGGCCATCTGTATATCTTCTTTGGAGAAATGTCTGTTTAGGTCTTCTGCCCATTTTTGGATTGGGTTGTTTGTTTTTTTTGATACTGAGCTACATGAACAAACATTTAACTTTTTGAGAAACTGTCAAACAGTTTTCCAAAGTGGTTGTGCCATTGTATACTGACACCAACAACGTGTGAGAGTTTGCTTTTTCTGTACTTCTCCAACGTTTAGTTTTAACAAACATTTTCATGTGGGTCATTCTAGTGGCTAGTGATACCTCATTGGGATTTTAATTTGCATTTCCCTGATGACTTAATGATGTTGAGGACTTTTTCATGTGCTTATTTATCACTTATATTATCTTCTTTTATAAAATATCTGTTCAAGTCATTTTAGAACTGGATTTTTAAATATTATTGATTCTTAGTGAACTAAGTGAGCTATGCGAACTTAGTGAACTGTGTGAGTTCCTTGTATATACTGGTTACGAGTCCTGTGTCAGATTTGTGTGCTATATTTTTCTCTCTGTCTGTGGCTTTTCTATTTTCTTAGTGGTGGCTTTGGATAAGTAAAATTAAAAAATATTGATGAAGTCTGGTTTACACATTTTTTCTTTCTGTTTTTCTTTTTTGTGCCTAGCCAATGATTTCAAAGACCATAGTTGTAGATTATTTAAAATGTCCTTTTAAAAAAAAAAGATTTCTATTTAAAAATGAAATACAATTTGAGTGTTTTTCAGGTCACTATATTCCATAGACAGAATGTGTGCTTACCAAATTCATATGTTGGAATTTAATCCCCAGTGTGATTGTGTTTGGAGGGGAGGCCTTTGGGAGTAATTTGGTCATGGGGATGGATCCCTCATAAATGTGTTAAGTGCCCTTATAAAAGAGACCCAGAGAGCTTCTTTGTCCTTTTTATTATGTGAGGACAGAGCCAGAAGATGGCCATTTAGGAAGCAGGCCTTCACTAGATACAGAATCAGCCTGAGCCTTGATCTTGGACTTCCAAGCCTTCAGAACTGTCAGAAATACATGTCTGTTGTTTATAAGCCACCCAGTCTGTGGTATTCTGTAATAGCAGCTCAAACAGACTGAGACAGTGTGTATCCTACTTCAAAGTGGGCCATAAAATACTGGATGCTTAGAGCTGCAAGGAGACCTTGATACCATCTATTCCAAACTCCTCCCTAACGTTAGGTTTCCTTCTTCAAGATATTGCTGATCATAATTCACCCTCTGGTTGCTTCTAGAGATTGAGGGCTGCAGAAGTGAGTCCCCTTTTGGGGAAAATAAGATGTAAAAGAGTCACTTCTTGAAACTGAGATACTCTTTTAATAGTCTCCTCAGTAGAATTTTATACAAAATGAATTTCATTGGTGTGATTGCTGAGAACCAAAATTACAGTCTGTTGGCCAGCGCTTATCCAGCTTCAGGATTGTAGTCTGTGTTGGGATACAGAGTGGGACCAGTCTGGGTCCATGTCTGGGCCGTGACAGTGTGGTAAGTGCAGTGAGGGAACTTGTGGCATGACTGCAGAATAATTGCCCTTCCTGGGTATGTCAGGGAATATTTTATAGTGAAAACGTGTTTGTGCTGAGCTCAAAAAGAGTAGGAGTCTCTATGAGGAGTTGGAAGGAGGAGGCATAGAGGGTGGAGAACTAGCAGTGGTGAATATTGCCGAAGCTTTGGGTCAGAGACCTAGGTAATGGGAGATGAGCCTGAAGGGCTGGGAAGGGGTGAGAACTTAAATTCCAACATATGAACTTTAAGTTGATAGTTGTCAAATTTTCGAGCAGTTGTGCTTCAGGTGGTCAGTCCTCACTCCTTACCTATTGAGTCAGAGTCTCCAGGGTGGAGGCTGGGCCTTTGAATATTTTCACAGACTCTGTATGTGAGACTGAAGCCCACTGGAGTTTGAAAACTACTAGTTGAAGTGAAGAAGCAGTGAGAAAGAGAGAAGGGCCTTGATTAAAGATGTATTAAAAGTGAAACGGTGCCTATTCTTGATCAACTCTATGTAAGGAATGAGAATGTGGGAGGATTCTGCTTAAGCAACTTTAAAAATGTCATTTATACCAGTTACCTCATAGCAACAGAGTAGGAAATCTGTGGAGGAAATGTAGGAAGTTTAGTTATAGTTAGAGGGCCAGCTTACTGTCAAGAAATACCCATTTAAATCACCTAGAAACAATACTAACTTTGGGAGGATATGGTTCTGTCAATTCAAATATTGCTGATAATAATGAGATGCTTTCCTTATATAGTGCTTATTCTTTTCCAAGGACATATTCAGCTCATTTTTTTAAAATTAATTAATTAATTTGGCTGCATTGGGTCTCCATTGCTGCACGCAGGCTTTCTCTAGTTCCAGCGAATGGGGGCTACTCTTCGTTGTGGTGCGCGGGCTTCTCATTGCGGTGGCTTCTCTTGTTGTGGAGCATGAGCTCTAGGCGTGCGGGCTTCAGTAGTTGTGGCACGTGGGCTCAGTAGTTGCGGCTTGCAGGCTCTAGAGCGCAGGCTCAGTAGTTGTGGCACGCGGGCTTAGTTGCTCCACGGCATGTGGGACCTTCCAGGACCAGGGCTCGAACCTGTGTCCCCTGCATTGGCAGGCGGATTCTCAACCACTGCGCCACCAGGGAAGTCCCTCATATTTGTTAGGTACTAAGATTTGCTGCAGGGCTTCCCTGGTGGCGCAGTGGTTGAGAGTCCGCCTGCCGATGCAAGGGACAGGGGTTCGTGCCCTGGTCTGGGAAGATCTCACATGCCGCGGAGCGGCTGGGCGCATGAGCCATGGCCGCTGAGCCTGTGCGTCCGGAGCCTGTGCTCCGCAACGAGAGAGGCCACAACAGTGAGAGACCTGTGTACCCCAAAAAAAGAAAAAAAAAAAAAAAGATTTGCTGCATGCCTGCAATGTACTGTGATGACTTTTGGGCTAGATATTATTATTATCATTTTGCTGATGAAACTGAAGTTCAGAGAGGTTCATTGATTCCCCTAAGGCCATCTCAGTCAGGAACAAGGTAGAGACAGGGTTCAAAACTCCTGACTTTACCAAGCTCAGTTCTCTTTTCACTGTTACATAGCTGCCTCTCATAACATAGATGGGCATGTTTTTATTTTATTTTATTATATTTATGTATGATGAACTTGAAGTCCAGAAAAACTGATTTGCCCAAGATTCCAAGCTGATAAGTACAGAGCAGGGATCAGAGCCGAGGTCCCTGCTTCCCAGCCGCTGCTCTTTTCACTCTAACTTCCTGCTTTCCAGGTGATTGAGTTTATTTCCTTAGTTGTTTAGTATAGTTGGGCCTTTTCTCCCTCAAGTAGGAAGAGTTTAGTGAATTATAAATATTGAAGGGAAGAAATACTGTTTGAGAAGCAAAGCCAGCATTCAGGGCTCAGTTGCTCTGGAACAATGTGTGATGGTATAGTTTCAGCCTGTGCATGAAATTTTTTTTTTTATTTAGGAACCTGACCTTAATGGTGATGATAGAAATACAGAAATAACTCCAGGAGAAAAGGTACTTCAGAATACCAAAGAGCAACGGGATCAGCAGAATCGGTTGAGAGAGATAGATGAAAAGCTAAGAAAGATGAAGGAAAATGTGGTAAATCTTTTTTTAATTTAAAGTAACCAGTGATTGTGTTAAAAATGTTCCAATTTTCTTTGACTGATTTATGACTGTTTTTATGTGTTGCATCAGGCAAGAAAGCTAACGTGGGTATTTGCCAGTAAGGATTTGAATAAAGGCTAAAAGTAGAACTCTTAGAACTTAAAGTAGTATTATAATTAATTTATATGACATAATAAACCTGTGAAAGGTGATCTGAAGTCAGAATAATCATCCATATGCCTAATATTCTGTGTCTGAAAGATATATGTTCTTTGTTTGTGTGGAGAAATTTGGTAGTTATTCTCTATAAAATCATCTTTATATGTTGGTCTTAAAGCTTAAATACTCCCATTTTTGGTTCATAATTCATAATATATTATTACTCAATATTAATACATTCTAAATCCATCTTGAGCCTATTTCATGTTTTAATTGCTTGCCATTTAAAGACGTATTATTGTTGATGAGAGAAAACTCTCAAATCAACTAAATTGTGAGCTGGTTGATATTCTGAACCTATTAGAAATGCTCTATAATATTATGATTTTCTAGCTACCCAGAGAATGTTTCTAAATTTTGGCTACATATTTAATTTTGGTGTTTACCTAAAATTAAACATGATGAGGCTGACCTTGTGATTCTACCTACATCCTCTCTCCTTGGGCTGGTCTTATCATAATCGCAGTCCCTACTTTCTGTCTCCTACTAAATCCTGTTCTCTTGCGTGATCTTCAGGCCTCGTGACGTTTTAACCAGTACTTCTGATTTGTGGGCATATCTTAAAACTGTTCCTTATGACTCTTTGAAAATCTTTTCTTTCTTGTCCCTACTTGTATCACCCTTCTCTCAGCATTGTCACCTCCTGTCCAGCTGCTTATAACCTGGTCACTCTCTTCTCTCATTATTGTGTTTTGTATGCTGCCCCATGAGAGTTAGCATCAGGTAAGTACTTTTGATTAAATTCTGGTCTCCTCAGAGCTTTCTACGAGTGCCCATCATTCCTGACTGAGGTTCTTCACCCCTCATGGTCACGTCCAGCCGAATTTCTCTTCCCACTTGCCAGCCATGGACAACAGCACTGACTCGGGCCTAAAGGGTATCTAGATCTACCTAATGAGAGTCAGGCAACAGATTTAGAGGGAATAAATGCATTGTGCTTCTCTTTATCATTCATTTTTGCTTACTTTTCATGGGAAATTTGATGGAATTATATTTCAGGGAGACCTCTATTCTTATTTTCTCAGCGTTTTTTTTTTTTTCTCCTTGAGTGTGATGATATGGGGAAGAAGTAGGAATGGTTAGGAAGTGCATAGGGGTTCTTTGCCCTTGGCCAGTAGTTGTGGGGTGGTTGGTGAGGCATTGAAAACTTGATGTGGTAAATACAATGTTTGTGGTTTGACTGGTTTTGAAAACTGTTGGCACTTTTCATCCCAGACCTACCAATCCCAGGTAGGCAAAGCCGGTCATTCTCCATAATTCACTTCTCCTCATTTCTGGTCATTTGTCCTATGCTTTGGACATGTATCCATTCTTTTCTACCATGTCTCTATAAATTATTTAATTCTTGACTCGAAAGCTGGGTCCTTTAGAAAATCTTACATTTTATTCCAGTGTCATATGATGGTTGGCTAGACTTAAAGAGATATGATAAATATCAAGAGTTGGTTGTTGTCTAAGTGGAAAAGAATAATATAAATACAGAAGAGCAAAAAAAAAAAAGTAGAGAACAATTATTATGTATCTACTATGTGCCAGGCACTGTTGCAAATAGTTTACGATTTATTGACTTACCTGATTTTTACAACCACTCTGTGAGGTAGACACTACTATCCTCATTTTATGGATGAGGAGATGGAGACACAGAGAGGCTGAGTAACTTCCTCAGGGTTGTACAGCTAGTGAGAGGAAGAGATAGGGGTTAAATGATTCGCTTTTAACAGCCATGCTATACTGCCTTTCTGGTACTTACTGGCTTTTCTTTTCTGATTAATATTGTCTTTTCGTTAAAGTGTGGTAAATTTGTTATAACCAGTAATATTCATTGGAAAGTGTTTGGAATCCCTTGTATAAATGATAATTCCACATTTTTGTGTGTCAGCACTTTCAGAACCTGGTATCTGGTAGATACAGGCCCATGAGTAATGATCTGTATTGTCTTTGTGTTTTAATTGCTTATTGTTTCATAATGGCCTATGGAATAGACTGTGTACTGTGTGTGTACTTTTGAGGGACGATCCTGTGTCTGCTTCAAACTCTGTAAAGCCCTTTTTACCTCATAGAATTCTAGGTACTTTGTGGATGGGAAATCTGGAGACCCCAGTCTTTGTTTCAATGATGTCAGTAGCCTGCTCTGTTACCTTGAATAAGTCACTCAGTCTCTTAGACACTTAGTTTTATATCTTTGAAATCAAGGGAGTGAGGCTAGATGACCTCTGTCCTTTTGCTTGTGATTCTTGGCGTACTTATTTTTGGTGAGAGATGGTGTTACTTATAGTATCTAAGGCTCAGTTTGTGTACTTCCTAAATATTTAGTATTAATTGGTTTAAATCTTCTGTTGAAAATTACTTTTGGAAATTTAGTAACACTTTTCAGGAGAATATGACATTGTCTTTTATATATATAGAAAAGTTAGCCTGTTGCCTACAGACCAAAGACTATGTTTTCTGAATGATGTAGCTTCTAGAAATGGGGCTAATTTTGTCTTCTTCTCCCTATTGCAATGGAGCATTGTTTCCAGATCAATGATTTGGGTGAAAGAAGTAATCTGTGGCCATTGAATTGGTGATTAAAGATCAAATCTAAATACAACTACTCTTAGGGATAGAAGGAGGAAAGAGTGAGCTAAGGGGCAATGCAGGAGCCCTGTGGGGTGCTCCTGGAGCCACCTGGATCCCAGGATTGATTTGTGAGTAAAGGCTGGAAAAGTGACTTAATCCTATGTTTCCAATGGTAGCCTGAGGCTGTGGATGCACATTTGCATTGGTCAAGATTGGTGGAAGAAGTGGGATTTGATTTAATCTGGAGGTGGTGGTGGTATTGGTATCAGTGGATCTTGCTTTCAGGAGCTAGGGGAAGTAGGCACACTGAAATGCGGGTGAGGCTCAAAATATACTATGAAATTCAGTGGGCATGCCAGGGGCCTGAGCACCAGCTGCATAAGTAGAGGCAGAATGAGTAATGGCTACTAGAAGCAGCATATGTGAAACAAATCTTTTGGATTCACTCAGAATGAGTCAGAACTATAATGTAGCTGCTGTGCTACACATGAAGGAAGAGGTGAGCAAAGCTGATCGTACTTGGATAGTAGAGGGACAAGGATAAAGAAGGTATGAAAACCAGCTCATGTGAAGGGTTGTTGAGGAGGCTGAGTGTGTTTATTCAGCCTGGTGAAGAAAGGACATGCACGTGTGTATGTGTGAGAGTGTGTGTGTAAGAGTGTGTGTGTGTGTGTGTGTGTGTGTGTGTGTGTGTGTGTGTTGTGGGGAAGGAGGGGATGGATGGTTTGGTAGAAAAATCACTCATGAAAACTTCCCGAAGAGATCTGAAGGACTAACATTTGAAGTATTATTTTTATTCTTTATAGTATAGGGAAAAAAGCATGGTGATTGGGAAGCCACAAAGCAACAGATTTCTGCTAAATACTAAGGAAGAAAGTTAGAATGATCTCAGTGGGAGTGATCTTTCAGGGGTAAGGATTTCAAATTAGGCTGGAGTGACACTTGCTAGGTAGCTGTAGGGAGGGTTTTAAGTATTAGGTCCCATTCCTGGGCACATGTCTGGAAAAGTTGAAAACTCTAATTTGAAAAGATACACGCACCCCAATGTTCATAGCGCACTATTTACAATAGCCAAGACATGGAAGCAGCTTAAATGTCCATCAACAGATGAATAGGTAAAGAAGATGCAGTACATATATACAATGGAATATTACTCAGCTGTGAAAAAGAATGAAATAATGCCATTTGGAGCAGTATGGATGGACCTAGAGATTATCATCCTAAATAAGTATTAGTCAGAAGTAATATTAGTTAATATTAATTTGTAATATTAGTAATTAAGAAGTAGTCTGAAGTAAGTCAGACAGAGAAAGACAAATATCATATGATATTACTTACATGTGGAATCTAAAAAATGATATGAAGGAACTTATTTACAAAACAGAACTAGCCTCACAGACAGAGAAAACAAACTATGGGGAAAGGGAGGGGGGAGGGAGGTATAAATTAGGAAGTTTGGGATTAACGTATACACACTACTATATATAAAATAGATAAACAACAAGGACCTACTATATAGCGCAGGGAACTATATTCAGTATCTTGTAATAAGCTATAATGGAAAAGAATATGAAAAAGAATATATATATATATATATATATGAATCATTTTGTTGTACACCTGAAACTAACACAACATTGTAAATCAGCTATACTCCAATAATAAAAAAAAAGTGGCTGGATGGTAGGTCAGTTTCTCCAGCACAAGTAGGCAGCTTGTGTATGGTGAGCATGTGAAGGTGCTGTGCTTTGAGCTGTTTTTCACATGTTGGGGGAGGATTTGTGCTGAGCCGTTCACCTCTCACCTAGTTGGTTCCCATGGGGTTAGGAGTATTGGCTTTGACCATGATCTGTCAGGCTAACTACTTGTGTGGAGATAATTTGAGATAATAGAATTAGGAGAAAATGGAAGTAGCCATATTCATAGAGTTGGCAACAAACCCCACAAATACCCTCTCCATCGTTTGCCATACAGTACCCTCTGGTATCTCTAATCCCATCTAGCTCTGAGAGTCACTTTCCCTTGTTTTGGTGCTCTGTAGGCTTCTCTGCCCACTCAGTCTTCTAACCCCACTCTGCTTTTTATTACCTCCCTGGGTTATAGTTCCGTTATGTAAGCTTCTATACGTGGGACATAGTGGTTAAGAGCCAAACTGCTTGGGTTTGAATCTCAACTCTGTACTTACTCTCTGTGTGACCTTGGGCAGGTCTCCTGACCTCTCTGTGCTTCAGTTCCTAGATCTGAAAAATGGGGAGAGTTGTAATTAATACCTACCTCACAGGCTGATATGAAGATTAAATTAGTTAACATACATAAAGTGTTTTGAACAGGGTCTGACACATTTTAAGTGCTATGTAAATTGCACTTAAATTGTTATTGTTGTTATTAACATTATTAATATGGCATTTACATAAGCTTGTTGCTATGATAAGGAAGGGGAAGGGTATAGTATAGAGGATGAAATTGAAGACAGAGGGATAAGCCTTGGAGAAGAATCAAGATGCCCTTTTCCTGACTCAGGATGAAAGAAAGGAAGGATGGCCTAGAAGGGCAGGTTCAGAGATGAAGAGAAGGTGAGAGAGGTCATGCCTGAATGTTCTCTATTTACTCTGTAAATTAGAGGTCAAGCCATATGATCAGAATGAGAGGTAGAGTGGGGATAGGGCCTTGAAGCAGGGTAGGAAAGGACGGGAATAGACCTTGTGAGGGTGAGAAAGAAACCGTGGTAAACAATGAAGACTGCCCAGCTGAGGCTGGAAACCCCTGCTATAAAATGGTGCCAGCCAGTAAGACTTGGAGTCTTCTCTGACGGCCCTCAGCAGTCCACCAAAAATGGAGAAAATGGGTTGTGAGTTGAGGCAGGGATGAGAAGAGGTTGGGTGATTGCAGTGGAAGATCAAAGAGGCAAGGGAATTGGTGGTACGTATGAGGCCATAACTAAAATTAAAAAAAGAACAAATGTGATATGTATACCCCAGATAGCAGCTGGGACCCCTTTGCCCTTCTTTGACCTGGTTTCATAACATATATACCATAATAGAATCCCATACTGCCATCAAAAGAATGAGGTAGATCTGTGTAACTTGGAAAGATGTCTGTGATATCATATTAAGGAAAAAGTGCCTTTTGCATAAGACAATGATCAGTATTATACCATTTTTATAAACAAAAAAAGTCATAGAAAATTCCTGTACCAAGGATAAAAATATGTACCAAATGCTTAAGAGTGCTTACTTTTAGTGGGGATAGGATGGATGGGGAGGTGAAAAAGGAAATTCACTTTTTATAACATACTCTATTTAAAGGGAAAAGTGTGTTGGGATTATGGGTGATATTTATATTATTTCTCATACTTTTCTTTATCTTCTTACTTTCAGTAATCTACATGTATTGCATTTGTAAACAGAATTAATGTTTAAAAATATGAAATGCATTGATGCATACAAAAGATTGCTACTTATTGTCTCTCAATAAGTGGTGTTTATGCATTTAGAAAAATAGAGTGGGTCACAAGGAATAATGTTCAGCTTCACCAGACCAGTGATTAAAATTCATATTCAAGCAACGTTTAGGCACTCTGTACATTTACCAGACCAGCAAAAACAATGATAAATGTGATATAATTATATGCTAGGAGGAGAGATGTGGACAGTGATATGTGAACATTACTGGTAGCTCTTTAAATTGGTTATCTTTCCCTCTGGGAAGCAACAGGTCAATGTTATAGCAACAGCCCTTACGCTTTTTATATTTTTGACCTGCTTAATTCCAAAGAATATTTTAGGAATATTTCCAAAGAAATAACACCCAAGCAAAACCAAACCAAACCAAGCAAGAAACAACTTAAATGCTCTCAAATAGAATGTCAAAGCATTTATAGCGTCTTAACCCATTTAATACTATGATGGGATAATAAAAGTGACAAGTATATGAATTTTGTCAAGAAAGGACTTTTAATTGGGAATGAGTGATACAAAACATAAAAATAAAAATTCTAGACAGATTCTAAGTATCGACTATAACTATGTAATGTATTTATGTATATATACTGACAACAACCTGAAGGGAAGTAGAATATGTATTAATAGCTTAGCTTTATTTTTCTACTTTTTATTAAAATTCCATTATTCCTAAAGAAAGGGGAGTCATAATTGAGGCAATTCTATTATTTCCTTGTTTTATTTATACACATTTTAATCCTTTAGTGTAATGGAACTTTTTGGGTAATGTAAAGAAATAATAATTCACGTTTGGTCTAATTTTTCTGAGGTATTGAGTATTCCATTGCGATAATAAAACTAAGGGGATTTTTAAAAAAACAAATAACATCTTTAACTTCTAGGATTACATAAAAATGCCATTAATGAAGTTGCATAATAATTCTAGCTTTCACAAATCAAAAGAATTCAATTTTAGTTTTTGCATTTTCCAAGAAAGAATCGTCAATATGATCTATCTCATTGACTCCTTTAATGATAAAATATTCTCAAAGATGTTTTGTTAGTATTGGTGGGAAAAGCTTTCCACGGTTCCATTCATTCTAAATGCACTGACCGTACTTTTTAGGTCTTTATTGATTCTCTTCTCTCTTTTTGATTCTCTGTTTGAACTTAATTCATTTTTTTCATCATTTGAAGTCTCTACTATTTCTTTCTACATTCTTTCCCTTTTCGGTTTCCTGGAAACCACTGAGCTTGGCCTTGTTTGGTGAACTGCATTGTCATGATTGCATCAAAATGTTTAGCACTCGAAGCCTGTTGCTGAGCATTGTGGATAAGAATGTGGTTCACAAAGGATGATAAATCCTTGTGTTCTGATTCTTATTTTGACATGCTCTTGCCATTTAACCTAGTATAAGAATACATGGACCCCAATCAGAAGACTGGAGGGTTTCTTCTGCTCAGTGAATGGATGGAGGGTCTACCTTCAATTGCTAAACATGCCAGAATTGGAATTGGAATTATAGAATGTGAGAGCTGAAGGGGCCTTAGAGGTCACGTGAGCCAGTTCCATGGATCAGAAACCAAAGTCTTGGACAGTTAAATGATTTTTCAGGGACTCACAATTAGTTATTGATAGACTAGGGCCAATCCCCAATTCTTTTGACACTTCAACCTGTGGACGTTTCATTAAATCCAACCTCTCTAGGTCACACCTGTATAGTTCAGCCAATTTTCAGCTAAGATTTGGGGCTACTCACAAATGTCGGCTTTATTCTAAAACTGTTAAGCTGTTACTAACTGTTATACATCTTTTACAAATTCAACAGAACTCCAAACAAACCTGACATGTTTGTGGTTAAACTGGAAGACTAACTAGTATCCTTTAGTTTTCATACATTAACTAAGACCTGAGTTGGAAAAGTAATTGTACTCTTTCTTTGGTGCCATTGTTCAGAACTGTAGGAGTTATTTAATCTTATTTTTTCATTTGTAACAGCTCTTAGGAAGCTGGATAAAATAACATTGACACCTAAAACTGGTATTTTTTTATAGAGTATACAAAGACCTCTTTTTTTTCTTCTGTAGGTGATGGCAGGTGTATGCAATAATGATGAAAAATATTTGGTTGTGAAATTTTGAAAGTGAGATTTACACGTTGGTAGGTAAACAGACCTTACAAAATTTGTTCTCTTAGTCATAGGCAAAGAAACACATTTTGAAACAAGTAAGTAGAACATTAAAATTTCACATGTATGTATATATATGTATAATTTGATGCAGAAGTTTGACAAAACTTCTTGCAACTGAATAGTATCATTTACTGGTTGAGAAACAGCATGTAGCAGTTACAGGTACGTGGCTAGTGTTCAGGAGTTATTGTGGAATGAATAAATGAGCCAGTAACCTTTTAAAAGTTATTGGTTACATGTGACATTTGAATATAGTGTAGGATAAATTGAAAACACAGCTAGCTATAGTGCTTTGGAAATGAGATATTAAGGATAATTAGATGTTTTTTCATTGACTTATTTTGTTTCCACTATCATTTTTAATCCATTTATAAAATATGTTAGTAGATTTCAGTTTTAAATCCAATTTGGAACAAAAGGAGATATAAATATACCTTGTATTCTGCTTACACAATAAAAATGTTTTTATGAGTATTAAGGATATTGTCTTCTGGACTATGATTCTTCACATGTATTATGGTAATGCGGACCTGATATTGTTGTTGGGTGTAGTATTGGGCTATTTCTGAATGATAATGTGCCATATCTTGAAAGTCATCTTCAGAATGAGGATTTTGATGGCAATTTTGTTTCATAATACTACTTGTTTTTCCTTAAAGCTTTATTGCTGAGCAGAGGCTCTAGAAATATATAATAAAGCTAGTTAGATTTTAGCATAACTCAAATTTTGCTCTTTGAATTGATTTTCAGAGTTCATTGGTTGAGGCCATGTGCCATGGATGTGATTACCTGGAACAAGTACATGCACATGCTTCAAGAAATAAGCAAATAATAGCACATTGAAGAATATAATTAATATAATTATATAAAGTGAAAGAAGTATTATAAAAAATTATAATGCATATACATAAAACACATTTAACCATTATAGCATTTATCAACATAAAATTAGAATGCATAGATAAAAATGATGACAATTTTAGAGGTTGAAATTAAGCCTATTATTTGGATGTTAACATGGGGTAGGAATACTGTTTAATTTCTTTTTCAACACCTGAGGTCATTGTTAGCATCATTATTTTAGTATATTAAATTTTTTTTTTTTTTTTTTTTTTTGCGGTACGCAGGCCTCTCACTGCTGTGGCCTCTCCCATTGCGGGGCACAGGCTCCGGACGCGCAGGCTCAGCGGCCATGGCTCACGGGCCTAGCCGCTCCGCGGCATGTGGGATCTTCCCGGACCGGGGCACGAACCCGTGTCCCTTGCATCGGCAGGCAGACTCTCAACCACTGCGCCACCAGGGAAGGCCCTGTATATTAAATTCTTGAATGATTCTTTCCCAATGGAAATGTTAGTTATTAATATTCCTATGTAGTCTTTAATCCTTTTATTACCTTTTCAACCAGCTACAGCCAGTTTTTTTTAACTAGACCTTCAGACCCTAGATCTACTTCTGGTTACCATCTCAGGCTCCCTCTGGCCAAAGCAGGGATTATCTAAAGCAGTGATATCAGCATAGATGGTCAGAGAACTGTTTGTTACCTGTGGCGTAAGGAAATGTGACCAAAACGTAAATCCATACACTCTTTACTTCATCAAGAAAAGCTTGCTTAATGATGTGGCTGATTTAAATGCTGGCGTGGCTCTTTATCTCATAGCAGACCAGTAACAATCAGGTTGAGGCCTGGCATTGCCATCAGGCAACTCTTGGAGGAGCACTGAGTGCGGGTCCATTCCTCACCTCTGCTGGCGAGGCCAGAGTGACTCATGTCAGGTTGGGGACCAGACCACACTCATTGTGTGGAACTGGGGCCAGAGTGGGACCAGTTGGGCCATGTGGAACATGGCCATGGAAGGAAGTTGAAAAAGCTGAAACAAAATGAAAAATACTACCTGGAATTATGAATCATATAAAGTTTCATACTTAGAAATAAGAGAAAACAGTGGCCTTTCAGCCAGCCCTTGTGCCAGGTCTGTAAGTAGGTGGGTTCTACTTCTAGCTCTAGGGCCAACTAGAGTTTAGAGAAACTTCTCTTAGTAAGGAAAACCTAAATATGCTGGATAAAATGTGTTTTTTGAAAAGTAATTTTTAAAGCATGGCTGAGCTGGCAGAAACATAAGGGAATCTCTTGGAGAACAGAGATGAAAAGGCAGTATGAAGCAGGAGGGGTAAGTAGCCACTGGAGCCAGCTTTTGTCCCTGAGGTATCTAATGATCTCCAATGGCCCCAAGCCTGGGTTTTAACAGGCTGTGTGTAGGGGGCTCAGGCGATAGAGCCTGAGGCTGAGGAGTTGGCAACCATATGATTAAAACCTCAGTGGATGAGGAAAAACCTGCTCTGGAGAGGGAGTGGTAGAAACCTTGTGCTCTCATGTATGTATGTATGTATATATGTATGTATGTATATGTGTGTATGTATGTTCCTATGTATGCATTTATGTAAGTATGTGTATGTCTATCTATCTATGTATCTATCTCTGCTTTGGTTGTGGGTGAAATGGGAAAAAAAGTCTCCCATGAGAATTTCTAACTACAAGTCTGCATGAAGGTAGGTTTTGGGTTTGAATTCACACTCCTTGCAGAGCCTGAGAAACCCCAGGTTGAATGTTTAGTTGAATGTGGTCTTAGAGAACTTAGAGTACTCCTGACTCCTGATAGAAAGGGAAATCTATTCTAGAAAAAGACAATTTAAATCCTTATAGAATTCCCACAAATAAAGTTTAAGGACCATGAATTCACAGTAAAGATCCCCTTTCCCCCTCAAAACAACCGTAAGAAAATAAGCCACCATAAGCAAGAGTTAATAGAAAAAACACACTGCAGAATCAGTTCCACATAGACTGCAGTTTGGAACAGTATATTTCAGAGTGTAAAATAAGTCTGCCTAATATATTTAAAGAAATCAAAGGGGCTTTTGAGATTTGAAATGGAACCAATTAGAACTCATAGAAATGAAAATATGAAGTGGAAATTCTTGGAATTAGACCTTCCTTGATCTCTGCACAGGATCCTGGAACTTACACTTATTTTCCCCACATCTTTCTGTAACTTTTCTAAATCTTTGCATCATCCCTCTAGTGAGAACACCAGTATTTTCAAATCAGCCAGAGAAAAGTTATGTAGCTTTTCTAGAATAGCACATCAGTCTCTGAACTCCAGGGCAGAAGAAAGAAAAAGGTATATTATAATCACACACAACCTACATTTGTAAGAATACACCGTTATTATTTTTCCCCAGTAAAATGGATTTTTTCCAATTGCTTATCTGCCTTTCTTACTGCCTCTCTTAGCTTTAGCTTTTACAGTGTTAGCTCTTTATACTCGAACTTTTTACATTGAACAGTTTTAATTGGGACACACACCAGATTTAATAAAGAAATGAACTCCCTGATTCATTAAAACATTTAAAATTGACTTTATTTTTCAGGACAGTTTTAGGTTTACAGAAAAAAAGTGAGCAAAAAGCACAGAGTTCCCATGTATCTTTTCACCACTATTGGGGCCCTAAAATTTCCCCTATTATTAATGTCTTGCATTAGTGTGGTGTGTTTCTTACAATTGATAAGACAATATTGATACATTATTATTTTTTAATAGATTAATTTTATTTATTTATTTTTGGCTGTGTTGGGTCTTTGTTGCTGTGTGCGGGCTTTCTCTAGTTGTGGCGAGCGGGGGCTACTCTTCGTTGCAGGGTGCAGACTTCTCATTTCGGTGGCTTCTCTTGTTGTGGTGCAGGGGCTCTAGGTGCGTGGGCTTCAGTAGTTGTGGCGCGTGGGCTCAGTAGTTGTGGTTTGTGGGCTCTAGAACGCAGGCTCAGTAGTTGTGGCACATGGATTTAGTTGCTCCATGGCATGTGGGATCCTCCCGGACCAGGGCTCGAACCCGTGTCCCCTGCATTGGCAGGCGGATTCTCAACCACTGCGCCACGAGGGACGCCCCCTGATACATTATGATTAACTAAAGTCCATAATTGTGTAGTACAGTCTGCGGGTTTTAACAAGTGTGTTACATGTACCCATCATTACAATATCATACAGAATAATAGCTTCATTGCCCTAAAAATCCCATGTGTACCACCTATTCATCCCTCCCTCTCCCCCCATGAATCCCTGGCCACCACTGATCTTTTTACTGCCTTCATAATTTTCCAAAATGTCGTATATTTACTGTCATGTAGTTTTCAGAATGTCATATAGTTGGAATAATACAGTGTATAGAATTTTCAGATTGATCTCTTTCACTTAGCAATATGTATTTAAAATTTATTCATGTCTTTTTTGTGGATGAACCTAGAGACTGTTATACAGAGTGAAGTAAGTCAGCAAGAGAAAAACAAATATTATATATTAACGCATATATGTGGAATCTGGAAAAATGGTATAGATGAACCGGTTTGCAAGGCAGAAATAGAGGCACAGATGTAGAGAACAAACATATGGACACCAGGGGGGGAAAGCGGGGGTGGGGGGTGGTGTGATGAATTGGGAGATTGGGATTGACATGTATACACGGATGTGTATAAAATAGGTAACTAATAAGAACCTGCTGTATAAAAAAAATAAAATTCAAAAAAAAAAAATAAAATTTATTCATGTGTTTTTGTGGCTTAATAGCTCATTTCTTTTTATCGATGAAAAATATTCCATTCTGTGGATCTACCACATTCGTCTACCAAAGCACATTTTGGTTGCTTCCAAGTTTTGGCAATTATGAATAAAGCTACTACAAACATTTGGATGCAGGTTTTTGTGTGGCCATAAAATTTCAGCTTATTTAGGTAAATACCAGGAGAGCGATTGTTGAATCTTATGGCAACCTATGTTTAACTTTGTAAGAAATTGTCAAACTGTCTTCCAAAGTGGCTATACCATTGCATTTCTACCACCGAGGAATGAGAGTTCTTATTGGTCCACATCCTTGTCAGCATTTGGTGGAGTATAGATTCAAGCTTCGATCTAGTGGGAGAGGATAGGTAACAAATATGATAATATAAAGCAGAAAAAACAAGGGACATGAGAGAAGTGCAAAGAAAGTGCTATAATTTGTTCAAAATAGAGGAGGATTATAGCGGAGGGATCTGGGAAGGCTATGTGGAAAATGTGAAATCTGAGTTGAATCTTGGGAAATGTGTAGGGCTTTCCTTTGTGTAGATGGGAGTGGGTATTATAGAAAGAAGATACTTTGTAGAAAAGGGCTAGATACGGGAAAGCTTGGGCCATTTTAGGGAATAGTAGGCAAGATCAGTGGCTTTTATGGATTAATACGAAGGTTTGACTTCATGCTAATGACACAGAGATACATGACGTTTTGGAAACTTGAACTTTTCTGAAGCAAGAATGTGAACCAGGCTTTCTGCAGTGCTCTTGTTTGGGAGAGGGTCACTTAGTGAGTGTGCACCCCAGCTGCCAGCCCAGCATCTACCGCCAACAGCTCTCCTAGTCTCACCTTGGCATCACATGGACCTTAACACTTGTGGGTATTAAAAGCTATGTTTCTATGTTTTTTTTTTAATTATTATTAAAAAAGCTCTTCTAGTGGTGGTGATTGAGATTTGCAAAGAGGGCAAAGACATTGGTTCTTAGTAACAATGACAGTTGCTTCAGATAAATGTAGAAGTGGAATGCTGAATTTGTTATTCGATCAGATTGGTGACAGGAGTTTGGAATTTTGCAAATGACGTGCGACAAAGCCTTTCTATGATCAAGGGTCTGCTTGTATCCAGTTTGACTGGAAGGGAACAGAGGAAAATAAAATTGTAAAAGTAGACTAAGGCCATATTTAATGCAGGATATGGCAGTCTGATAAAGTTGTATGAGCAGTTTTTACTGAACTTAGAGAAACGTTTTTATTGGTGTGTTAATTAAACTTATCCTATCAACAAAGGCGATGCTGAAGGTTACAATAAGGACTGTTCAAACAAGTAGAAGTTCAGTAAAATGAAATGATTCACATAATAGATGTTTTATTCTCAAGGCTTCTGTTCTCCCAATTTTGTACCCTGCATGAAGATTGTAGGTTGTGTTGGATTTTTCTGTAATCTCCATCTCTCTAGGTAGTTTTTCTATCTCTCTAGAAGAACTGCAATCATATTTGTAATAAAATGATTATAACATGTCTTTGGTAGACATTACCAATTGCCTACCCCATTTATAACTTCTTCCTTACTGATAAAACTCTGGGACAGCCATATGCCTAGTTTACAATACTCACAGTCTCAGATTCCCTTATATCTAGGGGTGGCCCTGTGCACCAGTTCTGGCCAATGGGGTAGAAGCAGGCATGTTCTGATAAAAAGAGAAAGACTCAGCTGACATATGCCCTTTGCCCTTCATCCTTTCTCTTCTTGGTTGGAGCATAGAAATATTTCTTGAACCTCAGGAGGCATCTTGAGAACACGAGGGCAGAGCAGAAAGATAAAGGAGGATGGGGCAGTGATGCCACCATGAAGCCACTGCATCACCCCTTATCTGCTGACCTCTGACCGATCTCTCTCTTTTTAAAAATTAATTAATTTATTTTTGGCTGCGTTTTGTCTTCGTTGCTGCACTCGGGCTTTCTCTAGTTAAGGCGAGTGGGGGCTACTCTTTGTTGCGGTGCGCGGGCTTCTCATTGCAGTGGCTTCTCTTGTTACGGAGTATGGGCTGTAGGAGCGCGGGCTTCAGTAGTCGTGACTCACGGGCTCTAGAGCACAGGCTCAGTAGTTGTGGTGCACAGGCTTAGTTGCTCCACGGCACATGGGATCTTCCCGGACCAGGGCTCGATCCTGTGTTCCCTGCACTGGCAGGCGGATTCTTAACCACTATGCCACCAGGGAAGCCCTGACCTATCTCTTAAGTTAGAAAAACCAACCTTGGCTATGTCAGGCAGGTCTTGTGGGTTTTTTGTTTTTTTTTTTAATGAAAGTAATACTCATTGATACGGTAGCCTACTTCCAGTCAGATATAAAATGTTTAACATTTCATGCTAGTGCATCAGTGGGGTTAAGGGAATCAATGAGTCTTGCAGGGGAATTTCTGTGGCACTTCAGTGTGTCTGCCTTGTGGGATGTGAGTTTCAACCCCAAACTGAAAGTTACACCTTCCCCCCGTGGAAGCAGGTTATAACCTCTCCCTGTTGCTAAAGTGAATACAGATGGCACAGAGGGCAAACATCAAGGGGAAGAACTCTGATCACGAGGAGCACAGAGTGCTCAAAGTAGTGCAGGAACTTGCAGTAGAGACAGGAGTCACTTTGCGGGTAAGCGAGTGATTAGCGACAGGCATTTCGCAGGCTGTAATGGAGGGAGCAAAATGCCTGCAAAATGCCACTGGTGATGGCCCAGAGAGTATTTGCAGAGTAAATAGAAATGGTAATAAGAATCCTGGCACGATGGACTAACATTCTAGATCAGCACCATCCAAAGAAATACAGTACAACCATCATATATATCAATAACTTCAAGTCTTGTAATAGTCACTTTAAAAAGATAAAAACAAACAGGTGAAGTTTTATTTAACCCAACACACTGCCTATTATTGTTTTAATGTATAATCAATATAAAATTATTAATGAACTAATATATATATGTATCACATCTTGGTCTGGACTAGTCACATTTTAGGTGCTCAGTATCCACATGTGGCTAGTGACTACTGTATTGGACAGGGCAGTTTTAGAGAAGAACAAAGTGATTTATATGCTATACAGATACATTGGTTTATTCTAAAAAAAGAAAAAAGTAAAAATTTTCACCACAATTCTAATTGTCTAGAGTTGTAGAAGAAATATGCATAAGTTAACTTCTAGGAGAATCTAACAATGATGAGGAAAAAGTCCTATGGAAAATGTCCAGCCATCTTTTTTTTTTTTTTTTTTTTTTTTGCGGTACTCGGGCCTCTCACCGTTGGGGCCCCTCCCATTGGGGAGCACAGGCTCCGGACGCGCAGGCTCAGTGGCCATGGCTCACGGGCCCAGCCGCTCCGCGGCATGTGGGATCTTCCTGGACCCGGGCACGAACCCGTATCCCCTACATCGGCAGGTGGACTCTCAACCACTGCGCTACCAGGGAAGCCCCAGCCATCTTTTTAAAGAGTCACTTTTTAAAGTGAGCCTGACCTGGGTTGTTAGATATGATCTAAAAAAAAAGAAAAAAGATGGCCAAGAAGTGAAAATTAAAAGATTTATTGAAACCATATGTCTAATCTTGGAAACACCTCTTGAGTATATTAAGAAGTAAGAAACTATTTGTGTCTTTGGGAGATTATTCACAATGTCTAGCTAAAATGTTGGGAATTTAACTTGTTATAACCATTCTGCTGTTACAGCCTTTTCCTTCCTTAAATTGGGAGGGATGAGAGAAGACAAATTTCAGGAACACAGAAAAGGCTTTGTTACTTCATTGTTATAGTCATTGAGATTCATGTCAACTCAGTTTGTATTTGATTCTTGAAGTTAGAATATCTCAACCATTTTTATTTGGGCATAATATTTGCTAATGTAATTGTTATTTATCTCAGTTCATTTAATGAACCAAATATTCCGAAGGGTATTTAACTCTTTACTTTCTTTTTGGCCAACCAGCATCAGATACTCTGTTTACCAGTAGCAAAGAGTCTGATGTCTCAGCAGGTCCCATCTCCACCAAAGTGCCTCCTGCTGATAGTACTAGAGAACATTTAAAAAGGTTTCTGCAGACATGCACGAAGTTTTTTAGTTTGTTTTGTTTTGGTATGACTAGAAATACACTTTGTGAAGACAAAGGATTCTCTGGTGCCCAACTAGAAATAATAGATGACTGCTTCTATTTTATTCTTATTTTGTTAATTGATGTATAGTTGATTTACCATGTTGTGTTCGTTTCTGCTGTACAGCAGAGTGATTCAGTTATATACATATATATATTCTTTTTTAATATTCTTTTCCATTATGGTTTATCACAAGATATTGAATATAGTTCCTTGTGCTATACAGTAGGACCTTGTTGTTTATCCATTCTATATATAACAGTTTACATCTGCTAATCCCAAACTCCCAATCTACCCCTCCCCCAGCCCCTTCCTCCCTTGGCAACCATAAGGCTGTTCTCTATGTCTGTGAGAGTTGACTGCTTCTAAAGATAAAGAAGGAGACTTCGTTGGAAGATTTTTTATTATAAAGTAATTATGTAAACCTGGTTAGCAAAAATGACTTTTTAGAGAATTCAGGCAACCCAGAAGAATATAAAGAAGAAAGGAAAAATCACCCATAATGTCACTTCTTGGAAAGGTGGCCTATAATACAGCCATAGTTAACCTGTGGCCATTATCCTTCTGGACATTTTTCCTGTTCACATGCTTCTCTCTACCACCACACACATCCCCTCCCCTCTTGTCTCCTTTCTTTCCTTCTGGTTTTCTTTGTCTTTTTACAAAACTGAGACCATATTCTACAGATATTTCATAGTCTGCTCTTTCCTTTAACATTCATTATGGGCACATTCCTATGTTAATAAAGTATATACCCACCTCATCATTTTAAATAGTATGCTACTATGATGAGTATATGAGTGTGTCTATTGAGCCAGTCCTGTAATTGTTCATGTCTAGTTATGGTCAGTATTTTTTTTTTTTTTTGCGGTACGCGGGCCTCTCACTATTGTGGCCTCTCCCGTTGCGGAGCACAGGCTCCGGATGTGCAGGCTCAGCGGCCATGGCTCACGGGCCCAGCCACTCCGTGGCATGTGGGATCTTCCCGGACTGGGGCATGAACCCGTGTCCTTGTCTATGCATTTGTTGAATTATTTTCTTAGGATAAAGTCCTAAGTGGAATTGCTGAGTCAGAGTATATGTAGAAAGAGTTTGGCTCTCTGTTGCCAAGTTACCCTCCAAAGATGATGTTTAATTTATACATGCACTAACAGTGTTCTGGAGTGCTAGATCTATGCCTATAGTGTTATCATTAAAAAAATTTGTTGCCAATCTGTTAGTTTAAAATGGTGTCATTGCTTTAGTTTGCATTTTTTGGTTACTAGTGAATTTGGACATGTTTTCAAATGTTTATTGGCAGTTTGTATTTCTTCTTTGGTGAATTTTCTATTTATATATTTGTTCATTTTTAAGAATTAAGGTGTTTTTCTTTTCTTTTTACTATGTAGCTATCTTTATTTATTTAGAACACATACTCTTTGTTACATGTTATAGACCTATTTCCAAAATGTTAAATTATACTTGCTGTTTTCCAGTTTTTAAAACAGTTTGCAAGGTGCTGTTTTTCTAGCTTATTATCATGTGGAGCCATTTGTGAGAAGTATATGTGGGTTGTTGCAACTTGCTTTGTGTTTCTTGAAATGATACATCAAAAGTATTTATATCCTTTCATGTTGAAGCCCTGCATCCTTTCTAGAGTATGTTTTGAATACGTTGTGTCAAGGAAATCACCACCTAATTATGTTCCTGCTAAAGTGTCTGTTATTGACTTTGAAGTTTGCTGCTAATCTCTTTTTAGCTACATGTCTTTGGATCTAAGTTTTAGATAAGCAGTGGCAAGCGAAGACATAGAAGAATGTAATTTATTTTCTTAAGTGTACTTTTAATATTTTAATTTAATGTTAAAAACGGAATTAGCCAACACCATTTTTATTTTTATTTATTCTATCTCTGCATTATATGAAAACACACATAATCAACATCAATGGTCTGAGATTATCCTTCAGAATATTTTCTAAGCTGGTTATTCAAGCAACGTACAGCAGTTAGTAAAGTCTTTAACAACGTATTAAGATTTGACAGACCTGTTAACCGATACTGTATCACGTACTTGAATGTTGAATGGTCTCATGCAAAAAAGAAATGTTAACTAGGTGATGGGATGGAGGTGGTAGCTAATGCTATGGTTGGAACCATTTTGCAACATATATCAATCAACACATTTGTGTACCTTAAACATATACAATGTTATATGTCAATTATATCTCAGTAAAGCTGGGGAACCAAAAACTTTTGAAATACTTAGTAAAAAATAGGGCTTTTCATAGTTTGGAAAGTCTACCCCCTAATTGCTGTTTTTAGCTACTGTTACACTTTTGGGTATGAAAGTAACATGGTAATATTAAATTTGACTATGAAAGCTACTAATATATTAATATATTAAATTCATGTCTCTGAGAATTTTTTTTTTTTTTTTTTTGCGGTACACGGGCCTCTCACTGTTGTGGCCTCTCCCGTTGTGGAGCACAGGCTCCGGTCGTGCAGGCTTAGTGGCCATGGCTCACTCACAGGGCCCAGCCACTCTGTGGCATGTGGGATCTTCCCAGACCGGGGCACGAACCCATGTCCCCTGCATCGGCAGGCAGACTCTCAACCACTGCGCCACCAGGGAAGCCTCTCTAAGAATTTTTAATAGGGGACACAAGGCAAATAAATACATAAATAGTGGGAGAATATAAACAATAATTTCAAGATTTTGAAGGATACAGTATAGAAGGACTTTGGTTTGATACCTTGGCAAATAGGAAAGAAAACTTTATAGGTAGGGCTTGAGTTACTCAGAGAGAAGGAGGGGAATGGGACAAGTGGTGGAGGAACAATTGGATGCCACAAGGATACAGATGAGGATTGGCAGCCATGGAGGGCAGGCTCCAGGAATGGATCCTGATGTAGGGGTCAAGGACTAACCCTAGGTAGTCAGCTAGAACCTTATCAAAGTAGTGGCTTGCATGGCAAGATTGCAAGCAATCTTTTTTCTTAGATTTCTTAATATGTGAAAGCAAGACAGAGAGCTCTAAAACCCTATGGTTCTATGAGTCTATATGCTGGGAAAATGTAACCCTCACTGACAGTGAATCTCTACTACAAATTTAAGGGAGAAGAATTGGGCTAAGAAAGAGAGGTTGTGTAACTCATTATGATTTTTCTATGGTACCTAACTCACATTACGTATATTTTAAATTATTTGATTAGCTGACTAAAAATACCTTTGAAAACTGGGTCATAGTGTAATTCAAATTTTGTACATAATGTATTAAGACATAAACTTATGTAGTTTTTGAGAATGTTGTGTATATAATTTGGATCTTTTAAAAGTTTGGCTTTGTTTTATAGTGCTTGCTGGGTTTTAACCATCCATTTTTAACCATATAGTCCATTTAGACAAATTTCATAATTCTTAAAACTTTGATATTCTGACTTCTATATTCTTGACACTGGGTTAGGGAAGTCATGATGATAACTCAGAGTAAATAGGGTGAGATCACAAGGCCTAGTGGTCAAGATGGCTACATATTAAAATCTTTGAATCAGAGTGAAAAACAAAAAGACCACTCAGTGTCACTTGCAGAGCATCATTATTCCCCTTGTTTTTGTAGTGCTTTGTAGTTTGGAAAGTATTACTTTCCAAGGGACAAATAGTGCTTGTCCCTGCTGTTTGACTTGATCTTCATGACAGCCTTGGAGGTAGTTACAGTCATCACTACCTCTACTGTTACAGATGAGGACACCAAGACATGGGGCTTAGGTGACTTGCTTGTAACCCGTATCTCCTGACTTCCGGGAAAGTTCTTTAAACATGTATAGGCTCTATCATTATTATTTGATCATAGCTCCCTAATCGGGTGGTATAGGAAGGCAGTACTTTTGATTTTCTTCTTTGTATGTGCCATACTATTTCAGGCTTAGTGGAGTAGGCATTCAACTATTTGAATGAATTCTTTTTCCCAAGGAAGGTAATAATACAGCCCTACCTTAAATAGATTGTTAAAATCTGCCTTACTCTGGCAGATGTTTTGAAAAAAATTAGGTATAGGGGTAGATCAACAGCCACACACACAGCTTGATTCCTTCGGAGAGATTTATTGCAGCGGTTAAGCGTGCAGAATCAAGTGGGCAGACAAATCTTTTAATTAGCCCTTGATCATGGAGCTTACCTCATTCATTTCCTAGATCTGCAAGGGCACAAAGAGAGGTTGTTTCAAATAATTTTCATACTGTTTTTGTGGCTCATATACTTGACTGTTCAGGAGCTACTAGACCATAAAATCCAGCCAGTGAGAGCATTGGAAGTCCCAGAGCTCAAAGGTTTATTAAGTGGTGTGAAGCTCTATTGTTTTGTGCATGTGTTAAATAATTGCTGTCAGTTCAAGACTGTTAAAAATTCCCAGCTAGTAATAACACGAATAGTACTTTATGGCTTCAAAAGGAGATAAAAGAAATTTCTTATTCAGCATTTTGGCGGCATCACAGCAGATGTCAGTTTTGTTATTGTGAGGACTTTACTTTTGGCAGATGCTCTCCCTTCTGGCAGCAGAGCTCTAATTACCATATAAATTAAGCTGGGAAATGAGCGGAGGGCACAAAGCCCGGCCCCTTCTGCTTATACCCACTTTGCAAGGGCTGCAGTGCCAAGCAGGCAGAATGGGGGCCCATGCGATGGAGAGGGCTCCACCTCCCCTTTCTTTCCACTCAGACTGATTAGAGGAACATTAAGCTGCTTAGCTGCTGTGCAAACACAAGGATCATTCTTTCTTTTTTTCTCTCTCTCTCTTTTTTTTTTTAACCCAGCGTCGTCTCTCCAACAGTATTCCATGAATAAGCCTAATCCATCCTGCTTTAATTCAGAGGCACTAATTATATTTCAGCATACATTCTTACACACT
This sequence comes from Pseudorca crassidens, assembly GCF_039906515.1. Taxonomy (NCBI): domain Eukaryota; kingdom Metazoa; phylum Chordata; class Mammalia; order Artiodactyla; family Delphinidae; genus Pseudorca; species Pseudorca crassidens. The sequence goes on along the minus strand of NC_090296.1, from coordinate 83,729,840 downwards.
AAATTATAAGTATCCTTACTTTAATCAGTTGTAACTAGTCCTTAAATTGAGGGTTTAGTACTTTCCTTTTATGGGATAACAGGCTTTGCTGTGTTATGTGATGGGGTTAGACCCTTTAGGACTTGAAGATGTGGATGATGCATTATTATTATTTTTTCCTAAAGAGCTCGGTATTTTCTTCTAGCCAGAGTGTAATTCAAAACTTTATAATGTCCTTTTACAATTTGTAAAATGGTGTTTGATGCTTAGGTAGATTTGAGATGTGAACAAATAACCACAATTTGTAGGGACATAATTATAATGCAGATGAATAATGGTTTATAGTTGCAAAGCATTTCCCATGTAAATTATCTTGTTTGTTGTTTAAATAACCCTCAACATGGGTGATTTAGGGATTCATATGAGGTGAGTGCTGCAGGCCACACAGTTAGTTGGTAGCGTAGAATGGAAGACTCATCGTGCTTTGGGGAGTTCTTTCCTCCCACTGTATGCTGCTTCTTGACTGGAGGTTCCCCCCACTGTTAAACTTACATACTTATAAAGTTCCTGATGAAATGATCCTACCTATCAGCGTTCTTTATTTGTATTTTTATCAGGCTTGGTAGAAAATCATCACAATTTGTACCACTTAAAGAGAACCACCTGTGAACATTCTGCAAAATTTTACATTTTACTCACACCATAAAGTAAGAAACCGTAGTTTTTATTCTTCGGCTATTCTGGTTTCTTAAAACAATTATGCTTTAAAAAATATGTATCATAGGGTTTTAAGCGTCATTAGAAAATTATAAAGAAGAGAGTCTGATGACTATCCCCTTGAGAACCGGCTATTCAGAGTGGTTAAGAGAACTACAGAGACTTTCTGTCTTCACAGTAGGGCTGGGTAAGAACCACATCAATTGAGAGATATATCAACTTCCTGTCCAGTGTCCCCTCCTCCCCCCATGAAAAAACTGTACACCCATTGATCCATTCTGCTATCTTACCTCATTGGGATTTCTCCTCTTTAATAGATGAGACTGGGTGGAAACGACCTTGACTTGTCAAGGTCAGAGACTCATCCTGGAACTTAACTTCTTGAAGGAGAGTGTTCAGCCATGGCAATCTCAGGCAGAGCTACTTGGTCACTGGGCACTGCTCAGAGATCACTGGCTAAGGGACAAGAAGGGGCTGAAATCCACTGGGCTCCATTTGCTAAGTCCTGCTCATTGGCACTTGCTGAGTTCACCTGGAGGAAGGGGAGACTTTCTCTTTCTTCCAGTTTTATTGAGATATAATTGACATACAGCTCTGTATAAGTTTAAGGTGTGCAGCATAGTGATTTGGTTTGCATACATCGTGAAATGATTACCACAATAAGTTTAGTGAACATCCATCATCTCATATAGACACAAAATAAAAAGAAAAAATATTGTTTCCTTGTGATGAGAACTCTTAGGATTTACTCACTTAAAAACCTTCATATATAATATGCAGCAGTGTTAATTGTATTTGTCATGTTGTTACATCCCTAGTACTTTATTTTATAACTGGAAGTTTGTACCTTTTGACTGCCTTCATCCAATCTCCCCTCTCTCCCCAGTCCACCTCTGGTAACTACAAATCTGATCTCTTTTTCTGTGAGTTTGTTTGTTTGCTTTTGAAGTATAATTGGTCTACAGCACTGTGTTAGTTCCTGGTGCACAAGATAGTGTTTCAATATTTCCATACATCACACAATGATCACCACGATAAGGGAGAGACTTTCTCCTTACGTGAAAGGCTCTAGTCACTGGCCAAGCACCTCAGTGAGGTTGCTTCTACCTGGAGGGGCACCTTTTCCAATTTGTCCAAAGGCATTCTGTGTAGGTGCTGCTTGTTGATGAGACTCAGGGCAGGGGCAATTGAACACCGTCTACCTAGTCACCAAGGCTGGACACTTCACATCTTCCACTCTCTCTTTTCTTTTTTAACTTGGGTGAATTGTTCAGGCACATTGCTCTTTAGGTGGACATAGAAAGTCTCCCTTTCCTAAACACTTGACTAGACCCTATTAATTATGCAAAGATAAGGCAAATAAGTAACCACTATTCTGGGAGAAGAGTGACAGGAAATTTGTGGCCGGACAACATCGCCGCTGTTAGTATCCCTTTGTGTGCGCTGCAGACTGCTGGCACAGGGACCAGCGAGTGTCCGGGAGGGAAGGGAACCAGACTCTAACCCCTTTCTCTTTCGATTCACTTTTACCAAAACCTCTCTGATAGATTGATGTTGCCCCAGGTGAAGTACCTTTGAAGGAAAGAATTCCAGGGGGTCCAAAGGGAAACTCACCACGGAGGAAGGAGGAGGTTGACTTGGTGACCCAGGCTTAACGTTAGGGCTTTTGGAAGCTCATGGGGGAGGTTCTGATGGCTGAGCTTGGGTCCGTGGCACAGCACCAGTCCTTGGACAGAGCATGTGAGTGAAGGTAAAACAGCAATGCCCTGGGGTCCCTTGTGTGAGGCACTGCTGTACTCTGTGCAGGGATCTACATCAGGGTTCATGGCAGCAGTGAACAAAAATGGCACATTTGTGGCTTTACCAGGAGCCATGGCAGCTAGAAATCTGGACCCATCTTAAACTGATTAGACTTTCCAGTTTCTTTCAGGCTGACGTTTGGAAGCAGGACAGGCCACAAACGTTCTGAACAATTTGGGGTTAGGGATTGGGGAGTAGCTTCTAGAGGGAGATAGTGAAGTTGCTGCTAATACTGTGGCTGATGGGATATCAGAAACAATGAATGGAAAAGTAAGAGATGGGACTATATTCTTTACCCACAGTTGTGAAGGGAGCCATATCAGGAGATTCTTCCTCCTCGTTGTCTTTCCAGTCCTTCTTCTCTGCTTCACCACATTAAATGGCCAGTCTCTCCAGGCCATTTCCACACTCTACAAGAATGATCTTTCTAGGGCTTCCCTGGTGGCGCAGTGGTTGAGAGTCCGCCTGCCGATGCAGGGGATACGGGTTCGTGCCCCGGTCCGGGAGGATCCCACATGCTGCGGAGCGGCTGGGCCCGTGGGCCATGGCCGCTGAGCCTGCACGTCCGGAGCCTGTGCTCTGCAACGGGAGAGGCCACATCAGTGAGAGGCCCGTGTACCGCAAAAAAAAAAAAAAAAAAAAAAAAAAAAGAATGGTCTTTCTAGAGTGCAAATATGGTATGTTACATTCCTGCTTAACATCTTTTTTTTTTTAAAAAAATATTTATTTATTTGGCTGTACTGGGTCTTAATTGTGGCACGTGGGATCTAGTTCCCCTACCAGGGATTGAACCCGGGCCCCCTGCATTGGGAGCGCGGAGTCTTAACCACTGGACCACCAGGGAAGTCCCCTGCTTAACATCTTACAGTGGCCCTGTAACCTTTAGGATAAAATCCAGATTCTTTGGCTGGGTGTGTATGGACCTTCACTCCCTGGTCAGAGCCTCTCTTCCGGCCCATCTCTTGCAGTAGCTCCCTGTCTTTCCAGTGTACCCACTGCTATGAACTACTAGCCATTTTCCAAACATACAAATCTTTTTCATGTGAGTGCTTAGCACAGTTTATTCTTCCCCCTGCTTTTCACTTTCTCATCCTTAAAGGCTTATTCAAATGTCACATCCTTTCTCAAACTTTTCTCTCCACATGTCTGTTTTTCCCGTGAGGCTGTGGACAGGGACTATGTCTTACTTATTCATTTCAGAATGAATTTACCTGATACCTGGCCCATGCCTGGCAATGGTAGAGTCTATTAATTTTGTGAAATGAAGAATGAATTTGGAGGCTAAGTGTTTGGTAGGAAGGAAGCCTCCCCGAGGACCTCTGAAATCATGCTAGATAGATTTGTCCTCAAGGCTGAATTCAAGGCCTCTTGCCTGCTCCATCTTACAATCTAGGGCAAGTTACTCCATTCCCAAAGAGGAGGAATGCTGTTTTACTTTGAAAGCCTGACTAGGCCACATTTTCTAGGGCTGAAGCTTTCATGTGTGACTGTATGCCGTTTTTCTCTTTCTTTCTTCCACTGGCTGGAGTTGTGTGGGAGTGACTTATTTGGCATGGGAAGAGGGCTGGCCTGGTCCCTCCTCCTTCCTCTTTCTCTCTGTTTCATCCATCTTTCTCATCAGGAGGCAGGTAGATTCAGGAGCTGTGCTCTCTCCACAGGTGGCCTGGAGTAAGTGGCAGTGGGCTTTGGATAACTCTTCTCTTGCCTGTGGTCTGGCTCTGTGGTGCCCTTTCCTACCCTGCTGATGAGCATGTCCTTCTGTCCCCATGCAGTGGTCAGCTCTCCTGGGGCTTGGATTAGGGCATGGCACAATAGGGCAGGATTGTGCCCTGTTCTGTTTAGAAAAAGGCCTTTTTCATGGATCCATTCAAGTCTCAGCTAACATGAAATTGTGCACTTTGCACACGGTAACTTCCTCCAAGGGTCTTTTAGATTGGGCCAAGACAGGAATTTCTAAATCATCAGAAAAACTCTACTGCAAACCATCTGAATCCAACCCTGAGAGCCTAATATAATGCTGGGTTTTTTTGTTTGTTTGTTTGTTTTGGGGGTGAAGTAGAAAAGGATAGCTTTATCGCTTTGCCAGGCAAAAGGGGACACAGCAGGCTCCTGCCTCGAAAAACTATGTGTCCCAACCAGGGAGGATTTTTTTTTTTGCATATTAGATTTGTTCATTTCTTATCATACTTGACATATCATATTATATACCAAAACTGTCAGACTAAAATATGTTTTGTAAATCATTGCGCTCTTTTGGAGTTAAGATACCTAAAGTAAGAAATATTAATCTGGAATGGGTCAGGTCCTAACAGTCTAAATAAATGATCTTTTTTTTTTGAAATTTTGAATTTTATTTTATTTATTTTTTATACAGCAGGTTCTTATTAGTTATCCATTTTATACATATTAGTGTATATATGTCAATCCCAATCTCCCAATTCATCCCACCACCACCCCGCCACTTTCCCCCCTTGGTGTCCATACGTTTGTTCTCTACATCTGTGTCTCAATTTCTGCCCTGCACACCAGTTCATCTGTACCATTTTTCTAGGTCCCACATATATGCGTTAATATACGATATTTGTTTTTCTCTTTCTGACTTACTTCATTCTGTATGACAGTCTCTAGATCCATCCATGTCTCTACAAATAACCCAATTTCATTCCTTTTTATGGCTGAGTAATATTCCATTGTATATATGTACCACATCTTCTTTATCCATTCGTCTGTTGATGGGCATTTAGGTTGCTTCCATGACCTGGCTATTGTAAATAGCGCAGCAATGAACATTGGGGTGCATGTGTCTTTTTGAAGTATGGTTTTCTCTGGGTACATGCCCAGTAGCGGGATTGCTGGGTCATATGGTAATTCTATTTTTAGTATTTTAAGGAACCTCCATACTGTTCTCCATAGTGGCTGTATCAATTTACATTCCCACCATCAGTGCAAGAGGGTTCCCTTTTCTCCACACCCTCTCCAGCATTTGTTGTTTGTAGATTTTCTGATAATGCCCATTCTAACTGGTGTGAGGTGATACCTCATTGCAGTTTTGATTTTCATTTCTCTAATAATTAGTGATATTGAGCAGCTTTTCTTGGCCTTCTGTACGTCTTCTTTGGAGAAATGTCTATTTAGGTCTACTGCCCATTTTTTGATTGGGTTGTTTGTTTTTTTAATATTGAGCTGCATGAGCTGTTTATATATTTTGGAGATTAATCCTTTGTCCGCTGATTCATTTGCAAATATTTTCTCCCATTCTGATGGTTGTCTTTTCATCTTGTTTGTAGTTTCCTTTGCTGTGCAAAAGATTTTAAGTTTCATTAGGTCCCATTTGTTTATTTTTGGTTTTATTTCCATTACTCTAAGAGGTGGGTCAAAAAAGATCTTGCTGTGATTTATGTCAAAGAGTGTTCTTCCTATGTTTTCCTCTAAGAGTTTTATAGTGTCCAGTCTTACATTTAGGTCTCTAATCCATTTTGAGTTTATTTTTGTGTATGATGTTAGGAAGTGTTCTAATTTCATTCTTCTACACGTAGCTATCCAGTTTTCCCAGCACCAGTTATTGAAGAGACTGTCTTTTCTCCATTGTATATCCTTGCCTCCTTTGTCATAGATTAGTTGACCATATGTGTGTGAGTTTATCTCTGGGCTTTCTATCCTGTTCCATTGATCTATATTTCTGTTTTTGTGCCAGTACCATACTGTCTTGATTACTGTAGCTTTGTGGTGTAGTCTGAAGTCAGGGAGTCTGATTCCTCCAGCTCTGCTTTTTTCCCTCGAGACTGCTTTGGCTGTTTGGGGTCTTCTGTGTCCCCATACAAATTTTAAGATTTTTTTGTTCTTGTTCTGTAAAAAAATGCCATTGGCAATTTGATAGGGGTTAAATTGAATCTGTAGATTGCTTTGGGTAATATGGTCATTTTCACAATATTGATTCTTCCAATCCAAGAACATGGTATATTTCCCATCAGTTGGTATCATCTTTAATTTCTTTCATCAGTGTCTTATAGTTTTCTGCATACAGATCTTTTGTCTCCCTAGGTAGGTTTATTCCTAAGTATTTTATTCTTTTCGTTGCAGTGGTAAATGAGAGTGTCTCCTTAATTTCTCTTTCAGATTTTTCATCATTAGTATATAGGAATGCAAGATTTCTGTGCATTAATTTTGTATCCTGCAACTTTACCAAATTCATTGATTAGCTCTAGTAGTTTCCTGGTGGCATCTTTAGGATTCTCTATGTATAGTATCATGTCATCTGCAAACAGTGACAGTTTTACTTCTTTTCCAATTTGTATTCCTTTTATTTCTTTTTCTTCTCTGATTGCCATGTCTAGGACTTCCAAAACTATGTTGAATAATAGTGGTGAGAGTGGACATTGTTGTCTTGTTCCTGATCTTAGAGGAAATGCTTTCGGTTTTTCACTGTTGAGAATGATGTTTGCTGTGAGTTTGTAGTATATGGCCTTTATTATGTTGAGGTAGGTTCCCTCTATGCCCACTTTCTGGAGAGTTTTTATCATAAATCGTTGCTGAATTTTTTCAAAAGCTTTCTCTGCATCTATTGAGATGATCTTATGGTTTTTCTTCTTCAATTTGTTAATATGGTGTATCACAATGATTGATTTTCATATATTGAAGAATCCTTGCATCCCTGGGTTAAATCCCACTTGATCATGGTGTATGATCCTTTTAATGTGTTGTTGGACTCTGTTTGCTAGTATTTTGTTGAGGATTTTTGCATCTATATTCATCAGTGATATTGGTCTGTAATTTTCTTTTTTTGTAGTATCTTTGTCTGGTTTTGGTATCAGGGTGCTGGTGGCCTCATAGAATGAGTTTGGGAGTGTTCCTTCCTCTGCAATTTTTTGGAAGAATTTGAGAAGGATGGGTGGTAGCTGTTCTCTAAATGTTAGGTAGAATTCACCTGTGAAGCCATCTGGTCCTGGACTTTTGTTTGTTGGAAGATTTTTAGTCACAGTTTCAATTTCATTACTTGTGATTGGTCTGTTCATATTTTCTATTTCTTCATGGTTCAGTCTTGGAAGGTTATACCTTTCTAAGAATTTGTCCATTTCTTCCAGCTTGTCCATTTTATTGGCATAGAGCTGCTTGTAGTAGTCTCCTAGGATGCTTTATATTTCTTCAGTGTCTGTTGTAACTTGTCCTTTTTCATTTCTCATTTTATTGATTAGAGTCCTCTTCCTCTTTTTATTGATGAGTCTGGCTAATGGTTTATCAGTTTTGTTTATCTTCTCAAAGAACCAGCTTTTGCTTTTCTTGATCTTTGCTATTGTTTTCTTTGTTTCTATGTCATTTATTTCTGCTCTGATCTTTATGATTTATTTCCTTCTACTGACTTTGGATTTTGTTTGTTCTTCTTTCTCTAGTTCCTTTAGGTGTAAGTTTAGATTGTTTATTTGAGATTTTTCTTGTTTCTTGAGGTAGGCTTGTATTGCTATAAATTTCCCTCTTAGAAGTGCTTTTGCTCCATCCCATAGGTTTTGTATCGTCATGTTTTCGTTGTCAGCTGTCTCTAGGTATTTTTTGATTTCCTCTTTGTTTTCTTCAGTGATCTCTTGGTTATTTAGTAACATATTATTTAGCCTACATGTGTTTGTGTTTTTTTCCCTGTGACTGATTTTTAATCTCATAGCGTTGTGGTCAGAAAAGATGCTAGATATGATTTCAGTTTTCTTAAATTTACTGAGGCTTGATTTGTGACCCATGATGTGATCTATCCTGGAGATTGTTCCATGTGCACTTGAGAAGAAAGTGTAATCTGCTGTTTTTGGATGGAATGTCCTATAAATACCAATTAAATCTGTCTGGTCTATTGTGTCATTTAAAACTTGGGTTTCCTTATTAATTTTCTTTCTGAGTGATCTGTCCATTGTTGTAAGTGAAGTGTTAAAGTCGCCCACTATTATTGTGTTACTGTCGATTTCCTCTTTTATAGCGCTTAGCAGTTGCCTTATGTATTGAGGTGCTCCTATGCTGGGTGCATATATATTTACAATTGTTATATCTTCTTGGATTAATCCCTTGATCATTATGTAGTGTCCTTCCTTGTCTCTTGTAACATTCTTTATTTTAAAGTCTATTTTATCTGATATGAGTATTTCTACTCCAGCTTTCTTTCGATTTCCATTTGCATGGAATATCTTTTTCCATCCCCTCACATTCAGTCTGTATGTGTCCCTAGGTCTGAACTGGGTCTCTTGTAGACAGCATATATATGGGTCTTGTTTTTGTATCCATTCAGCAAGCCTGTGTCTTTTGGTTGGAGCATTTAATCCATTCACATTTAAGGTAATTATCGATATGTATGTTCCTATGACCATTTTCTTAATTGTTCTGGGTTTGTTTTTGTAGGTCCTTTTCTTCTCTTGTTTTTTCCACTTAGAGAAGTTCCTTTAGCATTTGTTGCAGAGCTGGTTTGGTGGTGCTGAATTCTCTTAGCTTTTGATTGGCTGTAAAGCTTTTGATTTCTCCGTCAAATCTGAATGAGATCCTTGCCGGCTCTAGTAATTTTGGTTGTAGGTTCTTCCCTTTCATCACTCCATATCATGCCTCTCCCTTCTGGCTTGTAGAGTTTCTGCTCAGAACTCAGCTGTAAACCTTATGGGAGTTCCCTTGTATGTTATTTGTTGTTTTTCCCTTGCTGCTTTCAATAATTTTTCTTTTTCTTTAATTTTTGTCAATTTGATTACTATGTGTCTTGGCATGTTCGTCCTTGGATTTATCCTGCCTGGGACTGTCTGTGCTTCCAGGACTTGGGTGGCTATTTCCTTTCACATGATAGGAAAGTTTTCAACTATAATCTCTTCAAATATTGTCTCAGTCCCTTTCTTTTTCTCTTCTTCTTCTAGGACTCCTATAATTCGAATGTTGTTATGTTTAATGTTGTACCAGAGGTCTCTTATGCTATCTTCATTTCTTTTCATTTTTTTTTCTTTATTCTGTTCCACGGCAGAGAATTGCACCATTCTGTCTTCCAGGTCACTTAGCTGTTCTTCTGCCTCAGTTATTCTACTATTGATTCCTTCTAGTTTATTTTTCAATTCATTTATTGTATTGTTCATCTGTTTGTTTGTTCTTTGATTCTTCTAGTTCTTTGTTCTTTAATTCTTCTAGGTCTTTGTTAAACATTTCTAGCATCTTCTCGATCTTTGCCTCCATTCTTTTTCCAAGGTCCTGGATCATCTTCACTATCATTATTCTGAATTCTTTTTCTGGCAGATTACCTATCTCCATTTCATTTAGTTGTCTTTCTGGGGTTTTATCTTGTTCCTTCATCTGGTACATAGCCCTCTGCCCTTTCATCTTGTCTATCTTTCTGTGAATGTGGTTTTTGTTCCACAGGCTGCAGGATTGTAGTTCTTCTTGTTCTGCTGTCTGCCCTTTGGTGGATGAGGCTATCTAAGAGGCTTGTGCAAGTTTCCTGATGGGAGGGACTGGTGGTGGGTAGAGCTGGGTGTTGCTGTGGTGGGCAGAGCTCAGTAAAACTTTAATCTGCTTGTCTGCTGGTGAGTTGGGCTGGGTTCCCTCCCTGTTGGTTGTTTGGCCTGAGGCAGCCCAACAGTGGAGCCTACCTGGGCTCTTGGTGGGGCTAATGACAGACTCTGGGAGGGCTCATGCCAAGGAGTACTTCCCAGAACTTCTGCTGCCAGTGTCCTTGTCCTCACAGTGACACACAGCCACCCCCATCTCTGCAGGAGACAGTCCAACACTAGCAGGTAGGTCTGGTTCGGTCTCCTATGGGGTCACTGCTCCTTCCCCTGGGTCCTGATGTGCACACTACTTTGTGTGTGCCCTCCAAGAGTGGAGTCTCTGTTTCCCCCAGTCCTGTCAAAGTCCTGCAGTCAAATCCCGCTAGCCTTCAAAGTCTGATTCTGTAGGAATTCCTCCTCTCGTTGCCAGACCCCCAGATTGGGAAGCCTGATGTGAGGCTCAGAACCTTCACTCCAGTGGGTGGATTTCTGTGGTATAAGTGTTCTCCAGTTTGTGAGTCACCCACCCACCAGTTATGGGATTTGATTTTATTGTGATTGTGCCCCTCCTACCATCTCATTGCGGCTTCTCCTTTGTCTTTGGATGTGGGGTATCATTTTTGGTGAGTTCCAGTGTCTTCCTGTCGATGATTTTTCAGCAGTTAGTTGTGATTCTTGTCCTCTCACAAGAGGGAGTGAGTGCACATCTTTCTACTCCACCATATTGAACCAATAATCTCCCACACAGCAATTTTTATGCAGAAGTTTGCCTTAAAAGGTATTTATGACAAAAAAGAAAAGAAATTCATCCCAATTCTATATTGTGATATTGGAATGATATGTTACCAAAGAGAGAAGAATACAGAATACTAATTCATATTTACAGTTTGGTGAGATAGTCTGATGACTGTAAACCAAAGCATTATATGTATAAAGTTACAGGAAGCATTTTTAATTAAAAACATGCTTTCTAAATTTGTTTTTGTCTGTGTTCTTTATTGAAGTGAGGCACCTGGTTTTGTATTTTGCACTGCTAATATTTTGGGAAAGCCATAATAAAGGAGGAAATAAGATTTTGAGATGAAAGAAACGGTGTGGAGGTGCCACCTAGTGGTCACATCCTCGTGTCTGTATTCTCTTTCTTGCCAGTGGTAATTGGAAGTCAGTGGAGGGTTGCTTAGTCGAGTTGGGGTTTCCTCGAGAATCCCTTTACGATGTCAGTGGTGAATCGATTAGCATATTGTTGTCTTGATAGGATAATGTTTTTCCCTTTGTTTTATGGTCACTAAAATTATCCTGCTCCAAATTCATTATTTAAAATAACTTTTATTAGCTGGCTGATTTTTGTTATCCTTTTTGCTAGTGTTAACTAACTATGCCAGCAAGATTTGAGTTACACTTGAAAATCATAGCTTCGTGATTTTTTACCATTTCGTTGAAATGATCTCACACGTGAACATACAGAAGACATGTAGTGTGTCTGGAGTGTATTGTGGGACCTAACCGAAGTCTGGATGATGGCCAGGTGCAGTGAAATTTCATTAAAAGTCTTTCTTCTTCTTTTAGGATTAATCTGTCTTTAGAATAATTCCATAGAAGAAAAAGATCAATGGGAAAACTCATCTTTAAAATTTTTTTTTTCAGATTAGCTGTGTTCAGCAAGCACACACCTCATTAGAAAGATAGCCTGTACTATTAGACAGTTGATTGTACTAATTTCTTTTCTTTACCCTTAAACCACAGGTAATCCAGAATCATGTCCAATATTGAAGTTTTTCAAAACAAAGTGCTAGTGATAGAGATCTTAAGAATGGTCAAAATTCCCAGAGGTGTATATTATCTCCTCAGTGACGAGTAATCTTTGAAAGTTCCTCTGTTCGTGTGTATGATGCAGGGAGGGAGTTAGGGGTTGGGGAGGAACGTTTGCAGTAAAGGACTTTTACTGGGTTATAAAAGAAATTTTCTCAGGATGATTTTTACTTTATTAGTATTGTTTTGGTATCTATTTTGGGCAGTATTTGCACAAAGAATCTTAACATCTGATTAGGTACTAACATTTTGTCTTTATTACACATGAAGTTTTTTTTTTTTTTTTTGTCAAGGAAATTCTCATGGTGGAATTAAATAAAACATTAAAGAAAGAACAGGAGAGCTCTTCAGACCAATGTAGACTTTAGCTAAAAACTTCCTGAAAGATGCTCTCTGAGATTTGCAAAGACAGCCCAGATAACACACCAGTCACTTAGACTGTAAAATGTCTACTGCATGGGGGTCATTGCTGAGCAGAATACAAAAGTACGTATGATGGAGTCTGTATTCTCAAGGTCCTAGTAAGAGGCAGTATTGAGACAAGTGTGGAGCCAAATTGTCTGTGTTTGAGTCCCTGCTCTGCCCCTTACTAGTAGTGTGACTTTTGAGAAGTTACTTGACCTCTCTCTGCCTCAGTTTCCTCCTCTGTGAGTGGAAATAATAAGAACTGACCTTGTAGGGTTGAATGGAAAGTTCTTAGAACAGTGCCTGGATATATGCAGACTCAGTCCACATCGGGTGTTCTCATCTCATCATCTGGTGAGGAAGCCAAAGCATAGGCATCATACACAAGAGGACACTTCAACTCTGTATTTGATCAAGTAGGAAATTGATAGGACCTTTTACTAGAATGGTTCACAAAAGACAAACCAGTATGAGCAAGATATTTTAGAAAGGGAGGAAATAGGAATAGAACTGAGTTTTGAACACTTCAAAAAAAAAAAAAGATCTGAAGCCAGTTTTTCCTATTCAGATTTCAGTTGTGGAGAATTATGATTTTTTTAACAACTTTATTGGAGTATGATTGCTTTACAATGGTGTGTTAGTTTCTGCTTTATAACAAAGTGAATCAGTTATACATAAATCCCCATATCTCTTCCCTCTTGCATCTCCCTTCTCCTACCCTCCCTATCCCACCCCTCTATGTGGTCACAAAGCACCGAGCTGATCTCCCTGTGCTATACGGCTGCTTCCCACTAGCTATCTATTTTACATTTGGTAGTATATACATGTCTATGCCACTCTCTCACTTTGTCCCAGCTTACCCTTCCCCGTCCCTGTGTCCTCAAGTCCATTCTCTAGTAAGTCTGCGTCTTTATTCCCATCCTGCCCCTAGGTTCTTCATGACCTTTTTTTTTTTTTTTTTAGATTCCATATATATGTGTTAACAGATGGTATTTGTTTTTCTCTTTCTGACTTACTTCATTCTGTATGACAGACTCTAGGTCCATCCATGTCTCTGCAAATAACCCAATTTCGTTTCTTTTTATGGCTCAGTAATATTCCATTGTATATATGTGCCACATCTTCTTTATCCATTCCTCTGTTGATGGACACTTAGGTTGCTTCCATGTCCTGGCTATTGTAAATAGTGCTGCAATGAGCATTGTGGTACATGACTCTTTTTGAATTATGGTTTTCTCACAGTATACGCCCAGTAGTGGGATTGCTGGGTTGTATGGTAGTTCTATTTTTAGTTTTTTAAGGAACCTCCATACTGTTCTCCATAGTGGCTGTATCAATTTACATTCCCACCAACAGTGCAAGCACACCTTCTCCAGCATTTATTGTTTGTAGATATTTTGATGATGGCCATTTTGACTGGTGTGAGCTGATATCTCATTGTAGTTTTGATTTGCATTTCTCTAATGAGTAGTGATGTTGAGCATCCTTTCATGTGTTTGTTGGCAATCTGTATATCTTCTTTGGAGAAATGTCTATTTAGGTCTTCTGCCCATTTTTGGATTGGGTTGTTTGTTCTTTTGTTATTAAGCTGCATGAGCTGCTTATAAATTTTGGAGATTAATCCTTTGTCAGTTGCTTCATTTGCAAATATTTTCTCCCATTCTGAGGGTTGTCTTTTGGTCTTCTTTATGGTTTCCTTTGCTGCACAAAAGCTTTTAAGTTTCATTAGGTCCCATTTGTTTACTTTTGTTTTTATTTCCATTTCTCTAGGAGGTGGGTCAAAAAGGATCTTGCTGTGATTTATGTCATAGAGTGTTCTGCCTATGTTTTCCTCTAAGAGTTTGATAGTTTCTGGCCTTACATTTAGGTCTTTAATCCATTTTGAGCTTATTTTTGTGTATGGTGTTAGGGAGTGATCTAACCTCATACTTTTACATGTAGCTGTCCAGTTTTCCCAGCACCACTTATTGAATAGGCTGTCCTTTCTCCACTGTACATTTCTGCCTCCTTTGTCAAAGATAAGGTGACCATATGTGCGTGGGTTTATCTCTGGGCTTTCTATCCTGTTCCATTGATCTATATTTCTGTTTTTGTGCCAGTACCATACTGTCTTGATTACTGTAGCTTTGTAGTATAGTCTGAAGTCAGGGAGCCTGATTCCTCCAGCTTGGTTTTTCTTTCTCAAGATTGCTTTGGCTATTCGGGGTCTTTTGTGTTTCCATACAAATTGTGAAATTTTTTGTTCTAGTTCTGTGAAAAATGCCAGTGGTAGTTTGATAGGGATTTCATTGAATCTGTAGATTGCTTTGGGTAGTATAGTCATTTTCACAATGTTGATTCTTCCAATCCAAGAACATGGTATATCTCTCCATCTGTTTGTATCATCTTTAATTTCTTTCATCAGTGTCTTATAATTTTCTGCATCAGTGGGAGGGAGCTGTGAAGGAGGAAAGGTTTCCACACACCAGGAAGCCCCTTTGCAGGCAGAGACTGTGGGTGGCGGAGGGGGGAAGCTTCGGAACCATGGAGGAGAGCGCAGCAACTGGGGTGCAGAGGGCAAAGCGCAGAGATTCCCGCACAGAGGATTGGTGCTGACCAGCACTCACCAGCCCGAGAGGCTTGTCTGCTCCCCCGCCGGGACGGGTGAGGGGGTGGGGCTGGGAGCTGAGGCTCTGGCTTCGGAGGTTGGATACCAGGGAGAGGTCTGGGGTTGGCTGTGAGAACACGGCCTGAAGGGGCTAGTGTGCCACAGCTAGCCGGGAGGGAGTCAAGGAAAAAGTCTGGAGCTGCGGAAGAGGCAAGAGACTTTTTCTTGCCTCTTTGTTTCCTGGTGCATGAGGAGAGGGGATTAAGAGCGCCGCTTAAAGGAGTTCCAGAGATGGGCGTGAGCTGCGGCTATCAGTGCGGACCCCAGAGACGGGCATGAGATGCTAAGGCTGCTGCTGCAACCACCAAGAAGCCTGTGTGCGAGCACAGATCACGATCCACACCTCCCTTCCGGGAGCCTGTGCAGCCCACCACTGCCAGGGTCCTGTGATCCAGGGACAACTTCCCCGGGAGAATGCACGGCGCGCCTCAGGCTGCTGCATCGTCACTTTGGCCTCTGCCGCCGCAGGCTCGCCCCGCACTCTGTACCCCTCCCTCCCCCCGGCCTGAGTGAGCCAGAGCCCCCGAATCAGCTGCTCCTTTAACCCTGTCCAGTCTGAGCAAAGAACAGACGCCCTCCGGTGACCTACACGCAGAGGCGGGGCCAAATCCAAAGCTGAACCCCAGGAGCTGTGCAAACAAAGAAGAGAAAGGGAAACCTCTCCCAGCGACCTCAGGAGCAGCGGAGTAAGTCTTCACAATCAACTTGAGGTACCTGCATCTGTGGAATACCTGAATAGACAACGAATCATCCCAAATTGAGGAGGTGGATTTTGGGAGCAAAGATATATATATTTTTTTCCCTTTTTCTCTTTTTGTAAGTGGTATGTGTATGCTTCTGTGTGTGATTTTGTCTGTATAGCTTTGCTTTCATCATTTATCCTAGGGTTCTGTCTGTCTGTTTTTGTTTTGTATAGTTTTTAGTGCTTGTTATCATTGGTGGATTTGTTTTTGGTTTGGTTGCTCTCTTCTTTCTTTATTTTTTTTAATTACTTAAAAAATTTTTTTAATAATTATTTTTAATTTTAATAACTTTATTTTATCTCCTTCCTCCCTCCCTCCCTCCCTCCCTCCCTCTCTCCCTCTCTCTCTCTCTCTCTCTCTTTCTTTCTTTCTTTCTTTCTTTTTTTTCTCCCTTTTATTCTGAGCTGTGTGGATGACAGGCTCTTGGTGCTCCAGCCAGGTGTCAGGGCTGTGCCTCTGAGGTGGGAGAGCCAAGTTCAGGACATTGGTCCAGAAGAGACCTCCCCGCTCCACGTAATATCAAGCAACGAAAATCTTCCAGAGATCTCCATCTCAACGCCAAGACCCAGCTCTACTCAATGATGAGTGAGCTACAGTGCTGGACACCCCATGCCAAACAACTAGCAAGACAGGAACATAACCCCACCCATTAGCAGAAGCTGCCTAAAATCATAATAAGGCCACAGACACCCCAAAACACACCACCAGACGTGCACCTGCCCACCAGAAAGACAAGATCCAGCCTCATCCACCAGAACACAGGCACTAGTCCCCTCCACCAGGAAGCCTCCAGCCTCATCCACCAGAACACAGGCACTAGTCCCCTCCACCAGGAAGCCTACACAACCCACTGAACCAACCTTACCCACTGGGTGCAGACACCAAAAACAACAGGAACTACGAACCTGCAGCCTGCGAAAAGGAGACCCCAAACACAGTAAGTTAAGCAAAATGAGAAGACAGCAAAACACAGAGCAGATGAAGGAGGAAGGTAAAAACCCACGAGACCTAACAAATGAAGAGGAAATAGGCAGTCTACCTGAAAAAGAATTCAGAATAATGATAGTAAACATGATCCAAAATCTTGGAAATAGAATGGAAAAAATACAAGAAATGTTTACCAAGGATCTCGAAGAACTAAAAAGCAAACAAACAGCGATGAACAACACAATAAATGAAATTAAAAATTCTCTAGAAGGGATCAATAGCAGAATAACTGAGGCAGAAGAACGGATAAGTGACCTGGACGATAAAATAGTGGAAATAACTTTCACAGAGCAGAATAAAGAAAAAAGAGTGAAAAGAATTGAGGACAGTCTCAGAGACCTCTGGGACAATATTAAACACACCAACATTCGAATTATAGGGGTGCCAGAAGAAGAAGAGAAAAAGATAGGGACTGAGAAAATATTTGAAAAGATTATAGTTGAAAACTTCCCTAATCTGGGAAAGGAAATAGTTAATCAAGTCCAGGAAGCACAGAGAGACCCATACAAGTTAAATCCAAGGAGAAATATGCCAAGACACCTATTAATCAAACTATCAAAAATTAAATGCAAAGAATTATGATTCTTGATGCTGTGTCCTTCTATAGGGCTAAGGACAAAAAGTAAGCTCTCCCCTTGTTTGCTCATCATTCATTTTTCATTTATTGAGCACCAATTTATGGACTATGTCCTATGTGCCAGGCACTCTGCTTGGCACTGGGGAATCCAATGCGGGGGGGAGGCAGACAAGAATCAGTGCTGTAGTTTTTGTTCTCCAACCTTTTAAATAATTTTCCGCACGTGCCTCAGTGTGCTCTCTGGATTCCTCATGCTCAACTTTAAAAAATTTTTATGTTAAAAAACCATTGACTGGGGCTTCCCTGGTGGCGCAGTGGTTGAGAGTCTGCCTGCTGATGCAGGGGACACGGGTTCGTGCCCCGGTCTGGGAAGATCCCACATGCCGCAGAGTGGCTGGGCCCGTGAGCCATGGCCACTGAGCCTGCGCGTCCGGAGCCCGTGCTCCGCAACGGGAGAGGCCACAGCAGTGAGAGGCCCGCGTACCGCAAAAAACAACAACAACAACAACAACAAAAATACCATTGACTGTGAAAATTTTCAAACACATACAACAACATAGTCAGAGGAGTCTAATGAAAACCCAGGTACCCATTACCCATCCTCAGCTTCAACATTTATCGTATCTATGACCCCCTTCCTGACCCTGTGCCTGTAGGAGTTATTTTAAAGCAAATCCAAGACATCATGCCATTTCACCCATAAATACTCAGTATGAGTCTCTAATTGGTAAGGGTTTTTCAGAAATATAACCACTGTGCCATTATCCACCTAACAAAATTAAGAATAATTCCTTAATATTAAATTATCTCAAAGATATTTACTTTTTTTTTAAGTTTAAATTAACATACAGAAAAGTGGACTTTTTTGGTGTAAGGTCCCATGAATTTTAACACATGTAAGAATACAGAACAGTTCCATTGCTTCCCCAGACTCTCCATGCTATCCCTTTGTAGTTACACTCTTCCCACATCTGTAGGAGAACACCATATAAATGGAATAATGTGGCATATACTCTTGTGTCTGTTTTTTTTCGCTCAGCATAATGCCTTTGAAATTCATTCAAGTTGCATGTATCTATAGTTCTTTCCCTTTCATTGCTATATTCCATTGTATGAAATACATTGAATAGTTTTCCATTGTATGGATGTACCATAGTTTGTCCATTTATCTGTTGAAGGATATTCGGGCTATTTGCAATTTTTGGCAGTAATGAATAGAACCAGGTTTTTGTGTGAACATCAATTTTCATTTCTCTGAGATAAATGCTCAAAAGTGAATTGCTGAGTTGTTTGGTAAGTATATGTTTACCTTTAGAAGAAACTGCAAAAACTGTTTTCCACAGTGGCTATACATTTTGCATTTCCCTTCAGTCATATATGATTGTTTGAATTGTTCCATAGTCTTTCCAGTACTTGGCATTGTTAGAATTTAAAATTTTGGCCATTCTAGTAGGTGTGTAGTGGTATATCATCATTGTTTTAATTTGCATTTTCCTGTGGCTAATGATGTTGAATGTATTTTCATGAGCCTGTTTGCCATGTATACATCCCCTTTGGTGAAATGTTTGTCTTTTGCCCTTTTTTTAAAGTTGGGTTGTTTATTTTCTTACTGTTGAGGTTTGAGAGTTCTTTAAATATTCTGTTTCCAAGTCCATTATCAGATAAAGGACTGATTTATCTTTTTTGCAAAATATTTTCTTCCACTTTGTTGGCTTGTCTTTTCATTCTCTTAACAATGTCTTTTGCAGAGGAGAAAATTTTAATTTTGAGGTAGTTTTAATTTATCATTTTCTTCTTTTGGTGTCATGTCTAGAAATCTTTGCCTAACCCCGGGTCATGAAGATTTTCTTTTAT
Source organism: Pseudorca crassidens (assembly GCF_039906515.1). Classification (NCBI taxonomy): domain Eukaryota; kingdom Metazoa; phylum Chordata; class Mammalia; order Artiodactyla; family Delphinidae; genus Pseudorca; species Pseudorca crassidens. Next base: position 83,710,832 of record NC_090296.1, on the reverse strand, counting down.
GCTTTCTTTTAAAAGTTTTATAGTTTTACATTTTAACACTAGATATATGATCCATTTTGAATTAATTTTGTTTTGTTTCATTGTTTTTCCCGTATAAAAAAGGATCCCAATATCAAGGTATAGGGAAGGGGAAGAACAAGGGACATACCCCTTGGTGTAAGGACGCAGAGGGGGCAGGAGAAGGATAAGCCTCAAAAGGAGGGGTGGGAGGGGAATGTCATTAAGGCAGCAAAATATTCTCTGTAAAAAGTTGGGGGAGTCTCCATAGCCTCAGAGATGAAGGCAGAGGTGGCCTTCTTAGTGGGGGACTCTCCACTCAAATGTTCAAAGGAAGGGAATGTTGGCTTCTCTTCTCTTGGTTCTGTTGCAACTATTCCTTGGCTCACTCTGGGTTACCTTCTGCCTTATGTAGATGAGAGTGCTGTGGGGCTCGGAAGGCAAAGATTCACTTGTGTGGGTTAAAAGTCAGCATCTCCAGCAGCAGCTGTGCTCCAGACTCCTCCATCTCAGGTACCACCAACTGCACTGTGCAGGGCCCTCTGAGGGAAAAGCCTCCTGGGGGTAGAGACACATCTCGGGGCCAGTCATCCGCTGGGGGCAGTCCAGTCAGGTCAAAGATTTTGCCTAACTGGTCAGCTTTAGAGTTTCCACAGAAGAGAGGCTTTCAATGAAACATCTCTGTGGAGATACAGCCAACGCTCCACATGTCCACAGGGTTGCATACGTAGACTGCAAAAGAACTTGTGGAGCACGGTACCAGAGTGTAACAACCACAGGTGTAAGTGCCATCTGGTAGCTGTAGATTCTGGCCAGGCCAAAGTCAGCCAGCTTGACTGTCCCACCACTTGTCACCAGAATGTTCTCTGGCTTCAGGTCTTGATGAACGATGCAGTTGGCATGAAGGAAATCTAGGCCTCTTAGAAACTGGTGCATCAGATCCTTGATGGTCTCCACTGGCAAGCCTGGTGGGGGTGCCTTGTCCCGATATGTCCTTAGGTCTTGGTCCACATGCTCAAACACCAGGGTCACTTTGGTCTCCCGGTCAGTTCAGGCTGTGGCACAGATGTCCATCAGTCAGACAACACTGGGATGCTCAAAAGCCTCCAGCCGCCGCAATAAGCCACCCCATGAACTGTGCTGATGGGAAGGCCCCCTCCAGCACCTCCTCCACTGGGGATTCTTACACTCTTGAGGGCCACAGAGTAGCCACTGTGGGGATCATGGGCCTTATACACCGTCCCATAGGCACCAACACCAATCTCAGCCACTGGCTCATATCGAGGAGTAGCCATTCTCAGACCAGAGGAGACCCTACAATCACAGAGACTCCTACCACCGAAATTCCTTCCACAGTTCGGATGGTATGAGCCTCACCCCGTGTCTGGAGCTGCGGGGGAGGCCTGTTATTGGGGCCTTGGAGCCGGTTCCTGCGGCGCCGTACACTTGAGCTTGGTCTGGGGCAGCTGGCCGCTATGGGGCCGACCATAGACCTTGAGTTAAATTTTATAAAAGATATAAGGTTTAGGTCAAGGTTCCTTTGTTTTTGCATATGGATGTCCATTTGTTCCAACACCATTTGCTGAGGACTGGTTTTTTTCCATTGAATTATTTTTACACTCTTTTCAAATGTAACCTGGCCATATATGTGTGGATCTATTACTGGACTCTTTATTCTGTTCTGTTGCTCTATTGTGTCTATCCCTTTGCCAGTACTGCACTGTCTTAATTACTGCAGCTTTATGGTAAGTCTTCAAATCAGGTCATGTGATTTCCCTAATTTTATTTTTCTTTTATAAAAATTATTTTGGCTATCCTAGTTCTTTTTTGTCTTTTCATATAAATTTTAGAATCAGCTTGTCTATATGTATAGAGAATCATGCTAGGATTTTGATTGAGGTTGCACAAATTTATAGATAAGTTTGGTGAGAACAGACATCTTTATTATGTTGACTCTTCCAATCCATCAACATGGTACACCTTTCTATTTAAGTCTTCTTTGATTTCTTTCAGCAGCATTTTGTGGTTTCAGTATATAGATGCTATACATACATTTTTAGATTTATACTTAAGTATTTAGTTTTTTGGAACTATTATAAATGGTACATTTTTTGGGATCTAGTTATACCATGCTAGTATATATATAAATATGATTAATTTTTGTGTGTTGACTTTTATCTGGTGAACTTGCTAAAAATCACTTATTAGTTCCAGGTGGGTTTTTTTGTTTCCTTCCTGGTACCATGGGGCTTTCTCCATAGTTAGTCATCTTGTCTGTGAATAGGAATAGTTTTATTTTTTAATTTCCAATCTTGTATACCTTTTATTTCTTCTTCTTGCCTTTTTTTCTTACACTGGCAAGAACTTCCAGTACAGTTTTGAATAGGGGTGGTGAGAGTGGACATTTCTGCTTTGTTTTTAATTTTGGGATGAAAGCATTCAATCTTTTACCATTAAGTATGATTTTAGCTGCAGGTTTTATCTGGTTGAAGAAGTTCCCTTTTATTCCTGCTTTGCTGAGAGAGTTTTAAAATCAAGAATGGATGTTAAATTTTTCAAATGCTTTTCTATATCAATTGATGTGATTGTTATTATTATTTTTATCATTTTTCCAGTAGACTGCTACTCTGGTAGATTACATTGGTTGGTTTTTGCCTATTGAACTAGTCTTGCGTTCCCATGATAAACCTACTTGGTTGAGGTTCACGTCAAGTTTTGAAGTTCCAGCTGGAGATGTCTAATAAGGGATCGACTAGCAGAGAACATGTAGACTTGTGTTTGGGCTGATATTTATACTGGAAATCAGCTGGCTATTTGGGCTGTTAACCACCCGATTAACTTCTGTTGTCCTGCTCCCTGAGAACCCACCCAGTGAGCAGCCATGCCTCTGCTGCTTATATACTTTACTTCTACCCCCATCTATGTACATATATTTGGTTTTGTTCTTTTTCCTTGCCTGTACTGTACCAGAACCTTTTATCTATTGGCCACTTCCAGGCATCTACTTCCTCCGTCTGTGCTTGGCGTATTTAATTTATAGCAGAAGAGTTTGGGGATAAATTGTATTTTAAGAAACAAACATTTATTTTAATATAAACACATCTGTGATTAGAGTATTCAAATTTAAATGATATTAAGTAATTGTTTTCACTAATTTGGTCCTTTCATGAGGCAAGAAAACAATATGGATGTCTTGTCATATGTAGTCCTCTAAGATCTGATTGTAAATTGCAATTTATTTTGGAAGGTCATGGAAACAAACCAGAGAGTAATATAAATGTTTGCATGTGGTTAGCATAATTTGCTTGCCTCCCCGGGGGCTAAATTCCAAAGAATTTGTTTCTGTATTCTTGAGTCTGGAGACAGTACAGCGATGCAGAGATCCCTGTGAAAGCAAGCCCTCATCCAGGGAGGCTCGGAGTGCATGGCCTCCCTGCTTGCCCCCTTCCTGGGAAGCAGTGAGGATGCCATGGGTTGTGGTGTGAACTCAGAGTGCTGCTTTCTGTTAAAACATAGTCTCAGTTTCTTTGAGCAAACCATTAATAGATGTCAAATTCACATGATAGGTTTTAGTTCCCAAGCAGTGTTAAAAGCAAACGTGTGGGGTTTTATATTTCCAGCTGCCTTTTTTTTTTTCAAAGTAAAATATGTAGGTTTTGGTTTTCAGCAGGCCACATTTCTTCTAATAAAAACAGTTGGAACAAAATATGTTTTATAAGCATATAAAAATGTCAGACCATAATGATTTTAGTGCTGCATATTTAAAAAATGGGTCACTAATATCTAAGATGTTAGTATCTGCAAAGAAAGTAAATTATGGAAAGTAAATGACAATATATCATTTATATAAAGGAGAAGGTGGTTGGAAACTAGTTCAGCAACCATATTGAGACCATTTTATTTCAGCTTTTATATAATATGCATGTCTTTCAGCTTTAAGTTATTTAAATTTTGGCCTTAAAATTATTAAACCTTTGTACTTGAAACTGGGTCCCAAAATTTCAAAAATCCCATCTGTGTTTGGAGACATAATTCATTATGTGAAAAAGTACCTTCTTTCCATGGTCTCACCAGAGAAAGCATCTCAGTAGGTTCTGGTCCCTAAATCAGTTGTGTTTCCTTCTCATAGGTTCATTTCTATCATCTGATTGACATGCTGAGCTCCTTTTGTCCTGTCTTCTAGGAAGCTCAGAAAAAGATTCTTCAGCCCATTTCTAACAAGACTACAGAACTTTTAGCCTATGCATTTGGCATACTGTCATTTTCATCTTATTTCTTTCACCTTTATTTTTCTTTTGCCTAATTTTTTTTACTTAACTCTCTTCCCTTGTTATGCTGTAGTTAGTGTTATAAGTTACTGTATATCCATATTGGAATTATATAGTTGGAAATAGATTTTTATAAATCTGATTTCTTTTTCTTTGATCACTTCATCCATATCATTACATTTTCCTAGCAGTTTGCCTTTTTTTTTTTTTTTTTTGTAACTTAGACAATTACATATTCTTAAATGATAAAATTCCAAACAGGAAAATTCCTGGGACATATTTTAAGAAATCTTTACTGCCTTTTCAGATAATAAAAGTAATGCTAACTGGTTATAAAAACTTCAGACATCATAGAAATATACAATGTAGCAAATAAAGGTCTTCTAGAATCTCCTCCTTCCGAAACAAAAACAAAACTCAAAAAGCAAAACCCCAAACTGTTAACTATTTGGTGTATAGCTCTATGGCATGACTTTAAGTTGTATTATATTGGAGTGGCAGTGGAAACTTCTTTTCCTCTGTGAATCTTGGCTATATAACATTTTCTCATTTCTATGCTGATAAATATATTTTTTTCCTTCTTCTTCTTCTTCCTCCTCTCCTCCCCCTCCCCCTCCCCCTCCTTCGTCTTCACAGTCTTGAAGATGTGCTAGTCAAATATGAGGATTATACAACTCAGTATTCTAGGAGTGCTTTGTAGGAGGGGTCATGGTTGCTCGCCACACCAAGAAAATGGAATTTTTAAAGAAGTTTATTTATTTAATTTATTTGTTTTTGGCTGCATTGGGTCTTTGTTGCTGCACGCGGGCTTTCTCTAGTTGCAGCAAGCGGAGGCTACTCTTCATTGCGCGGGCTTCTCATTGCGGTGGCTTTTCTTGTTGTGGAGCACAGGCTCTAGGCGCGTGGGCTTCAGTAGTTGTGGCACACAGGCTCAGTAGTTGTGGCTCACAGGCTCTAGAGCACAGGCTCAGTAGTTGTGGCGCACGGGCTTAGTTGCTCCGCAGCATGTGGGATCTTCCTGGACCAGGGCTCGAACCCGTGTCCCCTGCATTGGCAGGTGGATTCTTAACCACTGCGCCACCAGGGAAGCCCTGGGCAAATGGAATTTAAGGTGTAGGGGGTGGCGGTTAACAGCCTGGCCATGGTGTTGGCATTAGATAGGCCTGTGTTCAAGGCCTGGTAGCTGAGTGACTCCAGGCAAGTTATCTCTCCTCTATAAGGCCTGGTTTTCTGGGGATAGTAATACTTGTTTTAAAGTGTTGTTGTTATGAACAAATGAAAGATTGTATATCAAGCACTTAGCACAGTGTCTGGTACGTAGTAAAGGCTAAATAAATGTTAGCTGCTGTATTAGTGATATTTTGACTAATTACTGATTGCTGTTTAATAGAGTAATTCTAAATAATTATGTGCAAACAAGATAGAAGTTTACTTCTTTCCCACATTATGTCTAGATAGAAGGCCCGGGGCTGACTGTGGTTCCACAGTTACTAAGGACCAGGTTCTTTGTACCTTGATGCTTGTATACAGTTCTCCCTTGGTATCCATGGGGAATTGGTTCCAGGACCCCCCCATGGATACCAAAATCTGTGGATGCTCAAGTCCCTTATTTAAAATGATGTAGTACAGTCAGCCCTCTATATCCACAGGTTCCGCATGGGTTGAATCCATGGATGTGGAAACTGCAGATATGGAGGGCCCGTGTATCTTCCATCTGTCATTTCAGATATAGCAAAACTCTTATTTTTAAATGAGACTTCATGATTGTCTTAGCTGAATAGTAGCTGAGACTATGACCAAAATTTGGATGTTACTTGGGGCAGACATTCTTTTCCCCATGTCAGTTTGCCAGGGCAACAGTTCAGGAAAATGTACATGGACTTACAATATTTGTCCAGATCTGTTTGGTTTCTAAAGCTGGATTTAAGATATTCAGGGGTTTTGGTTGCTTAGCTTTTAGCCTAGTTAGGACTCTGGGCTACTGCAGGAATTACACTGAACTATTCTCCATCTTTCTTAAAAACCTATAGAACTTCCTAAAATGTCATGAAAATTGATTTAGCTTGTTTTAATTAACAAGGAGAAAAACTGATTCAGAGACATTAAACAGCTTAGTAAACTCGGCTGAAGAATGAACCTGTGTTTATGAATAGCCCAACATCCAAACAAGATCCTCCCTTGCTTTTGGATTCTGTTTTGAGACCTTCACAGTGAAGACTTTTCCTGGATTGAAAAAAAAAAAAAAAGATAACAACAAAACAATACCCAAAGAATTGAAAAAGCTAACAGCCTTTTGATCAGTCAATCAGTGAATCTGGTTTCTACTGTTTAACATTAGCTGTTTTTAGGACTTGGTGTGATTTTACAGGGAGGCAGACTTGGGCTTTGTGATTTCATGTTGCCTTCCTGTAGGGATGCAGCGTTTCCATTGGATGAGTCCAGAATTCTGTTACTGTCATTGACTTTACATAGTGATAACATAAAACAGCATTAAAGAAAGAAAATCCCACACCCTTGGTAATAGTTGGTAGCAGAATTTTATTTTTAGAAAGCAAAATTTGGAAACAACTGTATTTATTATTTTAAAAGTTTTTAAAGTATTTTTGTAATGTGTGTTTCACTGTTATCATTACTCTACATATGAATGCTTCTATATTTTAAACAAAATATTCACTAATATTTACCTTTCCAATGAGATATTTTATTTGCACGACTATTTTTAAAGCATGTGCTCATTTTGGTGGAGTTGCTCTTGTGGTGTTTAAACTATATTTACATATTTTCCTGTTCCTTATGAATGTCTTGTTTCTGACATAAGACTAAATACCAAATGCTTTTTTTGTGTGGTTGTTGGAGAGCTTACAGATAGAACACACACACAAAAAGAATGTTTATTATTAAATAAATACATTTATATTTCATTTATAAAGAACAGTTTTAGTTATTTTTGTAAGCTTTTAAATATATTACTAAGTTTTATTTATTAGTAAAACGTACTTTTAACATTTCAGTGTATTTTCTTTCTACAAGTTCTTTTTCAATGTATACAAATTACCCATACCTATATAATAAATTAGAATCTAAGTGTGTGTGCATAATGTGTTTGTATACATATATATAATATATATATCATATATAAATATACAATATATACTGTGTAAATAATGTTATATTGTAAAAATTCCCCTTGTCAGTAATTATACTTTGTGAATAACTTTTAAATAAATAACTTTTAAATAACTGCCTAGTACCACAATACATTGTGTGATATACCACATTTTACCAGTTCCCTTGTTGTTGAACATTTAGATGTTGTGCTATTAGAAAAAATGCTGCAGTAAACATCCCCATATATTTATCTTTGTAGCCCTCATGATTTCCCTAGGATAAATTCCTAGGAATAGAGTTACTGGCTTAAACGGGTATGAAAAAATTTTAAAGGCTCTTGATACGTAATGCCAAATTCATTCATTCAATCAAAAAATATTTTCTAAGCACCAATAATATGTGGTGCTGTCAGGATACAACGATGAATAAGACAGTCTCAGCCATCAACTCACAGTCTAGTTGGGGGACAGACATAGGTATGATTAAGCTCAAGTCTGTGCTCTCCAGAGAGGTTGTATTAATTTACATGTCACTAACATTGTCAATATATGCAAGTAGTTTTGGAATGTGTATGTGTGTTCTTTTGAATTCGGGCATCATGGAATACTTTATAGGAAATAAAATATTTGTGTTTTGATTAGTACATATCATGAATCACATACCTAATAATTTTTGACATTAGTGATTTAGAAAACCTAATTCATTTCAGTATCCTCATTTCTTTAACAAGGCATTCGTCTACATTTGTATTGTGTTCTCATTTCCAGAGCTTTACAAGGTCTTTCCTACCTTGTTCTTCCAGTGTCTTGGTACTTTCTGCCGCTGACACTACCGAGTAGAACACTGCACTTACACTTGGAATGGTTGATAAAGACTCGTTTGCTTAAAACTATCTTACTATGATTTTGTTCTCCTTTTCAAAGGAGAAAGACCCTTATTTTATATGTGTTCTTTATAAATATGGACAAGGCATGTAAGAGTGGAACCTAAATACCTCTAGTAGTGAAAACTCATGATAATGCTATTATATTTAATTTGCAGATTCTCCAGTACCTTTTAAGCACTGCCTTAATAATTCAGGACAAAAACAGCAGATTTCCCAGTTTTCAGGACAGTAAGTTGATGGGTTGTATTCATATAACTAGTATATTAAATACCTGGCAGTCAAAGGCAATTATTTGTCATCAGAATAGACTAGTGACATTAAGGAGGGGAAAACCCCCGTGGTTTCAGTGTTGTCTGAGTTGGGAGTCCAAATGTGGTTTTCATGGAGCACTGAGCTGCACTTCCATGTCCAGAACACGCAGTCCTTGGGAATAATTATCCTGTTCACCACTGGATAGATTTCCCACATGTGAAGGCTGCCAAGCTCCTCTGGCTTCTAATTTAGGAGCTAAAGAGATTTCCTTACAGGGCTCAACACTGATCTTTGAACAAATGTATGGCCTTCTCCATTCACTCAAAAATGGCTCCAGGTGGACACTGTACCAAGTGTGGCAAGATAAATTATGTGACTGAGATGTTTTCCAAAACATACTTTTTCACAGTAATATAGCTAATGTTTTTCTGGTCCACTGGAATTCTCCAAGACTGTCTTTATGACTGTGCGTATGACCTCCGTCCTTAAATGGGTAAACAAACTATTTTAATAAATAATGAGGGATGGTATAACTTCTACCACTGCACACTTATAGTTTTATCCATTTGTATTTCATCTGATCTTGATGAAGTGCATACTTTTATTTAGCAAATAAAATAAGTGAAGTAGATTGCATATTACACCATGGAAATTCTGAAGATTTGTACTTTTAGGACAAGTTTTTAGAGAGGTAGGGGTTTCAGTTTGATTATTATTTGGATTCAAATAATCCTTAAAAGTTCATATATCCTTAAATATATATCCTTATTTTCATATATCCTTAAATTTTATATTTGAGTTTCATATATCCTTAAATTTTATATTTGAGTTTA